>NW_028277484.1:328522-657045 GCF_059751315.1 Micrasema longulum | reverse complement strand
ATTCACCCAATATTTATGGTATACGTAGTATTATTTCAAAAGTAATTAACCCTGTATCGACGCATGGTATTGTAAATTGTATTAACTCTATACTCGACGTATAGTATTGTAAATTGTATTAAATCAGTATTCGACGTATGGGGGCCCGCAGGGTCTGTACCCTACACACTGTGCGCAGTGGAGCGCCCCTCGTAGTTTAAATTCAAATGTCGTGAAGAACAAAACAATACATCGCATCGCCAAGATATTGTCGTCAGATAAAAGGTCGCTACGGCATTATCCGCCAAGTCGAGCCAGATCTCGAGACCGATACGTGAAGCGAGACCTTTAATCTGCTAATAGGTGTATAAAGGTACAGAACGCAAGATTCACTCACTACGTTTTTCTTGCGATATAAATATCTTAATTTTGTCAGAAAATCTTTTTTTGAAAACCTGCTATATCCATTTGAACTATCGCGTTATTGATTTAAATTTAATCATCGTATTAAGTATCTTTATCAAATAATGACTTTAAAATTGGTCATATATGCATTCATAGTTATAATATGAAACGACTTCGATTTTTTAAAATCCGTTTCAAAACCGTCACATCTTTCTCAAGAACTTCTTTAATATTAAGTGTGTCAAATGATTTTACGAGTACTATAAGTTTTTGTTGTGTGCATTAATTTTTAAACCATTCTCATCCATCTCAAAGACATCTTGACTAATTGATTCGTGATTTTATTTATTTGATCGACATCTTATGCATTAAGCTTTAGCAATACTAATACCCGTATGCAGAGACAAAACTTAAGATGAGGAAAGTACATTCTAATTTCAAATGCAGAGAATAACCCGAAGGTAAAGACAATAGAATGTACTTTCCTCACCTTAAGGTTTGTCTCTGCATACGGGTATAAGATAAAAAGTTTTAAAGAACTTACGTGGCAAGTTTTATGTAAATTTCTGTGTTTTTATTTTTCTACTTAATAGAGTTAGCTCCATTTAAGACAATACATATTAATACAATTATTGCTTCAGGGCGTCGTATGAATCTACTTTAAAACGCCTAAAAAACTTTTTTTTATGTGCTGATCCGTTATTTTTACCAACCAACAGTGCGTTATTTTAAGGGAACTACAGAATAAATTTCACAAAAGAAAATCTGTTATTTCTATTTAAATGTAGATACGACATAATGCTTGTGCAAAATCTAAGGTGGGGTAATTTCATGTGCTATTAGGGAAGGAAATGTTCAATAGAGGGGGTTTTACGGAAGTTTAATGGAAGTAACTGCACCCCCGAGAAGACGAAATAATTGTTGTACCTTATACATTTACGAACTCTTGCAGCTAATCAAATAAAGATTATATTAGAGTTCCTCATATAATTTAAAATCATTCCAAAATAACCCTCTTAAAAACAATTTTTAATTGAAAAATACAATCGACGAATCTTATTTCGGTTTTTAAATCCTTATTTTGAAAATGAGAAAAGCAATGAAAATCATTAATTTTTAAACAATCAATTAAAAAACCGTTCAAAAAACGCTAGCGAAAATGTAATAATGGCAAACGATATTAACATGCAAAAACAATATTGGATCAATGTTTTATTTTATACAACAATATGTCAGGAGGTCTAATTATTATAGTTCTCGATTACAAGAAAACATAACTAGACTTAAACGCATTTAGTTCTATATCGTTTGTGAAGAAAACATCTTGTTTATTTTATATTCAGAGTACTATATTTATTTACATTTTTTGAGATGTAAGTCCCAACTCTACGAGACCAAAGTCTTGTGTTGAGTTGGGAGTATGAAGGTAAGAATTTTAAAAGTAACAGACTTAGGCTTTAATTGGAATACAACTCAAATGATATTTTTTCCGTAAAATTATTCTCCCTACTTGTTTTGATATGTTCGTTGTGTTGCCTTTGTAAAATATATAAAATAAAATAAAATAAATAAAAAACTTTGTAACAAAAGCTGAGTGAAATAAATACGGATATATTCTCATTTGCTGTAAAGGCAACAACTTAATTTCCACTTAAAGACGGTGACTGAAATTATAAGGGAGTTCTCAGTACAAGATAAAATGGAATCAGTTCTATTTAATTCAATTACCTGCCTCCGTCTCGCTCCTCCCAAATGTTCACATTAAAGCGAAGCGCGTTCTCCTGACGATATATGCACGAAGATACGGAGAACAATGGATATAACGAGATTTAATTTTGCCCAATAGGTATTCATTACGGACATGCAATGTTCGAGCGATTTTCCTTACATTGTAAGAACAGGAGGGAAGGAGAAAGAGGAGACAGAGCAACCCTCGCGATGAGGGCTCAATGAAAATTCGGTAAACAAAGCATTTATTACACGCGACTCGAAGTATTTCTTTTACAAATGTTGAATAACAAAGGGGTCTTGAAGAATTATAGCGCCAATAAACGATTCAATAAATATTTCACGTTCGCAATAATAATTTCTTGTAAGATATATGTACCTAACCATAAAACAAACAATCATAAATTTGCTACATAATTTTGTTGTGATTTTGTAACACAAGTTGACGTTTTTAATTTAGTTAATACAATTGTATCTGCTACTTGTGCGTTCCTTTAAAAACGTTTCAAATTTATTTATTATGTAGGTATCTTATTTTTTAATGTGAAAAATAGACTTATTTGATTTACAATAATAACTAACATTTAATTAGGGATTTTTTTTAAAAACGTTTATCTTAGTGCATATTTCTTAATTATATGAAAACGAAATAACATATTACTCAACTAAATTATTAATTACTTATTACGCAAAACTTCCTAAGGTTTTTTCTACTTACATTTATAACTTAGCTATATTAGTGTAGAATTTATTATATTTATACGATATGCTGCTTAGTAGTTGGTAGTAAATAGATCAAATTTGAAGAAATTTTATTCTTATTTCTTTAATCCTGCAGCTATATAAAAAATAATAAAAAAATCTTTTGTATGGCCTAAGAAAACAAAATATTACGGTGTGTGCACTTGTTGGGTTAATAATTAGACGCATTTCCACTAATTAATACTATAAAATACTAAATTATTTTATTAATGAAACATTTTTTAATTTTAATTAAGTACAGTACTAATTGAGGTAAGTAAATTAATTTTACCGCAAATTCGGTTCAGCGTACCATATTTGTCCAATAACCCTTGCCACAGTAAATTGTGTGTGAATCTCAAACCGACATCCACTCAAGTAAAGTATCGAGACTCATTGAGATGAGTTTACGAATGTAAATACTCTTCAATGTATCAACCTCTATGTATATTCACGATGAGTGGCTATTATTGTTGAAAACGATATTGGTATACTTCTGTTGGGGGTCTCGAGTGCTCTTGAAATCTCTCTTATTTGAGGTGCGCGATAATTCTCACTGCTGTTTCGCGTTGAAGAGTTTCCTCAGACGATCTGATTGTCTTGGTTTTCTTTTCTTTTTATGTCCCACTATATTTTATTTTGTTTTAATTTTGTATTGATTTTCTGTTGTTTCAGCTGAACTGAAGATGGATGTTTTACGTGAGAGGGAAGTTAAAGATACCCTGGAGAGGCAGCTTGTTGATGAACAAAAAATGAGAGGTTGGTTTTATTTTTTGTAATTAAAATTATTTAGATTATGAATATGGTGACAAAAATCGACAAATGAAACAAAAAAATATATGTAACAGAAAACTATAGTAAATATCTCATTTTTACGTATCATACCAATGAGAAACCATTTTGCAAAAGTCAATTAGTTGCGTTTACCTGCCACATGTACCTATATCAATTTAGTATGCTTTACAAAGTGGTAACTTACTATTTTTATCTTGCGCTAAATACGGAGTTGTGTGATCAATTATTTTATTACAGCTTCCAATCGAATCCAAAGGATTCGATCTGAAATTTTTAAAAAGGTTTTGTAATTACTTACAAAAGTTTTTTCAATACAATCTTTCTATAACAGCCATCCATACCTATTACAAAGTTGTGATAATGCTTTTATTTTAAATTTACAATAAATTTTGACGTGTTTTGAAGATTTTAAAACTACAACAGTTAGAATAAAATATTTTAATTCTTAACTTGTCATGAAAGAATCCAAATATACAAATAATTCAATAATTGTTTCATAATATTTCGTGTAAATGGGGTGCAAGATACTATGAAAGAGCACCCACCCGCTTAACTGACTCTTCAAGGGTTGAATCGACCTTTAATCAAATGTCAGTTATATTGTCTGAGACGGCTTCATTTATTATGATAGCTGCTTTTTGATTGTCGCTACTTCAAATGCTATTTACCTTTAGAAAGACGCCAAGTTTATGTTCGATAATAACTGCTGGTTTGAATTACGACTTGTGATGCCATCCTAGCAAAAGACAAATCGGTCCTGGCTGATTAAAATTTACGATTACTTATGAACTTATTTGAAATGTCACGCCGCCATCACTGAATTGGTTATAATGTCGTTTGACTTACGATGATTTAAGTTATGATTATCGAACGAAAGTTACCGGACAAGGCAAAATGGCAATGCATAACTACGCTATGAATCCAATAAACATGATCAATTTACTTTATAAAAAAATACTATAACCAAAAAACTCAAGACTGTAATCTTTTGGTTTTTTTTGAAATTAGAATAAATTATTAAAAAAATAAAAACCTGTGAATTAAACAAATTCAGAAAAACAAGATTTGCATTCGATTTAAGTCTGCATATTGTATGCACAAGTGCGGCACAAAACCATTTTTCATTCGCGGAATTAAAAATAATATTTACCTTCCAAAGTAAAGAATATTAAAAATATAAAAGAAAAAGCCAATCTCATCAAATGAATCCCACTCTGTCCTTACTGATGTTTTTATTGATTTTTGCAATTAAGTTTGTTTTTTGAATGTTTAAAACAATGACTTTAGTATAAATGACTAAAAAGTACTGTAATAAAAAAATATAAAACAAACACTCCCTCTAAACACGAGCATTTTGCTCCATTAGAGAGGTAGAAACGTTTAGGCTCTAATAAAAAGTTCTGAAATCATACGATATTTCCATTTCAAAACGCCGATCTTGCAAAACCGAGCAATTCAGAAAATTAAATATAAAAACATAAAATAAAAACAATTCATTTTTAGGATATTTCTGATAAAATACTCTTAAATGTTTGACATAACTAAAATATAAAAATTCTCGTCGACCGGCAGATTTAAGCATTTAAGTAAAAATTGAAAATAACAAATTGTTTACGAAAATCATTTAAATAAATTTATTTGAATTTTTGAAAAGAAATACAAGCATTTCAAGTCAAACATTTAAAATATTTAAGGTCAAACCCTTTTTAATGTAATGATGTTTTTTGTCTTCTTTTAAGGAAGAACATTTTAAATGTAAATAATTGATTTCTATAGTATGTTTTCAGCAAAATCTAAATGCCGTCGAATGGCCAATATAAATATTCAAATTTTGCAAAAAACGTTTTGTAGAAATGAAATATTTACGAATAAAATATTTTTCTTTAAAATTAAACAAAAAGTATAATTTCACAAAAAAAGGGTTTGACCTAAAATATTTCATTTGTTGGGTTTTTTTTTGCCTAATTAATAACAGATTTTAATATAACCACAGTGAAAATTGTGTGTTTATTTATAAAAACAGAAATGTAAATTACTTATTTAATAACTTTCTTATTTGATTTATTATTATTATAACAAATTTTACTTTATAACTTTGTCTTAATATGAGTACCTTTATACTTAAGTTTAGTCTAAATTTTAAAAGGCGTAATCTGCAGGCCAAAAAGTGATTATATTTTAGTTACCTATTAAGCATATTTCTTAATCAGAAATACATATTTTTAATTTTAATATTTTTTTAATCCGCGATTTTGAATGAACAACGTTTTGCAATGGCAGTGTGTTTGCCTACCATCCAAGAGGTCTCGAGTTCGATTCCCGAAATGGTTAACATGAAATATTAAAAAAAGCATTTTCATGCTAGAATACTTCATAGTTCCTGAACTAGTACCTTATACGTAAGACTGATCATCTTACGCTTATGTAAAAATTTTGATCAAGATACTCTGCGTTTATTGTACCAATGCAGTGTCCTATGCACTATTGGATGTGGGAAGGTAATGATGATGACACAATAAATTATACGCCATTGTGACATGAATAAATGTAATACATGATATGTAACCAACTTAAAAACGTTGTTGCATCATAAATAAAATAAACTTATTTTATTTTTTGCCTATCGCATCGATAAAAGCTTAAATGCAAACATGTTAACGTTAAATAATTATCTAACCAGGAGTACAGAACAAAAGTAGAGGCGTTGGGTAGCAAAATAATTGCAAAATCCCCAGTGAGCGAATGTGATGCCGATTGATGACAGACAATATATGAGAAATATTAATTTCGTGCAACCGTTGGGTTTCTAGTTTCCTGGTATTTTAACTTCAAAAATAAAAACCCTGACTTTGATATAAATATTTTTAATGAGATTTGACAGATCACGTTTTCCTTTCTTGTTACCCTGGTAGATAATTTTTGTGTCATCGGATGTGATGGGTTGCTTGAACTAGCAAAGGTTATTCGGATCGTTAGTCGTGCTGTAAGGGGTGGGAAGCTTCGTTAACAAGTTGACGTATTCTGTAAATTTCTCATTTTAGAATAGCTAAGTTAATTTTTGAAAGAAAATTCATATTCTGATATTGTTACAATCAATGCAAGTATTTGCTGTAATCGAAATGCACACAGCCGAACAAAAATGTGTCGTACATTTTTTTTCTAGTTATATTACTGATCTCCTTATATAGATTTAATTTATTTCGGAAACATAAGTTTTATTCATTTTTAAAACTTTATTATTTTTTCAGCGTTTTGAATTTGGTTCTCTAATTAATTGACAGAGTACATGTTTAAAATAAATTTAAAAGATCAACATTAGAAAGCAGGTATTTCAAAATCTTGAATTCGCAGACAAAATTTTAAGCGATTCGTGTATTACACTATACGAATCCGAAAATTTTTCTGATTCGTATAATACCGCTTTTAGTTAAACATTATTATTTTATAAAGTGTGTACACAAAGAAACAGAATGACATTCGTAGACGAGCGCCGCTAATGGTTGTCTGTTTGTACGAGTATCATATAACCTTTATGACATTCATACGATATTCTACCAGTGCACAACCTACACCCATCCACCCCTATTAATATAATACATCTTTCATTATTATTACCATCACTAAAGAAAGGTTCTTTAGAATAAGCTCCTGCTTGTAATTACATAGATTCTTCCTTTCTTTCTAGCAAAAAGGTATCCATTACCCTGTCATGGTGGGTGATATATTTTGACTTAATTGACACAAAATTTTTAAATAAATTTTATAATGAAATTCTTCGTATTTTTAATGATGTCTTTCTCCGCTTTTAATTTTTCTGTTGGCTTTGAAAATGGATAAAATTTCTTCGGGCTGGTTTTAAACTTTTTGCCCACTCTATGATTAACATCCCTTGTAAAATTTGTTTACAGACTGAGGGAACATTATATTTTACACATAATCTTTTGACGAATTAAGTGCCTACATTAACAAAGATATTGAAGTATGTAACGTATTATTTTGTTTTTTTAAATGTATTCTTTTCGAAAACTTTAAATATAGGGCCTTACTTATAAATCAGGTATAAAATTAAGCTTAAGAATAGTGGTAGGATATTGATGATATAGCATACTGTATTACTTATAAACCTCGCATAGAGTTAAACTCGGTTTAAATCTGGGATAGCGACCATATAAACTTACACATGTACATTATGTGGTATAGCGCTGGAATAAACACGCGATCAGTCAAAATAAATATTTTTCGGTAGTCAAAATGGATAGTTTATCAGTTTTTTTTTCAATTTCAAACAATTTCAAAGTCCTGTGACCTTATTTTAGTGATTTTTAATAATTTGTTTTGATAATATCTGAAATGTTAATGTGGTAAAAAAGGAAACACGAATAAACTAAATAACTCTTTTTTACCTTCTCCTCTTTTTCCCAATTTCGATTTCTTTTTCTAAGGATTTTCTCTTTGTTCTTCATTACACTGACAGTAGTCTCGATTTGACTTTGACGTTTGTTTGTTGTTGTTATAAAAGTTACTGCGCACTCGCATATATCAGTGTTGACTGTTTAAAAAATTATACATGAAATAACTAGTGAATTGTTTTTCCAGGTGAAAAATATTTTTATAAGTGAGCTTTTTTTTATATCGGTTATAAATAGTGAAATTGTTTATAGTTATTTCATAATGTCAACCTGGTATAAGGAAATCTAATTAGTAAGGCCCTAAGTGTATAAGAATTATAATCTGGCATAAAAACATTTAAAGTTGGCATTTTGTAATTTAGTTCACAGGAGGAAGAACAACCTAACGTCTGTTAGGTCGTTTATCGGAGTAATACATATTTAGTATACTATGCTATCACTATACACAAAATAGCCACTCTAGGTTGTAAAAGATATCGCGGCATGCAAAAATATCAACATGCCTCTCAATTTGGTCTCTGGTTTTAGTAAAGAAAATCTACAACTTGACTTATTTTCGCTCATCGGATGTAATAAGGACTTAAGTATTTAAGCCGTATTATCATGACCACATGCAAATAACTATTTTTATATATCTCATTTAATAGCTGAATAGCAAATACAATAATCATTTAAAACAAAATATTTAAAAATAATCCGAACACATGTGGAAAACATTTTTAACTTTTACAAACTTTAACAATGATTATTTCGAAACTAACTTTTGTGGGTTAGGTTATTCTTACACTTGTGTCCTCAATTATCTGAATAGTAAAAATCAGAATTACTCATCAAATAACCGTTACATATAAAAACGTAAGTCTTTTGAAAAATGAAAAAAAAAAAAACGCCTGAATTCATAATATAAACCCGTAATAATAAATATATATTTATTTTTATATGCTATTTTTTCACACTCACGTTTTACTTTAAAACTTGTGCAAAGTGTCTCGTACTGCGAAACAGATTTGTAGGATAGTTTTATGTCATCAAAGGTACAATGGTTTTGCCGCCAATAGTTGACAAATAAAAATGAATCGAATTGCCGGATACTGGTAATATCATTAGTCCCTCTGGGCGTAAGGCGGGTTTATGCCCTCTAATTGTCCCTATTATTTTTACTTCCGGTCGACACGGCACATTTACCCAGCGTACATTTTCTAATTGAATATCCCACCCTTGTATTGGGAATGTATTTTTTCATTATACTCCGCGTCAAACCGTAACAAAATCTTATTGTAATAAAATAACCGTAATCTGAAATTAAATTTAAAATGTTAAACCTCAATGACAAGAAATATTGTGTTTCTGCGGTCGTTTAAAAAAGTTCTTAGTTTTAAATACTTGACTCGATAAAAAGTTTACATTTCATTAAGTATCAAAAAGAAATTGATTGCTCTTTCTTAAAGAGAAGCCTTAAAATTCAGTCGAAATATTTTCAGAATTTTAAACAATTAAATGAACTGTGTAAGCAATGGAAAAAGCGTCACTTTTCAAAACTTCAACGTGAAATGAGTGGATAAATTTGAATAAAATTCAGTCTTTGTGAAAAGCGATCAATAAAAATGGCTTTTTGCTTTGATAAAATATGCGCTGTGCTTTTGATCTGAGAATCATTTATCACCGTTTTTTATATCATTGTATATTACTCTCAAAACAAAATACTTCGGCGAACGATTGATGACACAAAAGTGTCGAAACCAATGGCTCCTCCGCCCACGTTTCTTGTTTCCAAACTTTCACCCCCCGAAATATCAATCAAACGGAGGAATTTTTCTGTTGAAATTTGTTCGGTCAACTACCCTCCGATGGGAGAAATATTGCGATGTATAAATCATCGGGCCAGGAAAAATTTTCGGTCAGTATGGCGGCTGACTGGTACATGGGTATTGAAAACAAACTACAGAAAAGCAGACTTCTCTTACTCCGACAAAATAAATCACCTATTTCAGTACGTATTTCATTTATTCAGATATTAAAACCACACCATAGTTTTATGCACTATACAGTATCAGTCATTACACAAGCGGAACTCTCGACTCCACACTTGAGGATTAGCATAAAGAAATGATATATTAGAATATCATCTTGGCAAAATTATGATTAATGCAAGATTAAACAGACGTGTAAGAATTGAGTCTGTTTGAGAGTAAATGATTTATTCACTTTTGAATGCTGTAAAGACGCAAATAGGGGCTGATTTATCATGGGAACAAAATACAACTTTAATTTATTTTATACCACAGTGTACATTTTGACACCTGCAAAACAAAATCGTACAGACAAGAATTGATGATTATTTAATAAGAAATTGTTTATATCTTCATAAATATTTTATAATAGACTCGTTTTATTCAGGAGCTGTGTTATCTCGCGTTGCCTGAAGCGATGCATTTACACTTTCCTCACTCAACCGTTTCCATAGCATTCTAGATGCACTAGCCGTTATTTGTCTAACGGCTTCGTAAGAAAACCCTCGTATATGTACCTATATGTATATATCTCGTATCCTGTTTGAGAACGGAAGAGAAATGATTGATGCAAGGGCAGGGCCTTTGCGGTAGATATTTGCAGAATCCTCGTCATACACATCTCCTGATCCTG
The DNA here is from genome assembly GCF_059751315.1 of Micrasema longulum. Lineage (NCBI taxonomy): Eukaryota > Metazoa > Arthropoda > Insecta > Trichoptera > Brachycentridae > Micrasema > Micrasema longulum. Next base: position 646,345 of record NW_028277484.1, on the reverse strand, counting down.
TAATTATCCTGTCCTCGCGTCAGTCCATCGTCCTGTGAGAATGAAGGTACACACACCGGAGGTAAAAGAGATAAGCTGCACTTGACAAGCCGAGAACATTGATAATAAATGTATACACAGAGATCAAAGAATATTTCGGAGTGTAAATCCTACTTTTAATTTACGTTGGCAATTACACTCGTGTACCTACATACATAAGATGTAAAATACATTTTCAAACGGGCAATTATGTGAGACGAGTGTATTTTTTTCGAGAATTGTTTGATTTTAGTAATTAGTATCTTACAAAAAAAATAAAATATTTTTACGTACCGTATTATCATCGCTACGATTTTTAAACGATTCATTATTTTTTAATTACTCCACGCGTGACGTCAGTATTTCTCATCGGTAAGTTGAACTGATTGGTGGGTTGGTTTCCCAGAAAACGAAAATCATTGGTTATTAGAAGAACTTTTAATTTCATTTAAAGTAATGATTTTGATAAAATTATAATTAAAGTTATCAATGAAACTTCTTGGTTAAGTTTTACTTTTTTATTATATTGACCAACAAAAAAAAAGTTAAACTAAACCAAGAAGATTCATTGATTACTTTATTTATGATTTTATCAAAATCATTAACTATGGAGTTTTATGAAGAAATGTCAACAAAAAACATCTATGTAATTTAAAGTAGTTCGTTTTTATTAAAAAAAAATTATACGTTTAAGAGAAACTTCGCCGTACAATTAAATACTCTAATTTTTACAGCGCGTAATAAAACAATATTTAAAAAAATCCAATTCCGACTTTGATATCCGAAGCGCTGAACTTTTCCATTGAAGAGATGCATTGTTGTCATTAAAAAAATATATTTTTTCATAGTAAAGTGGTGAGTGAGTTAAACTACATACATATGAAACGTTATGTTAAATAAAACTTGTCGGTATTATTTTTTTAAAAAATATTTTACGTACCTGTTTTCAATGCGTCTAGTGCTTATTTTATTTGGTTTTAGAAGCGACGTAGATAATAGTTTCACCATAAAGATAATATTGTAGCTTTATATAATATGATAAAATATATAAGATTGATAAAACTCTACCATTTATCAACTTCTTATCAATATCGACCAAACAAAATGAACTGGTTCACCATTTCAGTTTATTGTATCTGGATTTATTCCACGCTGTTTGCGATTCTCAATTAAACCGATAGCCATTCTCCCAACCCATAACAATCAATCAGCCAGACCAATCGTATGGGGAAGCTAATCAAAGCAATAAACCAAATACGCATTCATAATACAAATTGCATTGATATCGCGGCCATACTATCGCAAGCGGTGGCGGGAGTTGCCAGTTGTTGGCACCGCTTTATCTTTCCTGCTGGACCGCTTATACTCCTGCCTCCTGCCTGTCCTACCCAAGGAATACGGACGCATAATGCATTTAGATAGTGTGATAATTCCCTTACTCAACAACCACTCCCTTATAAATCTCTCAAGGAAAAAGTTCATTGATGATTCATGATAAGGGTACACAAGACACACAACATATTCATGATGTCGGATTCTGACTATTTTATGTAAATTAATCTCCACGCTAATCAACGTTGCCAACCTTACCGATTTAGGGTAAAATATACCTATCTATTGAATTTGATTGAAATTATACCGATTTTTAAACATTTCTGTTATTTGCATAGAATTTTTCAAACTATTTATTCGTCTCCAATATAGGCAATCCATTTATAAATTAATGATCCACTACCCACTCGGGCGCGGCACTTTATGTTTGTGTATAGTTATGGAGTAACGTACCTTTAAATTATAATGCATATTAGTTGTGCATCAATCTGTTTTTTGATGCATATTTAAATGATTACTTGTTTCATAGTCTTCGCTTAAAAATTGTTTCACAGTCTTGCTTATGCAATTATGATTATTCAATTTTTCACAACCCCTTCCATATCCCCTCTTTTGCACCTGCTGAGCCTCTTAAATAGAGGCTCAGCGGGTTATTCCTTTGAAAAAAAAAATTACCCAAAGTATAAAATCTAAAACTATTTTTTTATTAATCCTCCATTTCCTTCTCCTTCCTACATATTTTATTTCAAATACACACATACCCACTTATATTATACCCCTACTTCTTTATTTTATTTTTTTAAAGCATACTGAATTACTTTTATTTCATTCATTTATTTATTGATTAGTGTATAGGTACACGGCACAAATCCTTTTTTCAAACATAAACATAAATATAATTAATATACAGTGTTTTATTAAAAAAATATGAAATAATATAATATCAATATATCTATACATATTACACATACTTTTACATGGGGAATCATTAAAAAGTTTTTTTTTTCAATTTTTTCTATATTAAACTGTGTGCTTTCCTGATAATTATTTAATTATTCGAACAGTTTTGTGCAGTTCAAAGGTAATTAACTTACGGAAACAGATTTTTTAAAAGTTTTTTCAACGTATTATGTATTCCAGTTTAGTGGTTTTAGGGAGACTATTAACGTGGTATGCATTATAAATGTATGTATAGTGTTTGTGCCCCGCTGTATATTGCATCGGATAAAATGACGTCCATGCTTAACAGAAGGTTTGCAGATAGACAATATGCATAAGTTCCGTATAGTATGCACGTCAGTAGATATTGCAGTATGTGTGTCGAGTTATTCTGCGGACAATAGGCTGCAGTCATTCTCATATCTCCCTTCGTTGGTCCCTTGCAGTTTATGTGCAATATCCCACAAACGCTGCATCGCTGCGCTCTTGCAAAACGGCGTAATCGACACCTACAAGATTGCAGTTCATTGAATTTTGAAGATATTAAACACGAATGGATGGTGAAAGAATGGTTAAATAAATATACGTAAAAGGTAACGCGAACAAAGACTAAGAAAGACTCGGCATGATCGGCTGGATCAAAACCTCATCCAAAAGTCGACATAGTCTCTTACTAGGTGTCATTAATTTTGAAGATGTTTTTAAATTGACTTAAATTTATTTTGTTCTTTAAAGATTCTTTAAAGATTCTTCTTGTCGTTTCTTTGAATCCCTTAAAATATGTATGTGTTAATTTATGTTTTTCCTTTTTAAAAAAAAATAAAATATTAGATTATTTTATTTTTACATCTGAGCATATTTTTCATTCTTTATTTTAATTCTTAACTTTAAATTACTTTTACAAATTTTCTTCATTTTTTTAAACAACTTTTTTTAAATGTTTTTTTTCCTTCTCTTTTTTTATTTTAATAAATAACCTTACATATAATTACTTTATAATATGGAAACTTCACTGGTCCATTAGAGTTAAGTCTAACTGTGAAAAATATTAAACTATGTAACTCTACTGTATGTTTCCTAAATAAAAGAAAATAAATAAAAATAAAAAAAGAGTCGAAGACGTAAGAAAACAGAAAAATTCAGGAATTGTATTTCGAGGTAGACGCGTGTGTTGCCTAATTTCTTTACTCACCCTTACGGAGAATAGGCGCATTATAACGTTTGTTTACATGTCATCAATTTCGTGATATTTTTAATACATTGTGATGTGAAATTTTTATTTTACCAATATTATTCAGGAATGAATATGATAAATCGAATAGTGTATATATATATATACAAATTTTCGTCATAAAGGGCCGTTGAAATGTGGACAATACAATAGATAGGACAATATTGTCTTATCCCAGCTTTGTGAACAGCCTCGGCCGCTTAAAACAGAACGTCGGGACAATACGAAAATTCGGCCGCAGCTCATACGTGAACGCTGCGAAAATAAATACACGATGGCCTTTGTTACGAGCGAATTCACGAAAATTGTTTATAATTCTCGAACTCTGTACGTATGCAAAATGTTCAATAGTATCAAGGGTAGCTATATAATATAGTATTTTCGTATTCTCTTACATATTTCACTGTTTTTAAATATTTTTTTGTAATCATTTTCACCGTTTCTGAATAAAGTATTATTATTATTAATATTTAAAGCATTAACTTTATGGTCAAACATTTTACTAAATGTTACTATATATTTGTATATAACCACTTACGACTTTTCTATGTCTACCGGTTTCGAGACGTACCCGTCTCTTCATCAGGACCCCAATTAAACCAACATGCAAACTAACATGCAAAACCCACTATACACCTTCACTATTGTTGTTGCACGAAAATATAAAACCAACACGACATGCATTTTAATAAGCACATGCCACTGTTCCACTGTAATGGTCACCCTTTTAAACCTTTTAAGCTCACCCCCTCCCTATATCCTCTCTACCATTTTTCAACTACTTCTCAAACAACATAGAATATTTTTATAATTTAATCAGTGCATGTTTGTCCTAATCAGTGCATGTGCTTATTAAAATGCATGTCGTGTTGGTTTTATATGTTTGTACAACAACTATGGTAAAGGTGTATAGTGGGTTTTGCATGTATGTTTGCATGTTGGTTTAATTTTTGTCCTGACGGAGAGACTGGTACTTTTCGAAAACGGTAGACATGGAAAAGTCGTTAAGTGGTTATTTAAAAATATTTAATAACATTTAATAAATTATTTTTAGTTTAGTCTACCGTGTTCTGCATTGAGAGAATCGTACAACCCCGCCGACTAGTCGACTGGCCGATAAGGGTGGCCCAGCAACATATCGCGTAGCAATGTGTCAGATGATAGATAATTAGTGACGATTGCACCACCACTTTATTATTGCGGCCGGTACAGCTGATCCTATTACGGCTCCATCCTAGGGGCTCCCGTCCAATTCACGAGTATAGGAAATAATAATACGTGTATATACATATCTAGTATCTACAAATCCATTGCCGATTTCCATTTGCATTCCGTATGGTCAATGGGTAATTATAGCAACCTCCATCGCGAATGAAGAGATTATACGAACGAGTACTATTGTTTCGGCAGACGTAGGAACTAATGTATGTATAACATACTCAGACACCCTACTGTTGTTTTCCGATTGTTCGTCGAATGACTTGTTATGGAGATGTGGAGAAATATAAGCCCACTAATATATTTACATATTTCTTTATTTTTGTTTGAATAAAAATATGTAATGAGTAAAACGAAAGAATCGTGAACGATATTGTATATGGCGAGAATTAATGGTGACGTGGGACGAGAATGACCATGAAAGACGTGGCATGATCAGATAAACTAAAATCTTAAGTTTGTTCATGGCACAAGCGAAGCGACCTCCGTGGTGTAGTGGTCAAGATGCTTGACTCAAGCACGGAAGGTTCCGGGTTCGATTCCCGGTGAGAACACAAAAATTAAAATGTGATTTTTCCTAAGCCTGGTTGTTCTGTAATATAATTCACCACTGTAATTGGGCCTCCTGGCCTGTTGTGGTGCTAAAAAACGAAATAAAACGAAATGAAATGAAATGAATATGAGAAAGGAGGTAGCAATGCTTGTCGAGATAGATGAGTGTGGCGGTCCATCCTCTCCGGCTACCCTATGGGGAAATGCCGTAATGATACTAATAATGTTTGTATAGTAATATGCATTTTAATTATTTTTATGTGTCCTTACTGTGACATAAAAAAACACCTACATCAATCTCAACGACATTTACTAAAAATGTTTCCTACCTATCATGCTATGGTGATATGATGTATTTTATCCGCATTTTGCTGTAGTAATTTTAATACTTGTTTACTATATCTTAACTATGACAATATTTTTATTATTTATATATTTAACCCTCAAAATGAAATAACACAAATCAAGTATTGAGTATAAATTTTGATTTATGGCTTTTAACAGAAATAAAAATAAAATTTTGATGCAAAGTTTCATGTACAGCTTTGCTTTCTTTATCATTTTTTTTCTTAATGCTAGACTGGTATTCTAATAGTTTTAGCGCGTATTTGCGTACTTATACGCGATAAAAAAATAATTCTCGACGCCCGCGAAAGCCATCAGAATGCCACCCCTGATTTGGTATTTACATTTTCAAGAAGATATAATATATAAGCTTGTTATAGATTTTAATACCAGGGTATTTTGTATTTCTTTAGTATTTCGTTGGAATTATATTCACCTGCTGTAATTATAAATTTAAAAAGGTAAAAAATAATACAATCCCAATATTTTTTGTGTGGAAGATGGTTAAATAACAAAGTGTTTTTAACTGGAAAAATAGTAACTACAAAAAAATCTCGTTTTTAGACAAAGTCATTTATTAAAATGTATTTGACGACCGTTTGTATTAAAATATGGAAAAAATGTATCAAACCATAATTTATGTAAATATTTCACCCTTCCTGTACACTGTGTGGATACATATATCGCTCTCAATTTTTAATTCAAAGTCTAAATTTACAGTATCGTAAAACTTAAAATATACGAGACACATTCGTTATGTTGTGGATTTTATTAACTGTTTTTGTTTGGAAGTTTATTTTGATCCATTTCGAGGGTGTATTTAGGATTTTATAACTCTTGCAATTAAAAATTTTACTACCGCAGGTAACGCAAATATAAAAAATAGAGATCTTGCATATTTAAAGAAGCAAGTGTTTTAAGACTATGTCAGGGAAGCGTTCTTTATGAAGGACGAAGCTCGTTAAAGCAATGTTTTCATTACAAAATTTATGTTACATTGCCAGTTCAAGAATACTGGTTTTTATAATGATAATTCACTGTATTTAAATCAGTTTTTTTTAAACCCTCAACAACTGTTTAAAATTAATATATTTATTTCCTTTGTAAACTCAGAGTCCAGCAAAATGTATTAGTATCTAGAAAGTAGATAAACCATATAAAAAAAAACATTTCTTCTTGTAGTACCACACTACATGAAGGTAGCCAACACATAATATTATGCGGCCGCTCTAAATAATGGATCAGTACTACTGTGGAACCAGTTTTCAGATTTTAAGCCAAATCTTCTTCATACACTGTTTAATATAGGGCATAATTTCAAGAGATATTTTTTTTAATGCGGTAGTGAAAATATGTACTTCTAAATTATTTTTTCTTTACTGCATTCAACTAAAAGTGTGATTTGCGTATTTTATGAAATTAAAGTATGTTTGAGTACAATTACATAACAATATTTCTGTATTAATTCGATATCTCGTCTTGAAACCTTCAAGTAAATGAAATATTAATCAAATCAACCCTATAGTTTAGGGTGGGAAGACTAGCAAATGAGAAATATCACCCAAAATTCAATATTCTACCAAATGATTCACCCCCTTCACCCTACGTTAATCATTTTATGGTAGGTTGTTTTATAAGTGAAATATATTTAGTATATAAAAAAACAAATTATTGGACTGGATTTTTTTTAATATACCGCCATTTTTAAATATTTTTTTTGAACCAAATTTTAAATTTTCTTAATAGAGATCATTTTTCGTAAATCCATGTTTTCATACTGTAGACAACATGCATTTTATTATGAATAAGAATTATAAGTTTCTTCAAATGTACGTTCAAAATAAAGGTCTCAGGAAATCACATTAAAATTGCAATCAGAAATTGGCTTCAAATTGTACATATTTTTAAGTTGCTGCAAATTATATGACAGACAACAGTTTAAAAGTTTTGTATAAAAAAGTCAACAAAAATATAAATATTTATTCTATCTCAACTTCAAAATTTATTCGTTCATTCTCCCAAAAGTTGACGATATGCCTATTTTACAATGAAAATAGATGGTTATATTAATAAACAAATAAAGAAGCCATTTTATCCCTCAGAGTAAAACAATTCCTGTTAAATGAATGAAATTAGTTTGAATTTTATATTTGAAGCACTTACTTTGTGGTTATTCATTATAATAAAACAAATTTTAAAAAAACCTTGTTTTTGCCATTTTTTTTTTCAACCGACCGTCTTTATAGCTATACAAGCTTCTTAATGAAGATATACCTAACTAATGAATTCTATCCAAGTTTATTTTATCAATGCTGCATATGGATCTAATGACTTAAGTATTTTTGTCTAGACAGGAGTGGACTTAAGGAAATATTGTTAGTATGGTTATTTTTTTATTTCTTATTATGAATTGCTTATTTAATTTCTAAGATATCCAAATTGTCTAATTTCAATATTTTATTTTCAACATGAAGAAGTTTTAATCCAGTGTCTGTATCAGATGATTTGCGAATTTAGAGATATTATAAGGCACCTTAAGTGTTCTTTCACTCGAACATTAAAGTTTATTTTATTTTTTTCCAATATAGATTAAGTAAATATTATTAGTTTTATTTAGTTTGTTTATTATTATGTCAATTAAATGTTCTGCTTAATAATTCTAACAAGTTGAAAAAAAAAAATTTCGTCAAACAAAAATCAAGATAAACCGTTTTTCAAGTTATTTATATGATAAAAAATTTCCACGTGGCATGAAAGAAAAATGATCTATAAAAACAGTGTAATTTAACCTAAAAATATCGCATGATTTTAGCATTCACAAGAACAAACGGATGAAATTATTACAAGGGTACAGTTGAAGTAGTTTTCTGAAAATTGGCATGAAGCATCTCTCCAATAATTGTTCTGCTCTTGTAATTATGTTTATGCTGAAACTGCGTCTTGAAACACGAAACAGCTTCTTCCCCCGTCGAAGACACGCGTTCGTGGAATTAATTAATATCTCATTTGAAATCATCCACCATGAAACTGGCACTAGACATCACGATTTAATATTATTCTATATTAAGCATATTTTTGAACATCTGAAAATAAGATTTTTATTATTTAATTAACCACTTATAAAAATTCTGTACAATATTACAAGTTTCGCAAAGAAACTGCGAGAAACATTAATGTATTTGAAACTTGTTTAGCGTTTCCATAAAAAAGATTTTCAATTTTTTTTCAAGATTTCCAAGACGTTTGCTTTTATTTTGTTCAGAATTTTGAGTACTTATTCAATATTTGTATTTTATTTGATTTCTCGACTCGTTAATAAAACACGTATTTATGATTTTATTATGTTTAATTATAAAATGATTATGGCCCTGTTTTTTTTTTTTGTGTGTGTGGGAGTGTTGCTAGTAATTTAATTTTATTATAATTGAACGTTGAAAGTCTGAAGCAGTCAAACTAACGCTACAAATCCCTAAATTAACCATTTGAAACTTAGATTGAATTTTTAAAAATTTTTACTTATTTATTATTTAAAATATTAAAGAACTTTCGATTTATTAATACACAATCGTTGCAATACGGACAATTGAGTATACAATACTAAAAAATTCTAAAATTTACATGCTTTCATCAATTGACCCCAGTGTATGTATAATGATGTTTTTAGCACCAGACAAGATAAACATTATGAGACACATTTCATCAAGAACAACGACAAATGTGATTTTCTTCAACTTTACACGAGAGCGGTTCTTTTTAATACTTTATGACACAACTCGACAAGTACAAAAGTAGATCCTTTGATACTTGCGTTCGTTATATATTTTTATTTTAAACATAGAATATCTATTTTTTTAAATTGTTATTACAACAGTTACATGAGTAAACATATGAACAAGAAACTATACCAAAAGAACATAAAACTATCTAGCAAAGACAAACAAGGGCAATAAAATAATGGTACACAATATATTCACAAACATGAAATACATTTCGAGCTAAGCCATGCTGTTCCATTTTCATCCCAAACTGTTTTAATGGCGAAGAGATCTACAAAAAGCGGAAAGAACTATCCCAATGAATTTCAAATTGTGTGACAAATTGACATTACCTACAGTATCCACACATTTTGGACATCGGGGTATAAAAGTTGCTCTTAGAAGATATAATAAATATCAGATTTTTCATTCCTATTTATCATAACAGAACATGAAAGTAATTGATTCCAACAGAGAGACATCACTTATATTAGCTTTTCTTAATTAAATATGAAATAAAGTCAATGTCGCATTTTTCGCATATCCGTCATTGTTCCACGATCACGACGAAACAGTTTTTTTAATACATGTGATAACACAGACAAAATGTTTGTTTACGTTGCTTCAATTCTAAAATTTGTTTCAAATAGTTACTTTTAATTTTAATTTCCAAAAAAACGCCGCAAAATACTCCTGGATTTTAAGGGATTTTTTTGGCCACTAACTAAATGTCATACAAATTGTCATCAATGTGCTCCTTTTCTTATTGATAATGGGTTGGTAATATAAACAAAGTTGATTTGGCCTAATCGTTAACGATCTCTCCTACATCATGTTCTTAATTTTGCGAACCACAACAGTATTGTCTGCAGTGTTTAAAGGAATTATTTTTAAGGGATCACTTTTATTTATATCTGCGATACCTTCTCGTACCGCTCGCAGTTCGAGAGTAAAAGTAAGTAAGTACAAGTTAGTGTAACATGGGTTAGGTATGGCGCTCACGTAGTTCGTTTTGCGGTCAATCGGAATTCCGCGGTGCGGTCGGTATGCCAGGAATTCCATTAGTCGCCAGCCCACTCGGGCACGACTTGCCTCGCAAAACCACTCCCCGAAGGTTGACATTGGCGTGCGCAGCGCGCTGCCGCTTGGCGGTTCGGCCGCGCCATTTAAATATGCTCAGTGGATACTCACAATTTAAAATAAAAAACCCTTTAATTTGTCAACTGAACGTTATAAGATTCTAATAATCTATTTTTTTTAAATCTAGATCGGTGTTTCGGAAGCAGGCACGAATGCTCACTATTGTCAAACACTCAATAAGATATTTCTTTCAATCTCAGGGATTGGTCTGCAGCGACTCTTGCATCACCTTGTTCATTCATTTTTGTTCTCAGTGGCACTGTTCGGTATTATTTATTTTATTTCAAACATTATTAATATTTTGATACTACGAAAATATTTTAAACAAAATTGATCTATGGGACCGTTCATCATGTGGAAGTTCGATCAATTTATTTAAGAAATTTGTAACTCATTAAAACTTATAATAAAAAAATATGATATATAAATTTATTTCATTTAGATTTTTGTGTAATTTTATAATCAAAGGTTTATATGCTGGTGAAATTATATTGACGAATACCTACAGATTGTATATTTTCTATTATGTATCTTTGTTGAATTACCTTATAAAATAAATCATTTGAAGACATTTTTTTTCCATTCTCTTTCCGCACCTAATGGTGCATAGGGCACTGCATTGGTACACCAATCGCAGTGTATTCTGAGCATTTTTGTTACATAAAGGTAAGATGATCAGTCTTACGCTTCAGGTACCAGTCCAGGGACTATGAAATATTCTGGTATTAAAACACCCCTTTTGAATAAATATTTCGAGTCAACCATGTCGGAATTCGAATCCGAGACCTTTTGCATGGTAGGCAAATGCGCTGACCACTACACCACGAGGCCGATATTTGAAGGAATACAGAAACAAAAACAAAAAATAATACTACGACCACATTTCTGGCCCTTAGAAGATAAATTTTCTAGATAACAGAACATGTCTCACAATATTACAACCGAGATGGAAATCCACTGTACGCTGTGTATTCACGTTCTTATGTATGTTTAAACATCTATTAATTTTTGTGAAGTTAAAGAGCTGACACCTTTATTGATAACATAATTAGATTATACAAAGGATCTTTCAATGAAAAATACACGTTGTTTCAATCAAACTTTCTTTTAAAATCGTTATTTAAAACCCAGTATTAATAAGAAAAAATATTGTTTTATATTGCTTTGTTTGATAGAGAAAAAAAACGTATGAACTTCAAATTAGCCCCCCCGTTTAAATTATATTATGTCAACATTTCGTACTTATTGAACGATCAAAAGATTTTAATTGAGACATTATACAATCTTTTCGTGTGAGAAGACTAAAGAAAATAAATAACAAATTCCTTACAGTTGACCTGCACTGTTTCTCTATAGTAGGACCGGTGTGTGGGCGCGGGCCCAAGATTATCGAAACGTTCCGCTTATGTCTTCATTGTGTCTCTTCGGCGGTCCCACCAAGAGATGTGATCCTGAGATACCGTAATCTCAGCAGCGGGATCCTTCTCAGACCTGCGCATGATATCATTATAGCCAGACTTAAGAGTATCAACAATTGCATCCAGCTATAAGGCATTGCACCAAAAAGCCACAATTGAATAAATGAGGTAAAACTAAACTAGCGTCCTTATAAAGATAGGTTTTTTTTACTGTTTATTAAAAACAATACGTGGCGGGTTAAATATACATCTCAGGTTATTTCAGTTCGGGGTAGTACTTTTTACCTCTAATTATTCTTCTCGTGTCGTATTTTTACATATAGGGGATTTCTCTTTACATGTTGGGTTATTTTCTTTTTATACAGCGAATTATTCTCTTTACATTCTAGGTGATTCAATTAACGTCTTGGTTTTGTCTTTTCATATTCTAGACTGTTTTATTTACACCCTTCGTTATTATATGAACGTCTGAGTTTTTTCTATTTATATCCTAGGCTAGAATATATAAAATCTTTGTTTTATTATGTTTACGTCTCGAGTTTTTCTACCTATAGGTTGTTTTCTTTACGATGCGGGTTTCTTAATTTTATCATTTACGTCATGTGTCATAATTTTTCTGATGCCTCTGTTCATTTTCAGATTTCTAAAGTTATTCCTTTTACATCCTTTTAAGATTATTTAATATTGACATTTTGACACTACCACTTTCGGCAAGTTAGTCAAATTTATAAAATTCATTTCTCCATTAGATTTAATATACGTACCTCTTAAATTCTTTCATCTATTGATTTTGTGAAATTAAAGAGTTGAAACCTTTATTGGCGTAGGTGAGATTCATCTTACTGAATTGTTTCACATACATAATAGGCAACGATTTTTTTTTTTTTTTAAATACACCCAATCCTTGTTGATAAACATGTACACAAAATCAAAATACTGTTGAAAGGTTTATTAATTATCTTTATGAATATCTAAAAATTAAACATTTAAACGAGAACATACCCAGTTACCATCGCGTACTAATCAAATGTATTTGAACATATACCATATATAGCTAAAACTAGCAGTCTTTAAATTTTTAAGTTCTTACTCTAGCGTTGATGTACTCGTATGTCTATTACACGAGTACTCAAGTCACTCAAGTGTATCTCAAACATGAAACAAATATGTTCATTAAGTATTATGATATAAATTATTTTTAAAAGCAAAGGTATCATTATACCGGTCCATTTGTACGCATGACGTATGGGCAGTCACACATTAATAATATGTGGCTGATATTTGAGACGATTCTCTTTTTATACTTAGAAATGCCGCCTTTATCTTAATACGATTGGAGTATTAATTTTACTATAATATACTCCTGCAAAGCACTTAGGATTAATTAAATCACTGATTGAAATAATACAAGAACTTTTAATGGTAGCTTCTGAATCGAGATAATTTTATTTGTATTTATTTTTCGTTCCTTGAGGGACTTAATATTTATTATCCCAATAAGAAAAAATAAATTAAGGAAATGATTAGAAGGTGAATTGATTAAAGGTTTGATTTTAAAATACGAAAACTTTAAATTTCTACAAAAAAACTAATGCATATATCCTCGGGGACTATGGTTAGGCCTGAGGATGTTAAAAAGCTCGCTCTCTGCCGAATAGCCCGATACTTGACGGATCTGAGCTTGGAGGGGGAGATTTAGCAAAATATAAACTCTCGCCTTCTACACAGAAGCCGGGCTCTCTATAGACCTGGGCTTGAAGAGCGAGAACTTTTCACGGGGACCCATCAAAATAGATCCTCACAGGTCGCAGTGACGTCAGAAGCTTGCATAGCACTGACCCCTACCTCTGAGAATAAGAATAATGCATACATATAACTTAGTTATCTTAAGGAAAACAATGAGAGTAAAAAATCATAAAATTATTTTTAGTGAATTCATTAAGAAAATTTAATTGGAGTATATTTCATTACCTCCTTCCATATCCCTTTATCCCATCTGCTGACAAGCCTCAAAATAGAGGCTTAGCGGATTATTCCTTTAAAAAATACAAAAATAAAATGTTTTACATATATCGTTATTTGAACTTAGTTATGCAGAAAGTAGTCAGTCAACAATTTAAAAAGGAGATATTAGTGTTATCGGTTACAGTAAGGTTAATTCTGTGTTCTGTTAAAAACGGCCAGGCTACTTTCATACAAAAAAATGTAATGATCACCTTTGATCACAAAAACGATATTTTTTAATTTGCAGAAAACACCCAAAGTGCTAGAAATCTTACAGTATTAATGCTGTTGAGAAGCTTAATCTCTCCAAAAATCTAATTTTGTGAAAGAAATGATAAATAGTTAGTATTTTCATTTCATAAATGCTTTAATTTAAAAATACTACCAGTCAAAAACATGATTTAATACATTATGTTAATTATTCAAAGTTTATATTAGGTATTATTCCATATTAGATCTGGCGGTTTTATGCCATATTTTAAGTGGCGTGTACAGCCAGACTTAAAAAAATCACCAAAATTCCTCTAACACATACTTAAACTACTTTTATAGTTAGTATACGAGGTTTTCCTAAGGGACGAACTATGTCAAACCCAAAACCAGGACGATTTTTACTCATAGACACCTCTCATAGATAAATAAATAAGTGTAGTTGCGTTTTTCATTTTATAGTATCTCAACTGACCGCTGAAGCATTTCGATAATTAAAATCATTAAATTGATATTGTACAATGAGAAAGTAAGTGGTTTTTTTTTGTTAATAGATCAAACTGAGCAAAAAAAATCATGTATCATTCATGGTTTTTTAATGTTTTGTAATTTTCAAATTATTCCGCGCCGACGTCACAAGTTCTTGTCGGTGAGTTCTGCCGACTGGTGATTCGGCTTTTAAGAAACCTGAAATCTATCACAACACTATCATTCGTTGATTCGGTAGAACTTGTGACGTAGTTCATTTTCATTAAAATAATTTTTTATATTTTTTTTATTACATTTTCGAGAAACTTCGCCGTAGAATTAATTGCTCTAATTTTTACAACATTTAAGAAAACATTTTTTGTATCCAATTTCCACTTGAACTCAACTTCTTCATTGCGTTGCATATAGGCAATAAATGGTCATTTTGGAGACCACAAAATACAATTGCTAAATTTATTCAAAACTAATATTTGGTTGCTAAGTTTAAAATTTCTCAAGCTCCTAAATTGTTATTAGGTAAACTTTTTAAAATTCGTACATGCGTCAAACGCAAACGTTTTATTTTCATGGTAGTTTCAGCTCCCTAGCTTTTTACGATTGAATAAATGTTCGGGGGGTATGTCGGGGATGTCCGTCCGAGCGACGGTGGGTACAAGGCTCGGGCGGGGCGGGGGCGGGAGCGGGAGTCGGCCTGCCGCTTCACTAGCATTAAAAGAATTATCCACTGGCCCAACTATAGAGGAAGATATTCAGAAAGTAGTACAACCTCATCACCATTAGTAACACTTCATTACGTGCCAATATTTCGCTAGGTTGGGGCTCGCCATTCTGTGCCCTGATCGCGCACATACGAGAATTATTTGTAAATTTGTATGTACGTTTGTTACTGAAAGGGTTACAAAACATCACATAAAAACATTTCACTTTAAGCCGTTGGGAATTATATATTATACACATTTGTTTTACATTTACATAGAACTTACCCCACTTGACCCCTACGACTGAACTGTATAAAAAAATACGACAGTTTGTCATAAAATTTGACATAATAACATAACTTGACGAAAATTGAAATTATAAAAATTGAATCAGAGAAAAACATAATAGAGACCAAAAATAGTGACATTCACGAATATATTACCAGACAACAACACAACTCTCTCATTAAAAAAGATAGGATAGTTAAACATATCATACGATGACTTACCAGACTACCGACTACTTAAAATCAACCTCAAAAAGTACTTGATTACGATACTAACTAGACGAAAAATAACATGTCTTGAACTAAAAATATATTTATGTAACCCTAACGGGTTTTAAAATTATAAATAAAATTAAAACATGGGTTTTCAATTTACTTTATGAGTTTTGATGATTTGTCGAAGGACCAGATGAAACTTGAGTAAATTTTTGAAAAGTTGCAAAATAATAATAATTTTTATGTTTTTGTCAAAATGGATTACATGAAAAAACACACGAAAAAGTAATGCGTGCTGCTTATTTCGACGAAAACATAACAATCGTCATTAATGAGAACGTTTTTTGGTGCAACCGACCTATTTTTTATTCGAATTTCGTCATTAAGGTCCAATTGGCTAATTCACGATTTCATCAAAGTGAGCAGATTGGGTCGCATGAAAACTGTTAGCTAAAGCAACCTCTTCTGCCCAGTTGGACAAAAACGTACCTAATAATTCGTTTGTTTATTTGAAAATTCTAATAATAATGAACTGATAGGAAGTAAAATTCTCTGTACAAACTCAAAATATTTTTCGTTTTGTCAATTTACGAGCCAGGATAAGGATTTTTTTTAATGTTCTTATTTTTTAATTTTTAAATAAAATAAATATTTGCGTTCCAAATATAAAAAAATTTGGGCGAATTTTTAACGAGTTGTAAAACTCACTGTTAGAAAATGAGAATTTAGTTGGAATTGAGTGGGATTCGAACCTCAGACCCCTGATCCGTGAGTTCGCAACACTAGCCACGGGATCACAACTTGATTAAATTTTGAACCTTTTATGGAGCAAACATCTCTTAGAAAAATGTTTTGAGTGTTAATTTGTTTAAATATATACTGATTTTATTAATATGTTTTATTTTACTGTATGAAAATATAAAAAATACTCATGCTTTACTATAATTATGAATTGAGCATTATGAAACTTTGAAACGAAGAACAAATAAATATTTTTTTCTGGTGCTACATATGTATTTATCGTATGTATTCGAGTATTACCAAATACAAAATTAATGTTTTTGTAGTCACAGTTGTGTGTCCGTACACTCACACAATTATTAATTTAGCTTATGTATGAGAGATGTAGAATGCAATTAGATATTCTTAGTACTTGGTAATACATAAATGATAGAGACGTAATGCGTTCTGGGCATGGGGGGAGTTAGAGCTAAGGGTGGTATCAGAGGGAGTTGGGTTAAGAGTGAAGGGTTAACTCAGAGGACAAGAAGGAAGTCAGAACTGTTTCTAAACTTCCTTACAGACCACAACAGAACAGGAAGAGCCCTAAGAGAATATAGAGGCAAAGTTAAGAAATATATATACACACACAATAAACATAGCACATCCGATAAGATATAGTTACAACAAAAAAAAAAGATTTTATTAAGTTCAGGTAAGTTGATCTCGACCCCGGTGAGTACGGATTTGTTAAAACGCGATATATTTTTCACAATGCTGTGATATTCGAAAAAGAACTAAAAATAATCGAAATGATAGAAAAATGGTGGTAAAATTGCAGTTGTAGGTAGGGAGTTCAAATTGTTTGAGTCTACAATGCGATCAATTGAATTGAAAAGCGGGGAGAAATTATTTCTAATAAAGTTGAATCGGTTTAAATAACGATCCAACTTGCGTTGCCTTAAAATAATTGGCGATGAATCGGCTAATGTAGACTGAGAATCAGCTGAACTCGGTCTTTTTCACAAAATGATGTGCAAAACAAAAAACAAGATAAGTTATTTTTTGTTTTGTACACCATTTTGTGAAAAGGACCAAAATTATATTGTTATGGTATTTGCTTCAATCAAAATAGTGTACAGTTTCCGCAAACTAAGCGTTGTAAATATCCATATATCCAATAATCGCAAAAATGACGTTTTGCTATAAAAAAAATATAAAAGCGCCATCTATGAATTATTGGTTACATATTTTCGTTGAGAATCATCTTAATTTAGTTTTTTGGTTATCCTTAAAATTTTGTTTTTTTAGTTACGACTCTATTTCATTGGATGTCCAATATTTTGGATAATTTTTATCGAGGCAACTACGCAAACCTTTATACATAAAAAACAGCACGTTTAAAAAGTTTAAGACACCAATCCGTACCAGATGGTGGATAGAGCACTGCGCTGGAACAGCAGCGCGTCTCAATTATCCCTTAAAGATCAGTCTTACGCTTATATTATCTGTTACTGCGGTGCTAAACCATGTTTGAAATACATATTTCATCTTGATTCTGCCAATGATCGAACTTGAAACTTTTAATATTTTTTTGCCCAGCGATAGCCGGAGAGGTAAAATAGTATAGATACAGATAGTAAATGTATATAAAAGTAAAAGTTAAAAGTTACGCAGAATATAAATTTAAAATGTCCTTAACAGATCTGATAAAGCTATAATATTTACAGTGTAATATGTCGATGTCACTAAAACTGTCATAATAGGTATTCAGTATTCTTCGAAGAGTGCTATTATTCAAATAATTAGTCTGTGAGCTCGGAATGTCAAAGAGTACAGAATGACGAGTTGACGAGATGACGAGGGACTCGATATGAAATGCTTCTAACAATTTCTGGGCTATAAATTATTATTTGTAAAAAAAAGTTAAAATAATAAAATGTACAATATCAACAACATTGTGGATGTATCCACAATATTAGGGATGTATCAACAACATTGTGGATATATCAACAACATTGTGGATGTATCCACAATATTGGGGATGTATCAACAACATTGTGGATATATCAACAACATTGTGGATGGTACATTGATGGATTTTTTGCCTAATGGCAACTTCTTCCAACCAACTGATAACAACTGATAAAATAAAGGTGTTATTCAGATAATTTAAGTTTTCGGATTTTTCTAATAAACTTATCATTTACAAAATACTAACATTACATTAATTTTCTTTTTATTATTACTTAGTTGAATACTAACTATTTTATTTTTATGTATTCTCAAGTTAACTTTGTTATATTTATTTTTAGAACAAAAGGTTTTCTCATGTTAATTGTTTTCTTTTTTACTTTTAGTTTGTTTTTTTAATAATTCATTTTCACAAAATTATTAAGTTTGAATTATTTTATTATATTTACTTTTAAATTTAACATAATGAATTGTTAACTGCTGTGATTATTTCTGTAAAACATTTTTTTGTAAAAGATTGTTTGAACCGTTGAAGTATAAATAAATTATAAAAAAAACATTAACAAGATTATTTGAATATAATTACTTGGTAAATTGGGATGCCAAAACTAATTAATTTGAAATTAATTCTTCTGATTTCTACAATTGACTTTCTTTAGGTTAGTTAGGATTACTTTTTGTGTTAGTTTGGTAGCAGGATTTAGGGTTTGTGAACATAATAACTATCCAACGTCGCTATAGACTAGCGGATTCCTTTTTTTTATAGTTATAGTTATAGAACCGGCAATCAATTCAACTTACTTTCTATCTCGAAAAATATATTATTCCATCAAGAAAATTCTTATTGACAAACGATAAAACTAATTAATTACCTCATTCACTTCTCCCTAATACTTTGCGAGCGAAGCCACAGGTAAAAGCTTGTATTATATAAACGACTTAGTAAATAATATAAATACGTATTGAAAAATACTCAAATCCGGCATTCTCTAACTCTTGTAATTGTAAAATTGAATATAATGTGGGTAATAAATCGAAAAGTGATTCAATGATCGTATGAATGTTTTTACAGCAAAACGAGCATTAGCTTAGAACCCTCCGCGATACATTTGTATATATTGCTCGCTCTATTCATGTGAACGTCGAATCTTCAGCCTTCCGCGAACATCTTGTGAATTCAATTGTGATTACATTTAACTAACCGCAAATTCAAGGAACAAATCTTCTGGGAATACAATAAGGGAGGGGAGGAATTGATTAGTTGTTCATGTTTCCGGTCCTATCCATTACTTAAACAGTCTTTGGGAGCTCTAAAATGTACTGGTAAAACAGTCAAACATCTGTATTGGGAACATTATGAGGAATAAATAAGGCTTAAGTCGCTGAATCATCCAACCATTGCCTAAAACAAAGAAAGGGGTTGTTTTGGATCATAAAGTTAGATTATTGATTTTATATGTGCAATTATGTATGAGGTGGGTTGCTCATTTAAAACGTAATATTTCATCGTACAGTAAGGCTAGATATGATGCTCTATTCGATTTAAAAAATAAACATAGGTACATTATTTTAAACGCCCTATTTGCGTATTGATTACGTATTTTACAATTATGAAAAACCGTCAACCGTTTTTTAAAATAAAACAAGCAATTGTTGTAAACTTTCGTTAGCAAAAAGTATAAGTCAAATCACTTTGCGTGAATAAAAATATTAAGTATAATTATTTTTAATTTAACACTACAATAGACCAAGAAGCCTCACCAAAAACTCAATATTGAAAACCCACGCGCGTGAGGCAAGCGCCTTTCCTAGACACATTAAGGGCTACTTTATAATATTATACATATTTTAAAATAAATGAAACTGACAAAATCCTATTTTTTTAAACTCACTTTAGGGATACTTAAGTTGTTAAACATGGCTAGAAGGCAGTTTTGAACTATGTAAATTATTATTAGATTTTCTATTGTTGAATTTTTTTTTCGTTAACCGTTTACATTTTTGTGGTTATTGAATTTCCAAGAAAAAAGTGAGGAAAGAATTCAAATTAATTTTGTCCCTTTGTTCAATCTTCATATGTTATATTGTCGTTTAATCACAAGTTACAGGACTTGACAGTTTTCATAATCAATTTGCGCTCACAAATGATCAAACAGCGATACACTCGCATTCACGCTCACAGTAGTGTGATTCGCTTTGGTATTATTTGTTTGAGCGTTTTAAAAGCTTTGTGCTTTTAAGTCATAACAGAGCTTTCAACATAATGGCTAAAGGACGGCGGGCGTCTAGCGGTGTCACCTGTAATTTTGGTGAAAAAATTACCACCGTACCTGTCACGACCATTGACTTTATAGGGAGAAGTAATTTTTCCGTTTCCAAAACGAACACAACAAATTCTAAAACCTTTCTTATTTCATAATTTCTTCGCGGTTCCTAGCTTTGATGTTATCAATACAATTATAACGAGGAAAATTAAACTAATGTGATTAGGCGAATCAATTAGGGTTGAAGTTGTTCGAGGTTTTTATTAATCAGAAGATAATAGTAGGACTCATAAGTTATTCGCTTTGAACTATTTAAAGCGAGTAATCCATCCAAGGTATATTTTACCATATTTCAACCTATGCTCTATTCGTATTCTAGAATGATCGAAGGTCTTCGTACATAATCAATCATGACATCAAAGCGTTGTGTTGATTGAAAGAACTTTGTCCCTGTCATTTTATAAACACGAAAGTCTTCCTCTAATTGATATTGAGTTTTAAATAAGTATTTGACACATGCAAAAAGAAAATTTAAAAATTATTCAATTTGTGTTTTTCATGCGTCAATCAAATTATCCGGTTTGCAAATTTATGTATTGTAATAGTGTGTTTTATTCAAGTAAATAAAATTTACCCTGCGAGCGTTTTCAATGAGGTAGAAGTCCATTAAACCCATTGGAAATTTGGCTTTTTACTGACAATGAAAAGTTAAAATGGCGGTACGCAATGTAATCAGATTTGGCTGTGAGCGGGGAATTGGAAAATTTCCCTTCATGCATTATTATTGTCCCATAGCTGGGAAAATATTTAATCTCTCTTCAATTATTTTAGTTGCATTTTGGGTAATGTTCATTGCCAGAAATTAACATTACGAATCAATTGTTACATTGATTTCAGTTCACATGCGTGGTCTAATTTTGTAGTTAAAATTTCATATAAATCGGCTGAATAATTAATTTAACGAGTGTTTGTGTAATTTCATTTTTATTTACGATATAACTTATAACCGCAATTAGTGCTCATAAATATTAGAGTTTTTTTTTACAGAGTAACTCATTAATCTATTTAGAAATAATTAATATGTTGTAATGAGACTGACATGATAATTATATAAATATGTTACCCAACATCTCATAATATATTTGTGGGAAAATATTTATTTTTGATTTAAAATATTTGCATGAATTACAGAATAACTTACTCGTAATAATAACATTTATTCACTCACACTCATTTGAAACAAAAAATCAGATTGACCAACGTTTTCTTTATTTCTTTTTTTTTTCATTTAACTAAAATATTTTTATGGAACTGGTCTGATGGTCTGAGGTCAAAAAGTCTCGGATCCGATTCTCAAATATCAAAATACTTCATAGTCTTTGGACTGGCACGTGAAGCATAACACTGATCATCTGACTTTCATTTAACAAAAACAATATTATTATAATAACTTTGTTACATCAAAGAGATACGACGCGTTTATATATACATACATGAACAAATACACCATTAGGTAAAGCAAATGATGATGATTTTAAGATAATAATTAATTTACTATTTAGGTATTTATTTATAACAATATTTATTGAATCGGCATTGACTTTGTGGAATAACATGATTAAATATAATAAATTAAACCCTTTGTTTTAAGACCACTTCAATTTATTTTGAAGCTCTACTTGTTTCGGAAAGCACAGATCTTTTTTTATTATTCTTATTTGTTCATATAAAGACACATATTCCAAAAAAAACGTATCTCCTAACTCTATGAGACTAAGAGCCCTGTTTTTAGTTGAGATACAACAAAATAGAAAGTGGAAGCATGCATATTACTAAAGAATACTACTAATTAAAAATATTACATAAACATAAATTTCAATAAACATCTGAACAGCACGCTTTATAGTACCATATATAAATCTATGAAATGTCTCGCAGCAGTATTCTGCATTTTGCTCCAGTTTTTACATCTACAGGCGTAGTAATAAACTTATAACTACATCTGTAGATGGAAAGATCTGTGCTTTCCAAAACTAGTACCACTTTAAAATAAATTCAATTGGTTTTAAAATAAAACGTTTAATTTATTATATTTAATTAGTTAGATATATGTATGTTCATTGAAAAATAGTGCACATAAACATTATGACAAAATATTTACGAGTCCAGTTTCATGAAACACAGACTTGTTTGAGATTTCCGGTTCTGTAAAATTGATACAACATCAGGCTATAGCATATTTATAAACGAAAATCCATTGTACTTCTTGGGATCATAATAATTAAATGAAAAGTGATAAAATATCGACAAGAAGAGATTAAACTCGCAAATAACGCATTTGTTGAATCTAAAAGTCGCCATGGTAAAGATATTCGAGGATTTATAGACAACCCTTGAGATTTGCAATCGTTAACAAACCACAATGTAATTATTTTGTATGCTGCCAGTTAATTCAGAGGCCATAAAACGGGCGGGAGGGCAAATGCATCTGCAAATGCAGCGACGATCGCCTCACACATTTTATAAAAGCGATAAAATTATAAAGTCAGTTAATAGCTTCTGTGTTTGTAATATAAACGCACTTTCGCTCTTCAATTTTTAGTATTCCCAATGCCCAAACAGACCACCGGGTATATTGGTCGCTTATTACTCATGGTCTGTTATATTGAATATTTGACAGAAGACATTAAAAGCTTCGAAGGAAATAAAAATAAAAATATGACCATTCAAATGATAACCTATGTTTAAATATAGTTTTTATTTTTTATCAATATTCCTACAGAGATGAGGTAGAATTTTTTTCAAATTCAGGATTATCGATATTCGAGCGTTTACAGGGCTTACGACCTGTCATTGGCTGGGTTGAGTGGCCACTTTACGTTTTTAACAACATTCCCCATTCCGCTTATTAGCGAATATCGACATTGGCATCATTTTGATTCCTGTATATATCCTATTAAATGAGAAAGCATTCACTAGCGTGTTGGAGCACCATCTATGTATTGATATTGAAGTTAAGTATTTTTAATTAGCATATTACTTTATTTTATGTATTTAAGACTCTTCCGAGTTAAATTAAGTACTAGTAATCGCCTGCAGATGATTCTGCAATTTATTTATACTTATATTTTGACCAGATCTTATTAATATTATGTAAAATTATGTTAAAAACGTAAAGTGGCCACTCAACCCAGCCAATGACAGGTCGTAAGCCCTGTAAACGCTCGAATATCGATAATCCTGAATTTGAAAAAAATTCTACCTCATCTCTGTAGGAATATTGATAAAAAATATATACCTACTCCCCCTCGGGAGAAATCCAGATTTGTGTATGTACAAAAAATACACATACCAAAAAATAATGTTAAATATAGTTATTTATTTAATTATTAATATTACGGAAACATACAGTCAACAATGATTAAATTACATAATAAAGATAACTTTGAAAGACAGACCTGCGAAGTTTCTAAATAATATCATACATATTAAATTATGGTACATTCTTAAATGTGTGCGTTCGTATTTATATATATGTACATATGTAAGAGGGTGTGTTTAAGTGTATTTGTAGAGTGTTCAGGTGTATGTAAGCGTGTGACATATGGGACATGCTCAGCGGATGCACTCCCAGTTCTAACGGGCTTGTTTCCTTTAGATCTGGAGGTTCAGGGACGATCTGCAAATTTCCACCTAAAAAGAAGGCGTTCCTCTGTTATTGGTGGCGTCCGTCTACTCCCAACTGATGGAATGTCGCAATCGAATATTTAAAAAAAACAAAACTTTAAATGCTCTTATTAATGCTTAACAATCGCGATGGGAATCTTCCCCTTCAGAGAGGGTTACCTTTCTTTTTTTTCCTTCAATCCATCAGCGCTTAGAATCTTCTTGGGTTATCTCCGATCACTGGACTACACAGTTTTTATCAGGTCATGGTAAATTTAATAAAAAAATATTTGTTTTTAATATTATTGACTCCCCTTCGTGCTGCTGCGGATATCCTAACCAATCTTCCGAACACATCCTGTGGTCTTGTCCCTTTCCGCTTCTTTATGATTACCGAATGGAGCTTCTCGCTACTATCCGTGGCCCTGTTATAGGTCCTGTCGAATATACAGATCTGGTGGCTTCTAAAAAGAATTTCGAGGCTTTTAAAAAGTTTTGTAATCATTTCGGCGAATTGATCATGTCCAATCAATTTAGTCCCAGTCAGTGAAAAATTCACTTCCCTCTCTTCTCAATCCAATGAAGTACATATTATGTACTTCTGGATTACTTTCTTTAAGCACAAAGATGCTAAGGCTACCAGATTTCAGAGAGCTTCTTCGGGCAGTTTTTCTCATTTGACAACGAGCAAATTTTCCGTGTATGTGGGCACCGCCAAAGAGACTTATGTCCTCAGATGCGGTGTGCGGTATGTGGTGGGCAAGCTGTATGTAAGCGTGTGCATGATTAAAAAGCAAATGGGAGTGTATCGTAGCCAGATAGAATTTTAAAATTTGTATTTTTATATATTATGTACAATAAACCATGATTATAAAATAAACAGTATTACAATTTTACAGGTTAGCTCTGTGATGAAAAATAAAACAATAAATAAGAACCAGGGTTTGGTCCCGTGGTAGTATTGTGGATGAATCCCACTCTACCACGACTCGATTTCGGTTTTTCCAGCACAAGTTATTTACGACTTTTAGGAAATGGTCTGAAAATAGAAATATTTGAGTAAATAATAAGAACTTAAGTATTTCTTTCTTTTTTAAATTAAATAATAATTACACATACCTTCAATAATGATTCATAATAACTAGAATCACAATACATTTGATTATTGGTACTACAATTGCGGTGTAACTCGATCATCTGTTATAAATATAAAGGCGATTTTCTTTGCAGGATTTTTAACTGAGAGTAGCCATCGAGTCAAAAACACTATTAAAGTCAAGAGTTCGGTTCAATTTACACACAGAAGTCTATTTATCATCTGTCTGAAAACAGATTAAATGGAAATATTAATCAATATGCAAGCTTAAAACTTTTATTAGACATCTTATAATAAATACGAAGAACATGAAAATATACATATATAAGATATTTTGAAAACAATAAATTATATGCTTATCAAAAGACGTAAATACTTGCAGGGATATTATTGCTATGCAAAATTAATTTAAGAAAAAGAGTCCGGTATTAAGTTGGAACGAATAGAGTAGTAACATAATTTTGTTTTTTATATTTTTTTTGTATTTAAAAAAATATTTATTACCCCTTACGGATTATAACATTCATTTTACAAAAATATAATATAAATTTTTTATCCATACTCTGTTGTTCAAAATAATATTTTTTACATCTTTTGAAAAGTTTGTCTGAGTCTTATGTTTTTGTTTTGTCTGGTAGTTTATTGTATAATTTAGTCCCTGGTTTATTAGTCTCGACGACAGCCCTTGTCTTGTTTTAGAAAGTTGTAGATGATATTTTTCTGATATCCTCGCATTATGTCCATGTTCAGTTTTAGTTCTTCGTCTACAATTACATTAGTGGCTAATTTATGGATAAATTTTAGTTATTCTATTTAAAAGAGTTCAGTTATATTTAATTGATTAGTTTGTTTAAAAAGTTCTCTAGTTTTTGTAAGATAGGGAGAGTCTAAATGTAATTTACTCGCTTTTATACGCGGCTTGGCTTGGATGATATAATGGAGTAAATATTAATCAATTATTTTTGTCGCAAAATAAGAATTTTTTGGATAGAATGATATATTTTTTTAAGATAAAAATTACCTAGTATAAATTGCCAGCCCTCTAACTACCGCTATGTCAAAAATCACATCAATCGATCGCTACATTGCAACACGAAAGAATAATCTATTTTTCCACTAATACTTTCTCGGGGACGTGGTATTTTTTTTGTGTAAAAAGTAGCCTTTACTTTACTTTTTATTTTTTGGACTATCTCTATGCAAAATATCATGTCAATCGGTTGCTTTGTTGC
Organism: Micrasema longulum; assembly: GCF_059751315.1. Classification (NCBI taxonomy): domain Eukaryota; kingdom Metazoa; phylum Arthropoda; class Insecta; order Trichoptera; family Brachycentridae; genus Micrasema; species Micrasema longulum. The sequence continues at coordinate 619,541 of NW_028277484.1, read as the reverse complement.
GACACGAAGGACAAACAAACAAACAAACACACTTTCCCATTAATAATACTAGTACAGCTTTACAATATTATACTAATACCATATTGATATAAAAAGTAACAAACAAAGATTGAAATAATTTATTTACATGAAATAACAACTGCATCGCCAATAAGAAATCGCTATCTTTATTCAATTATGTTTTTCAAATATTAAAAATAACTATTTTCTACCCGTATCTAATAAAATGCAATAAAGAGAGAATGCTATGACAATGTAATTAATTAAATCAAAATCTTCAGCTGAATATTTAAAACACCTTTTAATTGTAATATATATGCTTTGTTTTTAAGTTTAAATTTAATTTTAGCTGGAGCACCTACCAGCTTTTAAAAATATTTTTTTATTCTACTTCGATTGAATAAATATTGACAGAACAATAAACATTTATTACGAGTGTTATTTGAAAGCATCTCCTGAATATAATTTAAAAAGACCACACAATATAACTGTTTACGAACAGTTAATTTGTTTATCCGTTTATTGAGAGCTTTGGGGAATTACAAATTCTCAGAAACATGAATTAATTCTGTAATGATAAATAAAACTTCAACGGACGAATAAAGTGCAAATAAAAATTCAAAATTGATACAACCAAGCCAAAAATGTTTTTACGCATTTCGATTTTGATACTTACCATTTTTTTCTATGGCATCGTTTTGTGGTAACAGTTTAAATTTTTTGGTTAAAATGTATTTCACAGCTTCAACAAATGCTAAAATTGAAAAAATGTATATATCCCTAAACATGTGCATTGACTGGTTTTGTGATTATATTTTTAGGATTTTTACGGCCTTTGAAATACTAAATAATGTATGTTTCAATGTAGTGTTTCCATGTATTGTTTGTCCCTCCTGCCAACGTTTTGTGGAGCATGCAGCGTCCACATCAGTCTCGGTGGACGCTGTAATACTTTTCAAAACATTGGGAAAAAAGGCGATCAACACATACACCTACAAAACATCTTCATCAGAATAATACCGGTTCATTTGAATTATTTACTTGCAAATAAGAGCCAAAGTACCATTCATATAAGGATACTCTTAATTGAGAGTTATCCTCTTGTTCATGAAGTGTCTTTTGTCAGTAGATTTAGTTTCCAACTAACCCCTGACCCGCCCTGTTCTCCTGTTACTATGGGCCTGTCTTCTTGAAGTCTCAGGGCGGACCTCTCTTTAATTATTATTTTCAACTTGGTGATAGAGGTTCAAGACTGACCATATCAAAGGACCCAGGACGACCGTTACGAAGGCGGTGTTAAATTTCTTCCTTCTGACCACCCCTGTTAATTTCAGGGTTTCTCAATCTTAAACGGCCGAAGTAAATGTGTTAATAAATGAAATTTCAGTTCTTCTTAAACTTTATTATTAATTCCATTAAAATGTGACTAATAAGCAATAATGGATAGTTTGTTTGACATACTCATTATAATAATAATTTCTTATTTTTAAACGGCAGTTTTTGTGAAGAGCATTATCAATATTGCGTATATATATTACATACTTATTAAACTTACTTAGTAGCAAACAAATAAAGGTTACTTACACTTTCTATTAACTGTCTGGTGTAAAAAAATTGTGAAGAATGATAAACAAAAAAGTGTTTTTTAAGTTTAGATCTGAGCTGACTGCGACTGTTGATGCTCAAGTATGAAGGCTTAAGGCTCAAGGTTTAAGGCAGAGGGGTTAAATACAACAAAAGCACGAACTACAATCCTAGTGTTTGTCTTCTCGTACCTTGTTAGGTATTCTCGACGCTGGCAATCACTTATTTATAGTGATATCCTGGGAAATAATAATCAGAATGGTTTCCTGTTGCCTTTTCTGATAGCGTCTTTCAGAAAAAATATCTTAAATCAAATACTGATCGTGTACTCGTACATTAAGTGCCATTATGTCTATTCTACAACGTGACTTTATCTCTAGACTTTATCAGCAAATTTCTCGAGCCATAGTTTGACCGTCTCAGACTTAATTGATTGCCACCTCTTTGCGAACTGGTATTGTGTTTCTAATTTGGCTCCTAGGGCGGGTCTGTACCAGGGTGGGGGTGGGGTAGGCGCCGACTGGACACGTTTAATTAATGTGCCCCCCGTTTTATTGGCCGACTTGTCGGTAATGTGAGCAGCATCTCTCTCTATACTTTGTCCCTTCCCTTTGCATAATGTATGGCGTATGCCAGCCGCGTTATCTGCGGACATACTAGTTTACATATTTGTAATGATAGATGTCTTGCACAGGATACCTTTGGATTTACATCACAAAATAACTCATAAAACCTAGTAGTTCAAGCCTAGTTATTTTACCGGAATAGTTTAAAGAATATATCCAAGGAACAAAAAGTACCTACCTACTTATATAATTTTTCAAAAAAAATATCAACAAGCATTACAGACATAATTAAATCGGTACAATTTGAGATAAAATTAAAACTTTTATATTGCTGTTCTAAGCGAAGTCACCACCATGAAAATCGCTCTTCCTGCAGGCACTGTCGTTAGAAGGTTGATCATCCACTATTTAGGCACATTTTAGAAGTTTGTATATTAAACATGATTCGAATGAATTAAACCGGGTTGTGGTCCCGTGGCTAGTGACGCGGACTCACGGATCGGAGGTCCGTGATTCGACCCTTTTAAGTTCAAGGTGCCAAAATTTCTGTTAGTTTTATTCTCTACAAATTGTTTAAAATTGATGTGAAAATCGAAATACTTGTATAAATAAAAATAAAAAATTACATCCGAAATAACCTTCTATGATATAATTATATTTTTTAAAAATAGTGTACTTGGTTTAGTGTATGAAATAAGTTAATCCTTAAGAAACATATTTTTAAAATTAGGAATATCCTAATTCAGCGCAGTAATCCCCATGGAGTTAAAATTGATTCAATCAAAAAAATAAAAGTGAAAAATTGACAATGAACAAACGAATAACGCAAGAGTTTTTTTAACATCTTTGGAATCTGCCGAAGACCGAAAAAATACAAGGAATAAACAATTTTGTCTTAATTACCGAGTAGTACTACCGGTAAACATCCCAAAGCCTCGTCATAAAATGAATCTGTGAAATTCTTTAGCTCCAAAAGCACTTCTCCTACTTGTTTCGGACTTAATCAAATTGTAGGACCTTCGGGGAGGGGGGGATCCAGGGTAAGGGTGGGTCTCTCAGCTATATCAATCATTTCCCTCTCATTCCGTGTTGTTTGTTTTTTATTCTGTTTGCAGGAATTTATTTTGAAAGGGGCGCAGATGCGTCTGACATAACTACCCAACCACCCCCGTCTCCCTTTTACACTTTATAAAAGGTGTTATCCTAATTGAATTCAAAATGTATTATCAGAGTTATAGATATACTCTGCAAATTGTTGAATGTCATCCACTGATGAATGAAACCTCAAAGATCATTAATGTAATTTATTATTTTCACCTGGTATCATTTTGAGTAGATAGATTGTATGAATAATCACAGTAATTACTTTATTATTTATTTGTCAAACAATTTGTTTTTCAAAATAAGTTCGGAATTTTACGCATGGAGTTAGTGAGTCAAATATTTTGGTGCCAATTCTGTGTTAGAAGAATTTTTGTGTGTTAAAAATAACTAAATGTTAAAACACTACATAATTCGATCCGTATTTATTGCGTATTTTGTCAATAAACTTTCATGTAAGTACTTTATAAAAGAAAAATAATATTGCAAAACTGTAAAACTTTTCAATTTGTTTCTTTTTTGGGTGATACCATGTGTGTTGGATTTGTTCAGACGTTTCAGCTTCCATTGCAGGAGCCTAGTAAACTGAGTTTACCCTAAAGATGACTCCTGTAATGGTAGTCGAAATGTCAGAACAAATCAAACACACACGGTATCACCCAAAAAGGAAACATATTGATAACAGTGACCGTGAAAACCTTCCAAACCAAAAAAAACTTTTGTTTACCCTCATCGATTTAAAAATAAAGTTTGTAATAGTAAATGCACTGATGTATAGTAAATTGACACGTTATTTCCATACTTTTCGCCTTTGGTATTTGTCAAAATTTGCCTTATCATCAATAATTTGAAAAAGAGATAAAAAACACTATAATATCCCAGTATTCTTAAGAGATAGAGATGTGTTTCTCTTTATTAGAGCTACAACAGTGTCAGTGCTATTATTAATTAATTTTAAAAATAAACGAAATCGAAAAAGTTACTAATAATTTATTTAACAATATTTTGAGTATGCTCAAACGTTTGTAGATAAGGCAGGATTTCACTCCCTAGGGAGTTAAAATCGATTTTTATTGCAACTGTGTGTAAAATGGGCACTTAAACGAGCCAAAGACTAATGATAAGCCTTGTTAATGCCTAGACTTCCATATTCCCTTCTCGAAAATGTTTTTTCTCTTCGTTGCAATAAATTTAAATTATCTTTTATGTATTTAATAAACACGATGGTAGTTTTCTACGTAGCGTCCCCTCTTATCGCGATGAAGGTCCGTTTGAGAATGAATACAAGGAAGTGAATTATCCATGAATTAGAACGGCATCTACTCTTAGATAGCTCTTTTACGTAATTATTCTCTATGCCAATAATACCTTAGAGATATGGCGTTATGTTTCTTTACGGATTCAATTCGTGGTCTTTCAAAAAAATCTCAAAAAATAATCTTTTAGTTTTCATATTATTCTGACAGAACCCTTTTAACCTTTGATTTTAAAACATCTAAATTTCATCCGGGATTCTTCCTGCGTTAAAATTGAGGAATGAATAACAGAAACACTCACCCAACGCAAAAGTGAAAACGAAGAAACCGAATTTATATTATGATTAATATCCCTCTGGTAACAAAATTCAAGAAAGTAACGAGATGAACTCCAGTTAATCTAATAAGATGAAAGAAAACCATGATGATTGAATTTGGCAGGCGTTGGGGAAACAAAGATGTAATCGAAAATGATGAGAATTAAATTCCATAGTCAAATTATTCCACGAAAGAAAAACATCAAGTAATTAAGAGATATAAGAGAGCCGTCTTTAAATCAACACCCCTCAGTGCTCAGTTTTGCAAAGAGCGAAAGGGGCAGAGCCTTTAAAAACACTGCTCTTATTATTTTTGATAATATGAAAGTCTAGTCAATTACAGGGATTATGATATAAACAAAGAATTACCAGTGAATTTTTCCTTTAATTTTTAAGAAACCAGAGACATACAATTTTTAACATTTAATTGATTATTAATAACAATGTTAATTTTTACTAAAATAATCAAAATCTACATTAACCACATTTTTTTACAATTTCAACTCATTTCTTAATGTTAAATTATTTCAATATGATAGATTTCTATGAACCACACACTGTTTACTTTACCAGGCAGTTTATTGAATATTATTGTATAATATCTTATTACAAAAAATCAATGGTAAAAATCAATATTACAATATATTATACCGATTACCAAACCCACCTTAATCATGAAATAAAAACCCTTTTTTTTGTATTCAAAATTTAGAAATTTATCTATATCGATGATACAAAAATAAGAATGCCTTCGGAAACATTCTTTCCGAGAAAATTCATAGGAATAAATTGTATCTACTTTTTTTTGCACACTTTTGCGCCAGATGTCCCAATTACAATGGACCAGTGAATTATAGTATAGAACACAAAAACACAATAAAACGTGAGGAATATCACGTTTTTTTGTGTTTTCAACGAAAATCGAACCTGGAACTGTTCGTGCTTGAGTTAAGTGTCTTAACCAATACACTATCAAAGCCGCGTTATTCAAAGCATGTATCTACATTAGTTGAAAGCATGTATCTACGAAAATACATGTATCTACACTCATTCAAAGTGTATATTCACGAAAATTCATGTAATACACTCGTTGAAAACTTATATCTACTAAAATTTATGTATCTATACTAATTCAAAGCGTGTATCTACAAAAATACATGTATCTACATTCGTTAAAAGCGTGTATCTACGAAAATACATGTATCTACACTCGTTCAAAGCATGTTTCTACGAAAAAAAACATTTATGAACACTCATTCGCAGCATGAATCTACGAAAAAACATGTATTAGTACTTTTTATGTGTATAGACACATAAAAAGCGTGAATTTAATTAAATGAAGCAGGTAGGTACGCAAACACATCCATGTGTTCGCATTCTTGATATGAACATTTCATAGATGAAGCTTCGCAAAAATGTGCGTACTTCAAGTGTACACATTCAAAGCTATCATTTTCACGAAACCCTAATATTTCCGACTATAAACAGCCTAAACACACCGGCGTCCTTTATAATATAATTCGTCCTCCGTCCATCTACTGGGCCACGAATAGTCAAACGGTATTAAACGCATTATAAATTCACTTGCAGAAGTGATATAGAACGGTAATAGAGCCTCCCTAGAAGCCTCCGTAACAATGTGTTGCAGAAATTAAGAAGCCAACCCCGCTTCGGCTTACTCCAGGTAAATACATAAAGCATCTTAATGAACGTAAAGACCAGCTGTGTATCTAGTTAGATTGCTTGCCAGAGCCTCGTGTACATACTAACTGCCAAATATTGCCACCCTGTCATTCGGACGCCACCCCCTATAAAGGTAAATTCACCCATACCACTCCACCCTCAGAAATACTGATCACCATCATCGTTTCCTTCGTTGAACTACCTCGTAGCTATTTAACTTTTTGTTCAATTAGGACAGGGTGATCAGCCTTTCTCTTCAAGTACTAGCCCAGGAATTGTTAAATTTGAAAAAAATGTGGGATAAAAAAACGCGAGACCTATTGCGTGATAGTAAAACGCACTAACTACTAGATTAATTTGATTGGTTGTCAATTTGATACTTTGTGATTCTCTTAGAGAGATTCTAGATATAACTAACTTCCACAGTTTGAATAAATCAACGTATAGTTTTACTATAAAAAAAATTTCATAAGTTCATCATAAAATAAATCTACATTTTTCAACTTGCTCCTTTGGTTTGTAATTCGTATAATATTTAAAACAATTTTTTTTTCTTCATTCGATCACTTTTACTATTGTTAATAAATTTGAAAAATAAAGTTGACTTAAGTTTAAAATAAATGCGTATGTGTAATTAAATGTATATGTATTACCATATATTTTAATTTCTCCTGCTATTATATATATTTTAATACTTTTTAATAACAGGTATCGTAAATGGCAGAAATGCCGTAATTTAATAAATAAATAATTTGTTACTCAATCCAGCAAATTCCAGGTTATACGATCTGTAACTGCCTAGAACCGTATTCGTTTATAAAAATATATTTTATCTGTTGCCGTTGAAATAAAGATATTATTTATTTATCCTGATGAAATCATTTAATCCAATATTGATTTGTCAACTAAAAGTTAGACTCGCTTATCTGTTTAGTATATTTCAATAGTTTTAACAACATGGATTTATTTTATTTTTCAAACCACTCAACTAGTTTTTTCTCTTTAGTATAAAATTGCTTTAACAACTTATCAAAGAACGCCGAGAAATGTATGTTCAGTATCTTACTGTATATGTATATTTGAAATACTGTAATGCAAACTAGTTCTAATCTTAGCGTATAATTAAAATTTAATCAATTTTACAAACACCCGAGACGCCTATACTATCCCCGAGACCGGGATCCCATCTTATATTCCATTACTTCCATAATAATTGTACACATAATAACCGTCAAAACGATATTTGGTTTCCCCTTACTTGTAGAACACCTCACAAAACCAATTTGTTGCAATGTGTGCATAGAAACCACTATGGCCGTTGTCAGTTCTACATATCAGCCCTTATTAAGAAACAGACCAGTGCTACACCTTTCTTGGACGTTTAAAATATACTGCACCAAATAAGCTTCAAGATTGAATACACATAATGGTAAAACAAAACCAAATGTTCAATTTTTTGGACAAAACATCTAAATCCAACACCCCTTTCTCCAGCGTGCTTTAAATTTCCTCGCTAATTTTGAAGCTGATATTTCCGTGCGACTTAATGGGACCTAGATTCATCCCCAAGTAGGAGATGGAACGAACATACTTACCTTGCACCCTTATTGTTTTCGGATATTCAAATGCGAGGGTTGTTCGGAACTTAAACCCTTTTTATTAGGTGGGGGTAGTGGTCTGGCGGTCATTTAGACACAGATTTGTTATAAGATTAAGGGAAGACTTTGGAAACTATGTATTTGCATATTGCAAATGTACAATAGAATAATCTAGAAAACACATGGCGGGCTAGAATATATCAAATTTATTAAGGTCGAGCAATTAAACTATAAGCTTTTCAAGGTACGTGTAGATAAATTCATAGTTTAACTACTATCAGAACTGTAGACGAACATACAAATATATGCATCTATCTAAAACAGATTGTAAAGGTATGCCTTGTAAATGAACTAGTTAGCTCTGCATAGAAAGCATTAAATATTTTGTGGACCCGAGATACTCATCTCTTGTATTTGTAAGGAGCGCTTCACATGAATGCATCCTCAGCGGAAGTGGGCTCATCTAGACAGTTAATTTTTCTATCTCCATTAATCCACGGTGAATAGAATAAATAAAACGCATCCTCTTTTCAAAGTTTTATGTTGGAGACATTCATTACCCGTGTCCGCTACTCCAGGGTAACTTGCGTCAACATACTACCGGGGGACAATGAAAAGGCTGTAGCCATATTTGTCCCTCCGTATTTACCAAGGGAAGCCTCATCTGCATCTACGTAACTAACTAGCCTTCATTTAACATCGCATACAAATACTACAGGCATAGTTCCCAGGAAAGCAGGAACGTCTTGTCGTGAAAGGATTTCCGCGGCGTATTTTTCCCGATTCTTGTTTACTCTGCTTAATGACTTGCCTCCGTTTTTATTTGACGTTCCCGAGGACGAATCATTCCGTTTTATTTAGTCAGAAACGAACTTCGCGTTTGCACAGTTGATGCGCTCATCTTACGAATGTCATTGCTAGGGAAACTATTTTTTGAAGTGTGCATTCAAGGAAAGTCGGGTGCATTTCGCTGACTCATTCGCGGTTTTTAGCGACTAGTAAAAAAGCTTCCTAAACAATTGACACAATTCTTTTTTCAATATTTATATTTTTTTATTTGTTTTACAAATCAGTGTGAGCAAGAGAAAATAAATCACAATTTTAACGTTTAACTACGTAAAAGATAACAATAACCTGTATGTTAAAATGCACGAAATAAACGACTTACATTTTAATTCAATAAAGCAGAAAGTCACAATTTTTAACAAAAGTGGCTAGTTAAGATGTTTTTTGTAATAATTTCTCTTCTGTATTACCTTCATCGTTCTTATTTCTTTATTTTTTGTGTTTTTTTTTTTTTTAATTTTTCTCTATTCAATTTACGGTATTTGGTGATCTTACCTTATTTCTCATATGATTTTTATTTAATGTTAATTGAGATTTGTTGAGGGTGTTGATTTTTTGTGCCGCAAAGTTAAATAATTTTTTCCTTATCAATATTCTGACCACAACATTAAAAGTTTGTTTATGTCCATCTATTAGACTTTAAACGAACAATGATTAATTAAAAACGTGGATTCGCCGAATCCTTTATGAGACCAGGATTCACTCACTGTTCACGTGTTATTAGCGATTTAAAGTGTTTGTTAATAGTATAAAAATGTAATGGACGTTGTTACAAAGGGAAACACCCCTCCTTAATACAATGCATTGCTTTATTATCCCGCTTGACCACCCGATGTGGAATATGCGAGAAATACGTTTTGTTTAATATTTTATGCTTTGTCCCCACAAACTTTGAAAAATAACGACACAAACATGATTGTCTTTATTTCATAATTTTAACTTGTCATCATCAAAATAGCTTTCGACTGATAAAAAGAATATTCAATCACTTTAAAGAAGGAAAAACACAATGAAGAAAAAATTATTTGACGATCATATAAAATAATTTGATAAAAATGACATAGGTATTAGCGGTATTAGCATTTTTACACACCCTAATAAATTTATTTTAATTTCAAATCTAATCTAATACTGGCATGTAGTTTATTTTTCTTGGTCTTAAGAATCATACACACCTATTAGTATTCTCATTTGTTAATAAAAAAAGTTCATAGTACGGGTTACCCAGTGGAAAATAAATAAATAAATATATGCAAAATACATCGTGATTGCGTAATCGAAAAATTTATAGGGGTAAAATCGGTCGATGATTTACAATTATTTAGCTCAACTTTATAACAAAAAAAAAATTACATAAAAAACTGATTTCTTTATCCTTTAGTTTGTCTGAAATATCTATGTATATTTAGATGAAATAATAATATTTTCGAAAAATACGACAAGCGTTTTAAAAGTGAAAATCAATAATAACATGATAATATGATGCTTTGAAATTGCCTCCTTAGTAAAATTATTATTAAGTATTGCATATTTTAATATACAATTAATCAAGCTGTACATTTTGTAAATAAAATTAATAATTTAGTTATTTTAACTACAAGCACTATAGGTATCAGAGATGACCCAGTAAGATATCATATTAATATAATTAGTAAATTTGAATTTAAATTTAAAATGATATTATCTTTTTCTTATTTTTTGCGACTTTTTCACCTTACTGAGGTGTTCTAGCAAAATAAAATGTATCTTCTAGGAATCTATTTACATCATGTTTTTTTTTTATTACGGTCAGTTATTTACCTACCTAAAATAAATACGGGACTTTGCTTTCTACTTGCTAGAAAAAAATCAGTTTTAAGTGGGGTCTTATAGATAAGTTAAATAATTTAATAATTTATTCGTTTTGACAGGTACAATAATAATTAAATAAAATAATTGCCATTAATGAATAAGTAAAATAATTGAGAAAATATTTTTAAAAATAAACAACAAGTTTGATTTATATATGTTTATTGATACGAAAATGTGTGTACCCACACATTAAATTACTGTTATTTTTTATGACTAGGTATTTGTAATTAAATTAATGGCACTAATAAAAATTAATGTTTGATCGACGTATCCGCTATCGAATACTACTGATTCGCTTGATAATGATTTAAATATAAAACCAGTTTGATTTATTTTTTGTATTTAGTGTTTGTATTCTTTATATTAACCCTTTGTATAACTTCGTTGGTGACATATAACATTATTAATACATGTTTTTTTTTTACTTATTTTTAACATTATTGTTGCTATAGTAAGTCTATGTGTGATAATAATATGTTTGCTATTACATGTCGTCACAGAAAAACAAAAAAAAACTTGCAGAAGAAATATATTTGATGGTAGATAAGAATGATTTTTTTTAATCATTTCAATGTTGTTTAGTGGTTAACATAAGGTTTCATGCATAAGAAATCAGATTGTAATCTCGTGGCAAGTGTCCCGGACTCACAGATCAGAGAATCGAGGTTCAAACCCCACTCTACCTTAACAAGATTATATACGAGGCTTGTCGGTGAAGATTCTAATACAAAATTACGCAATTTACCTAATGCTGTAATACTGCTAACTAAACTGTCATAAGCAAGAGAAAAAAAGGCACACAAACATTTAATAATAAGAAAAATAAATTTAAAAAAAACTAATGTAAAAGAAAAAATATGCAAATAATAGGAATAAAAGAAGCACTGACATGGACCTTACACGCATTTTCAAAATAAGTGATGTCCCATCTCTGTTGCAGTCAATTTCTTTTCATGTTTTTATCTATACCACCAGAAGTAAAAATTTGCTGTTTATCAAATCTTCTAAGAACAACTTTTGTTTTTATGCCCCAATGTCCAGAATGTATAGATTAGTCAATTCGTTACTTAACTAGGAATTCTTAGGGATAGATCTTTAAATTTATTTCAACAGAGAGGGAGAACATTTTTGAGAAGGGAATATGGAAGTCTAGGCATTTACAGGGCTTATGACCTGTCAATTGCTGGTTTGAGTGGCCACTTTACACACTGTTTAACATTCACTATTCTGCCCATGTTTGAACATCCACATTTCCTCAACTCTTCCATCTGTTAACTTTTGTGAAGTAAAAGAGCTGAAACCTTTATCACGTGGGTGAGATTGGATGTGATTTGTTTCAGCCGGATGAATAAAAAAATTAAGGAAATGTGAACGTTCAAACATAGGCAGAATGGTAAATGTTACACAGTGTCTAAAGTGGTCACTTGAACCAGCCAATGACAGGTCATAAGCCCTGTTAATGCCTAGACTACCATATTCCTTTCTCAAAAATGTTTTCCCTCTCTGTTGAAATAAATTCAAAAATGGATAACTCCCAAGGGAGGAAATCCAGCCAGTCTACAAGCATTTGGACATACTCAAACATTGTTTCGTAGATCTCTTCACCACGAAAACCACTGTTTTACACACTTGGGATGAAGATGGATTTGCATGGTTTAGCTCGAAGTCTTGTTTGTTTATTGTGTTTATGAATAAATTGTAAACCATTATTTTATCGTCCTAGTTTGTCTTTGCTGCTTAGTTTTATATTCAGTTTCTTGTACTTTTTTTTTCATATGACTGTTGTCATTGGCTTAGGCTGTATATTATATAATAACTTAATTAATAAAAAAAACATTCATATTTAAACTCCTGATCGAACATCCACTAATCTCCTTGTCTCTTTAGGTGGTGCCGTTTCTTAGACAAATCTGGAACCATATATGTCAGTGTTCTTATTACGATTACTTAAAATAATTCATGCATTCTGTAAATTGTCAGACCAAATAATACATAGTCTCTAATGCGAAGGGTTAACACATTTATACAGAATATTAATAAAGTTTTATAATGGTCATTATTCATATTTTCTTAATTAATAAGACGATAGCAAATATATTTATATAAATTTTACGTTTGATCGACCCCCAACGATTAATTATGAATATGAGAGCAAATAATAACGCATGCAATACAAACATACTCTATAACAGCTTTATTGAATAAGACATTTTTCACAGTTGACTGAGTATTGAGTAATCTCACAGGTGACTGATTAAAATGTATCGAATTTCAAACGTTTTAAGCTTCAGTCATTGTGTTAACCATTTTTTAAATTATGTATTTTTAAAATAGTTTAATACCCTGAACACGACACAATATGTGTGGTCTATTGTTTTAAAAATAAAAAATATTCGAGTATATATTGAATTAAATTATTAGTTACCCATTTTATTAACTCCCCGCCCCGTTGGGTCTTTCTCCACGAAAATTACGTTACAGGGAATGAGGAGATTTCTTATGTATCGTTTTATATAAGAAATTACAAAAAAACAAACAAATGTAGTTCCATCTATTTTTATTAATTCTATAATTAAATGTATATTTCATGCTTGAGAAATTGTATGTTTTCTACTATGTATCTTTGTTGAATTACCTTTTAAAATAACATATTATCAAACTAAGCTAAGTTTATATGTATCGTATTATCAGCGCTATGATTTTTAAAAGTTTCGAAAATTTTAAATAACTCCGCGTGCATTGTCACAAGTTATCTTATGTGAGTTCTGCTGGTTGGTGAATTGGCTTCTTGTGTATTGGTAATCACACCACTCTATCATTTGTTGATTTGGAAGAACGAGTGACGTCGTTCAAAGCAGTTTGTTTTTACTAAAATCATTTTTAATATTTTTTTCACACATTTTCAAGAAACCTCGGCGAACAATTTAATGCTCTAATTTTTACCGAGCTTAAGAATTTTTTTTATATATACACAATTTCCGGCAGTATTAACTACCTTAAACTGAAACTACGTCACAAACTGAGTAAAATGCTGAGCCTAGTAGTCTGATGAAATGTCAGGCACAATAATATAAAACCAACGTGCTGATAGGAAACATTATTTTGGTGGCTAATACTACGTACAATGGTAATGTATTTTTTTATGTTAATACGAATAAAATATTAACTAATTTTAAATAATAATGCGCTTATAATAAAAACGATAAAAACTCAAAAATCAAAAATATTAAATTAAATATTCCGCATTGAAGAGAATAAATAATAAAACATTGTTTGTTCTGAAAATATAAATGACCTAATGAAGTGTGCTTCCTTAGCAGCTGAATACTGGTGGTCTGTCATTCGATACTTTCCTCCTGTCCTTTTCTTATTCTCTCGTCTTTCTCTCGCTTACCTACCCTTGGCAAACCTTAAATATCCTTTTAAGACACGTAAATTAAAATGCAACTAAAAAAAACTGTTAGGTCGTATTTATAAGCAAAAAAAAATTTGTCAGCATCAACTGAACGTAGTTATGCAGAAAACAGCCAGTCCACAATTTTGAAAAAATAAGATATTGGTGTAATCGGGTGCAGTAAGGTTCACTTGTTTTGATGAAAACAGCCAGACCGCTTTCACAGCCAGTCGGTCACAAAAACGTTTCTTAATTAGCAGAAAACTCCTACAGCATCTTACGGTACGGATGCTGATGGGAAGATTAATGCCTTCAAAAATCTAGTTATCTAAAATAAATTAAAGCTTGTAGTACGTATTTTAATTTTATAAATTCACTAATTTGAAATTACCTGTAGATAATAATTTTTAAAAAAAATCAATGCAGAATGTCACCTCATACATTCAAAGTTTGAATGAGGTATCATTCAATTTAAGATTTGGCTATTTCCGCAAAATGCATATTTGTCGTTTAGTCAGCCAGACATTAAAAAAATCATCAAAATTCCTTTAACGTTTATTCAAATTTTTTTTAAAGTTTTTATAACAAACCAATTAAATGAGTCTTTACAATTAAAAGCCCTTATACTCGTATAAATATAAATAAAATGTCTAGTACACAACATAAATCATAGTTAAACTAGGGCTGGCTGTTTTATGCAAAATGCACATTTTGGGTGAGGTCAGCCAGACTTTAAAAATCTTTAAAAGTGGTCAAAAACATATTTTTTTTGTTTTATTGTAAAATGAATGTATGCATGATTTATCATTTGCCAAAGTAAAAAACATTCCCACTGTTGTGTGCATTTGATTATTCAATCTTTTTACAAAAGTGTTATTATTTCAATTTCACTTTTCTATGGCTGGCTGTTTTCTGTATAGCTCTATTCAATTATTTATTTTACAATAATTATTAATGATAAATATATTATTTTTACTATTATTTTATGCATTTACGTATTTTATTTACAACTAACGTTCATATTTTTTTAATTTATTTCAACAGAGAGGGAAAACATTTTTGAGAAGGGAATATGGAAGTCTAGGCATTTATAAGACTTATGACCTGTAATTGGCTGGTTTAAGTGGCCACTGTTGAAATGAATTTAAATATGAATATCTAGAGAGGAAATCCAGCCAGTCTGCAAGCATTTGGACATACTCAAACATTATTATTTTTATTTGTCTTTTCTTAGGGCATGGCTAGATCGAAATATACATATTTACAGTTGTCTTTCTTTATAATTATATCAATGTATTTTTTACTTTGATATAATAGTTTTGTGTAATGCTAGCAAAATCAATACTCTGGTTGCATACAACAGTATTTAATTTTTCAGCAAAATGATTTTATTATTTTATATATCGCTATTTTTGTGAAATTTTAAAGGGTGCTGTACAATAAACGTCCCAAATAGAGCGCATGGACGGTTGGGATTCTAGATTCCCATTTTCAATTATCTTAAATTTTCATAATTATATAGGAGCTATATTACAAAACGTCTTGCAGCTACAGAGTATACGTGCAATTAAAAAATTTAGCCCACAATTACACTGTACAAAAAATGACTAGGAAGTGTGCCTTATCACATGTCCTGCAGCTACAATGCGAATTGGCGGTTAAATGATAATAGTTATTGCGTAATGTATGGATATTGTTGGTAATACATGTAATTTAAAATATTTACATACAACTAATAACGACTGAGTTGCTTTCTATTGCGTGGGAATTTGTTTTTTTTTTGTTTAAGCCCTTTTTTTTAATAAGTCTTTTTTTTCATCGCTTGATATTTTTACGAATTTAATTATGCATATGTTACAAATCCGCATTATTTTTTAATACGTGTTTCCTCGCAGTTCTAACGCGGCGCAGACGCAATGCAACATAAAATATAAATCAAATATTTTTAAAGCTTTTTTGTAAGCTGGTGAAGCTTTTTAACGTCAGCTTTTGTGTTGATGTTTAAATAATATTATCTGATTCGGACTTAGTAGTTAAGCTTATTAAAAGCATTAGCTTTGAGGGATTAGCCTGGACGAAGTTGAAAAATAAGAAACAAGAAAAATAATATTAAAGTGTGGGCGGCAAGTTATTTATAATACTGAGCCACTTACAATTATAACCTTGTCTGTTTTAGAATTAAATTAATTTCTTTTATTATTATTAAAATAATCTGAAGTAAGAGTTTACATATGGTTTTCAAAATCAATTGATTATCTAGTTTAAAATCACATTTTAAATAAATATTGGAAGTCAAGCATGTCGGGAATCAAAACCAAAATCTTTCGTATGGTAGGCAAACGCAATGACCACCGCACCACGAGGCGGACAAACACAATTATTAAACTTAATTTTTATTGAATTTTAAGTAAGGTTGTACTTCAAAAAAGAAAAAAGATATAAAACTGTGGTTGATAAAAAAAACTGTTGTTAATTCGGCAATATTATTTTTTGCAATAATATTACCAAACATTCAACAAGTTCTATTGAACCATACATCAGACTCGATTACAAATGGACGATAGCAAATTTACCGATGTTTGTCGATTTTTGTTTCCCAAACCTGGAACATCTGTAAATGTGTAAAATGTTCCTTCTTTTTTTGTCAGTTTGGTACATTATAGTATTAGTAACACTTATGTAACCTACAAAGTATTTGTAAGTATAGAAAATTCAAATCTACTATACTGCCCTTTTAAGGCCACAGGGCCAGTATTTTGCAAAAAAATAAAAATGTGTTTTTTTTGCCATCCGATAAAATAGTTACTTATGACGATAAATACATCTTAAAATAAAATTATTTTTTGCGAAATATAAGGTAAAAAAATACCAAATACATAATAACCTCAATTTCCTTAAAACTTTTAAAATGTTCGTTACTGCCTTCATCCTTAGAACGGCAGTATAGGTGTACTGTATCTTGATAAAATGGTATTAACATCATATCCCTATCAGTCCGTGATGGTGCATAGTGCGCTTAATAAGTACACTGAATTTTATACATAAATATAATTTTAAAGAAATCTTAAAATATTGATGAAAAAGAGAAGCAATATGATTATTTGGTGAAATATTATATGCGTTCTGAATATAAAGCGTTTTTTGTGCCTAAGCATATCAAATGTCTCAAACCACGCTCATTCCGATCCGATCAACAACTGTCATTGGTCGCAGTGGGGAAGCCCTTCAACTGGTGGGCAAAATGAACCCCGGCGTGTTGTCAATAAGGCACGAGGGACAAGCATTCGATATGCCTCGACTTAACCTTCGGTCGCCCTGTCATGCTAGGATGGTCACCTAATTGGTCGAGTGGACTTTTTTCCTTTTGCACAAATGATAACTGGTGACTGGTGACAATGTGTGATAAGACTGAAAAAGGAGACATGATTATTTAATTTAAATTGATGCGAAATTTAAGATGGAGACACATTTAAATTATTTCAATCACACTTCGTTGACATTATTCATAAATATAAGTTTTGAATCAAATGCAATACTTGTCTAAGAGTAACATTATGGGTAGCTTAAAATAATGCATAATATGATGATACAACATAGATGAATATAATAATAATGAGATACTGCCACTGCATGACATAACCAATACTATTTTAATTATCATAAATTTTTCTGCTCACTCAAATTTAAAATACACATTTGGTCACTCGGGGAATCTTCAAGTGTCTAAGTTTCGTTCAACAACGTTCGGCAGTGGGTCTTTGGAAAATATTGACCATTCCGAATGTAATAAACCGCCCGATGAGCTAAAACACGAAAAATTGAATAAAAAATCCAGAAGTGTCGCAAATAAAAAATATTTCTTATTTTTTTTTGATAGTGATAATTATTAATGTAATTTATAAAGATGGTGTTTTATGTTTCTTTTACATTAATGTTTTCTTTTTATTTCGGATGTATTAATATGTATGATATTATGTATTGTCAAAAAAATGTTTTTTCTTATGTACGGTCCCAAATGAGTTTCTTTAATAACTCCTGGGAGTATAATATGTATGTTTTTGTATTATATGAAGAACATCTTTAAGAAGGAATATAGACGCGTAGGCATTTACATGATATATGACCTACCATTGGCTGGTTTAAGTAACAACTTTATACCTTTGTCACACCAA
Organism: Micrasema longulum; assembly: GCF_059751315.1. NCBI lineage: Eukaryota > Metazoa > Arthropoda > Insecta > Trichoptera > Brachycentridae > Micrasema > Micrasema longulum. The sequence continues at coordinate 601,173 of NW_028277484.1, read as the reverse complement.
CATTTGGACATTGTTTATAATAGACAACAAAATCTGATTCGCTATTTGATTTTAATTAGAGTATTTTTATTTATTTTATTATACACATACGCCCAAGAGGCTTTTACAAATTACCAAAAGTGCACACAGGACCTAAGTAATCATAAAATAAAATAAAACTATTTTTCAAAATTTGTGTAAGAATCAAAAAAGCACGCTGCAGTGCAAATAAAAAGTAAAACTCAAAGGTACGAAAAAAGAAGCAAATTTTAAGATATAATGATATAATTCACAAACTAGATACATTATTATTATTTTTTTGACACATATATATTTTTATTAAAGAAGGTAAAAACATGAACAGAAAATATAAAAGGAAAAAAAAATGAAACCCACTAAACCGCGAAACCGGCTTGTCAACAGGTTTTTTATTTTTCCTTTACAAAGAGAAACGTTAGAGAAATTGTATATAAAATTAAAAAGTAGTATAAACATTATTAAGAACTAAAAGCATACCTAATTTTCACATTATAAAGCTTTGTTACACATTAACCGTTCAATTATTTTTTTCTTAAAAGCTTTGTCAACATTTTCTTTTAAAATCATCTTAGGAATCTTATTAAAAATTTAAGTAATTGTAAAATGAAGTGTTCTTTGGCCACACTTGTTTACAAACCTCAAAATTAAAAAAAAACTAATTTCAAAAAATTAAGATGAGCTTCTCATTCACCGCAGTTACGGCCTTTTTTTCTAAATATTAAAAAAACATATATTGACAGAAAGTAAAGTCAATCCTTTAAACGTATAAACGTTTTTTATTATTCAATAAAGTATATCAGTTATGAAATATTTTGTGCAATGTATCGGAGATGTATACAATAGAATATGACAACACTCCATGTTATGATTACGGAGTATGTTCTCAGCAAACACAATAAGGCATAAACCTCTCTGGCAGATCAGTATACGTTGCGCTATGGATTACGTTCCTGAAGCGTAATGCCACACTAAAGATTTATTATTTCAATCATCATTTCCAGCGAGTTTTTATACTCTCCGACATCGTTTTCCGTTTTATGCCAAACTTGGACCGAGCAAAGAAATAATAGAAGTCTCTCAAGACGCGCAATAAGAACCATTTGCCCAGCGTAAAAATAATATTATACTCGGAGTGTGTATTATTTTTACGAAGCCTTTTTATAGGTATGCTTTGACAATAATCGGATACGACACATCTCGTGTCCGGCGTCCCAAGTCCCATGTCTCGCCATTTTATGTCCCGACTTGGCTATATCACGAAGTGCGATATACTATTTAACGCGTGCTATTCCTGCGGAGAATTACTTTACTTTTGTCCTTCGTTCTATGTGACAAAGCGAGTCGTAAAGAATTAATCAAGCGATCCCGCGTTAAATTTTATTGAAAGTGGTAACGATTTGATGTTTCTGATATCAAGTATGAAATATTTTTCTTAGAAATTCATAGTAAAAACATTTAAGACATTTTAAACACATAAATAAGATCATTTCACATAAATTTTATACGACATAATAACAGTTTATTACTATGTTGCAAACACAATTGAAATAAATAAAATTAAACTGATTATAAATAACCAATAAAAAAATATTGGTTATAAATAATCCATTATTGAGATTTGCAATAATTAATTAAATATATCAACAGTTTTTTAAGTATGTCAGAATGTTCGTAGACATGCTGGATTTCCTCCCTAGGGATTAAAATCAAACAACTAGTGTAAGAAGTATCAAAATTGAAAAATTGTTTTAATGCGTTACCTAGTAGGTGAATTGGTTCAGCCGGATAAATCTCACTCACATGATGAAGGTTTCAGCTCTTTTACTTCACAATTGTCAACAGATGGAACAGTTGTGGAAATGTGGATGTTTAAACATAGGCAGAATGGTGAATGTTACACAGTGCGTAAAGTGGCCACTCAAACAAGTAAATGCCAGGTCATAAATCCTGTAAATGTCTAGATTTCTACATTCTCTCTCTTGTAACTAATTAAATACATTTTTAACAAATCGAGTTTTACGAGAAAATTGGTATTTGTAGGTTAAAAAAAAACTAGAAATATGATTTTTTTAGATTTTCTTAACTGCATTTTTAATTTCTGATTGCGATATTATCATTATAATAGATTGCATTTTTTTTAGTGTAAATAATTCGCCGTTTAGATAAGCAAACGAATCATCTGATTGGCGATCAAAAAAATCGTAATTCGATACCTTACCTATATTTTTATTCCTCTGAAGTGATCTATCCATATTATTCCCATTTTTCACTAATACGAATATGATAATTGGAACTTTTAAAGTTAAACTTATATACTTGTTTACTTTATTTGTTTTTGAACTTGATAGTTATAAAACGAGTCTGATTTCTTTTTTCTCTCGCAATATTATTCTTAAACTTTTCTTTATATTTAAAAATGTTTTTTCTTTTTTTGTTTTTTCATATTTATGTTTTTATTTCGTTGATATTTTTGGTTGCTTATGTGTATTTACCTACTTGTTACTATTGTTATAGTTTTGCAATTATACGATTTTTTGTTATGTTTTTAAATATGTATTTTTTTTTCATATTTATGTTCAATATATTTTAAAGGCAATTTATGCCGTTTATGTAAAAATAAATAAATAAATTCTACCTTTTTATCGATGCTATCAAATCATAACAATAAGTCTGAAATAAAGAAGCTGTAATCGAAAATAGAATCCCGGTAATAAAAACTAGAGCGTAGGTGTGTTAGGGGGTGGACGAGGGTAGAAAGAGGGGACTCGGAATATCTGTGAGTTTTCGCACAATAAAACACGATCTCCGGATTTGTTGTTTCTTCTCCCAAATGACGGTATTTATGACGCGACTGCCGTAAGACTGATAACAATAATCGACCCACTGACTCGCTACAAGCACCACACATTATTCAACAGGGCTAAAGCAACATAGTAAAATAATTTTCTGTACACATCAATAAATCTACCCAAAAAAAGAAAAAACGTGTAATTCATACAAAAATTCAAATGTTGGCTCATATCTTTTTTTAAACTGGGCGTTTATACAAACATTAAAAACGGCTCACATAATGTATATTTTCAAAATAAAGCAATAACAGGATAGGAGAACAATAATCCAAGTATATGTTACTTTGAAAAATGAAAATGTTTTTCTTCAAGATATACATCAATTATATAATCGAACTATCAAAAAGTTTTTAACATCTAACAAAAATACTGTATTATATATTTTTTTTGTTTTCTTCTCTTTTGGGCTATAACTGTTTTTCTATTTCTTCAATATTATTTTTATTTATAGGAAACATATTCGAAAACCATATTTGCCGCAACAAATCGGTTTCTTAGAACAGGCATTTGCCCATATAGGAACCGATTGCAACATTAGGCGTACTAATATTTCTGGCTTGCCGACCCTTCATATACTGAGCTTACTCCTAGTACAAGCAGAATTTGCCAGTGTGTTTTTGTGCCATTTGTATAAACTAATAAATGTTTGTATAAAATAATAAATAAATAAATAAATCAGTATGTAATTAAATATTGTTGTTATATTGTAAATAATAGAACAAGAATGTTTTTATTTTTAAGTAAATTTTTTAACAGAATAATTTTAAATTACGAAAAACTTGGGTATAAGCTTATTTTACTTGTAGCAGGAACTGTGAACTTTTGGTGCTAACTTTATAAAATGCGCGATCACTTTTAAACGTAGTTTTATTGGCAGCGATTTGCAATTGAACGCATCTGAACGTTGACCAAAATAGTAAGCTGTGAGTGCCAGTGTGACAACGTGTCATTGAAATATAAAGTTTTTTTTATTCCGAGATTTTTAAATCAACTGTTTCCGATTGTGCATAATGTCAAATGTCTCCCTACACAACAATAAATAACAAAAATATGATAGGAGCATATAAAACGTTATAAATGACACCACATAAACCATATGATTCACTATAATCGAACTGGCATTAAAACGCTATCATATCTGGTGACCCATTAAAAATCTATTGATATCCCATGAACTTCGCTAAACCAATGAAAGGCCATGCATCCCCCTGTGAAACATAATAAAAAGGGAGATAAAAAAACATAAACGTCGTTCTCCATATTCTGCGAAACCGTTCTAGTGCGCAGAGTGCTGATTTCTCGAGTAGAAGAATATGTTGCATTTGCTATTTTTCTGCTATATTTATCTTTATGTGAAGCTTTTATCTAAATCGGTGACGACTGTCAATTGATTCAATACTCGCGTCATAAAAGCTCCGCATCAACTCTGCAGGGGTGAAACAGGGGCAAAATATATACTTTTTGTGAGTTTTACGAAAAAATAAAGGCGATAAAATGAAATGCGTGTTTTCTTCTTGAGCTTTTACGCAATTCTTTTTAACGGTATTTTATATAATATTTGAGTGCTTTGTTTTTTAAACACTTATACTAGATTCAATCCCCAGAATCATATTTATTTTAATTTAAAATAAAATAAATTCTTCAATTCGAATGTTGTAATTCTTCCTAGATATTTGCATTTTTATTTTATGCGCAACCCATACTGCCTAGATATTAATAAGTAATGTACTGTGTCTTGATAATTTGTAGGGAAATAAATGAGATTTTATCTGTGTAAGAAACATAAGAATTTTGTAATCGATATTTGATTTTTATTTACTAGGTAATTAAACTCTTGTCGTGATACACGGTATCCTCTGTAGTACTATGTTTGCTTGTTGTATTTACAAAGAATATTTTCAAATGTTATGAAGATCTTTTTAAGCCAAATTGTTAATTCAATTTATTATTACAAGATATTATTATATCCGTTTCTATTTTTTATTGTTCATTCAACGTGTAGATACGTTCATATTTTTTATATTTTAGTGAATATAAGTATGCGCGTCTTGTGCAAGTTTGTTTTTCGGGTTACGACAAAAAGCTTATTTTATAGATATGCGCTATCGCACGCAAATCGACGACACGAAAAATATAAAAAAAATATCGGGGTACCTTTATTTGGCCAATTCTATCTCAGTACATACAACTATTTTCCCATTACTCTGTTATTCGATATTCGTCCGAACCCGAACTCCCTCCCACGCATTAAATAAAAATCATCATCCGAAAAGAATCGAATTTACAATCCCCAGACAGAAGCCAGTACCGAGCCGTTTCGCCCCTCAGTATGAAGCGATCCCTAGCTCGGTAGATAAAGAACGCGCATAAAAAATGAAAACGATCTTTCATTCCATTTTGTAAATCCTTTTGGTAAATATTACCCGATGAAAATTTGCTCTCCATCTTATTATGCGCGGAAGAATGGCTGAAGACGAAATGGAAAAACGTTTTCTTTTCGTTTCAACGGAAGCTTTTCATACACACAAAGGTTCCAAACTCCGCCATCGGAGGCTCGCGTGTTGTGAGTGTTTCCCTAACTTTATATGATTGTTTTCTATGAACAGTGTACATTGTACAGTTATATTACAGGTATCTGCTCACTTAATAAATAATACTGACAACAATCACAAATACGTTACACATTTTCAAGACATTAATTCAAAATTAATTTTAAACTATTTTTAAAACGCATTCGTATTTTGGATGATTCGTGTTGTTTGCGTAAATGATATGGGCCAGAGATAACTCACCAGTAAAGTACCCGTTTATGTTTTTCTTTTTAAGCATAGTTATGTTTATAAGTATCGAAATGTTCATTATAATATAAACATAATCTCCGTGTAATTCAAAATATTCCTTTTCCTCGCCTTTTAATACTTTTACAAAATTTAGGTCAAAACGATGTTAAAATGATTGTCTGGACTCTTGATGATTCATTTACGTACAACAGCAAGTGCAGGTTGCAAATTTATATAATATCAATCTTAACAAATTACAACAGGGATGGAAAACATTTTATAGAGGGGAGTATGGAAGTTTGGGCATTGACAGGGCTTATGAACTGTCAATTATTTATTTAAACATTTTATATGCATATACAGTTCACATACATATGCATAAGGGAGCACATATTGTCTTTAGGCAATTTATTCCTACATACCCAGTAATTAGCTGGTTTAAGTTGCCACCTTACAAACTGTGTAACATTCATCATTCTGCATATGTAAGATCCATAAATCCCCAATTCTTCCATCGGTTGATTTTAGTGAAGTTAAAGACCTGAAACTTTTATTATTGCAAAGAGATTCATCTGATCGAATTTTTTCATGTTAGGCAACGCCCAAATACAATTTTCCTATTTTTAAACTTCTTTTTGGATCAGTAGGTTTTATAACAATATTTTTTGTTTGTCCAAATATTTGTAGATAAAGGACTAGAAGCCCTGTAAATGTCAAAGTTGAATTGTTAGTTAGAGATTTTATCTAATTTATTTAAATACAGATAAATAACAATAATTTTTTTTTCTTTTTAATACTTACCTGCTGCATTTTATGATATTTAAAAAAAAAAAATTTTTCTTCGAAGGTACATTTTTTTTTTAAGCAAGCTAGAATACAATTACTATTATGCATTTAATAAATGAAGTCGTGTCATGTACAATAATTACAAACATTGATATGAAAACAATAACTTTTTGAGGATCTTAGATACGAAGAACAAAGCCAAGAAATAAAAGTGCGGTACTTTCTGGTTGTATAATGCCCCGAAGTAATGTTCCCATTGTGTCTCGTTTGGGAATACGAGGGGAGGATAGAATGAAAAATGAATTGTTACAAAGTCGACTTCATGCAATTTGAAATGTTTTTCTAACTCGATTTGCATACTCAGCTCAGATAAAAGAAATTATTTGCGACAAACTGCGTTTACGAAAATATTCAGGTGTGTTTCTGTAGCTTTTTATTGAATAGACTTGTAACCAGTTCTGACGTCTGAGTTTTAATGAAAAGAGTTTTATTTTATAAAATAAATAAATAAAACAACTTTGTTTTAAACCACTAATTTTTATTTTTCACCGACAGGTTTCAAAGCAAACAAGCTTCTTTGTCAAGGTTTACGTGACTAATGAAGTGATTCCTTTTTATTTTATTTCTATCCTCAGAGTTTTATTTATTATTTTAACTAACAAATTATTTAAATTTGTTGCAACAGAGAGAAAACCTTTTTGAGAAGGGAATATGGGAGTCTAGGCATTTACAGGGCTTATGACCTATCATTGACTGGTTTAAGTGGCCACTTAACACACTGTGAAACGTGTTCAACATATATGTTCAAACATAGGCAGAATGGTGTCTGCAAGCATTTGGACATACTCAAAACTTTGTTGAAATAAATTATCTTTAAAGCGACATCAAAAATAGACTATCACATTTTCTTCGTTGGCAGATAATTCTAAAGCACATGGACTAAGCTATATTTATATATACACCATCTCTTGACCGCACTCCGATCATTTCGACCTTTCAATTGTTTATTTAATTTATTTTTTACTACGCTTTTATTGATTTTGTACTAAAATTCTCAATCCACTTGTTTTTTTAAATTCTTAAAGTGGCCACTTTACTTGATGTGTAATATTCACCATTATGCCTATGTTAAAACATTAATATTTCTTTAATTCTTCCATCTGTTAATTTTTGTAAAATTAATGTTACATGGTGTGTAAAGTGGCCACTTAAATAAGCCAATGACATGCTATAAGCCCTGTTAATGCCTAGACTTCTATGTTCCCTTCTATAAAATGTTCTTCATCTCCATGGTAATGTATTTAGGTGATATTTATTTAGTTTAAATATATTTTCTTAATCTTAAAATATTAGGTACCTTCGAAAAATTAAAAAAAAAAACAAACATGTTTTACAGTTCCTATATATATATATATATAGTTGGATAATTTATATAGCGCCATTTTTGTGAAAATCACCTCAAGGGCGCTGTACAATTAATAAATATCCCAGGTACTTCTTGCAGCTACAGAGCGCATGGACGGTTGGGATTCTAGTTCCTCGTTTTCAATTAAGATCAGTCAAAAAATATAACAGATAGGAGCTAGATTACAGGACGTCTTGCAGCCACAGAGCGCATAGACAGTTAGAAATTTAGCCCCCAATTGTACATTTCAAAAATTGACACATAAATTTAGTGTATTAATGATACTAAAGAAATAAAAATAATATGAATAATAAAAAGGAGTAAGATTACAACACGTCTTGCAGCTACTAAGCGCATAGACGATTGGAATTCTAGACTCCATTTATAAAATTTAGGTATTTTTAAGTTGGTATATGAAAGCTAGATAACCAATCATCGTGCAGCTACAAAGCGCATGGACGAGTGGAATTCTAGCAAAGTTAGAATGATATCAATAAATTTACAAAAAATAGAGCATAGTAGTAAGTTTGTCAAGTGTTCATGCCAAGAAGTAAGCAATAAAAAACTAAATAAATAAAGCACTGTATCAACTCCATTGTTAACAAAGGGAGATAGATGTCCGAAGAGAATCTTTTGTAGACAGTAGGTAGATACCGTCACCATGTGGTCCACTGGCTGCTGGAGAATTTCTGGAAACGCACGTGTGTAGACTGGGTTGATATTGGGTTCACATTCAAGTTGATATAACATTGTATTAATTTATTTGGGGAAAAAAAGGTTTTTACATTTATTGCATACAGAAAATAAGAATAAATATAAACTTAAATTGTGATATCAGTCAATATAAATTTTCCACAGTGATGTAAGCTATTAATTAAGTACATTATAGGTATCGAAATAAACGCAATTTAAAAATTTAGAAATTTTAGGCATTTAGAAGTAAGCAAAAAAATTATAAAATAAATATCTAAATATGTTTATTTATAGTAATAATAAAAATAAATTAAAGTTGAAGAATAAAATAAATACATTTATAAAATAATAATATAAAGAGTACAAAATATAATAATGAACATACGAGTACATACATAATTACTGACATCGTATAACTAAACGGGTGTACTGTCTATAAGGAATCTTCTATATATCATTAAGGAGAGATGAAAAATGTATTATAATGATGAAACGCCCTCGCATGCAATAGACAAAATCAAGAAAGGAGTTCTTCGCTGGTTTGGACATGTAGAGCGAATGGACGGCGAAAGAACGGCTAAGAATATTAACAATGCGAATATTGATGGATACGGAAATAGAGAAAGACCTAGAAAGAAATGTCATGACCAAATCCAACAAATACTTGAAGACGGACATGTCAACAGTCTGAATGAGAAGATCTATGAATGAGAAGATCTATGAATGTAGAGAAAGCAAGATCTGTATACAAAGATGGAGTGATGTGGCGTTCTATCGTCTCTGCCTACCCTTACGAGGATACGGCGTGATGATTTGTTGTAATTGTTGTTGATATGCTCTAAAACAAATCGTTTTACCTGGAGTTAGTCCTAGGTATTAGCAAATTAAATGTAGTATGGAGTCTTGTTCTGTTCATAAAATGTTATCTTGAATTTTTTAGGCTGACAAACGTCACACAAATACAATTACTAAACTTCTTTTCTTATATATTATGTGTCATTATATTTACAGTGGATTTTTTTAATTGGCTTTAGTATTGTTAAGATTTTTCTAATTATTTTGTTTATGTAATAACTGTAAAAATCCCAAATAAAATAAAATAAAAATAAATAAATTTGAATATCACATTTTTTCGATCATAAAATTTGATGAAAAAACCATGTGTTTCTATCAATGGTATTTAATAGTAATATTTTTAATTAGCTAATTACGTATTTTAACCACGGAATTACCTTTTATCGTAATTATCTTCAAATTGTGATAACTTAACGAAGTCATACGAACCTTTTTCCATACGCGTAACATACGAAGTAGTGTTATTACTGCACGTCAAAATTAGCAGATCTTATCATGTGATGTGTCCAAATCATGCCTCCCCCGTAAGGCTTCGCGGGAGGGGCGCGGGCGCCGGGACGCACCCCCCACCGAAGAAATGCGCAAACCAATCACGTCAAACGACAATCAAATAATACGAGAAACTGTTCTACTCTCCCTTTCTTTCGTTATAAATAAAAACGAAAAAGTGACGAATAATAACAATACGTCCGTCCTTTTCGCTCCACCGAGGATACACCTAAAAACAATTCATTTGAGTACTTACAGCTGGTCCGTATCAAAAAAAAATATCAGATGTTTGGTGGACTCGTTCGAATGCGGCGTGTTTTTACTCGAGTGCGTGTTTTGACGAACCCTTTTTTTGGAGTACGTATTCCGCCTTGAAGGATCAAGATAAGGTTGTTACAAGCACCTGTCTCTTTCGGTAGCCTCCCCTCCCCCGCCTTCTTCTCTACACACCCCTGGCCGGGGTAGGCGGCCTCTACCGCAAGATGGCAGTCAGATTGATGAGTGATCGATGTGTATGAGTGTGTACTGGACATGGTGTGGAAAGGGGTATTGAAAGTAAGGATCGCACAAAAAAAATGTTGATTGATTTTGTATATTTATTTTAATAAAATTATAAATAGCCGCATTTTTTGTTAAAAAACTTATTTATTGACTGTAAAAATGCAAGATTTTTACAAATTTACTTAAATTTGTAAATTAAATGTAAATTTGTACAGTACTTATGCACAAACATCAAATAAATTCAATGAAATTAGGAAGTTCCATTTTTTTTTTTAAATTAGAGTTTCATTATAGACTATCAAGCTAACTAAATTTTATTTAAAAAAAAATTGTGTCGTATTATCATCGTTACGATTTTTTATAGCTTCGTATTTTTTTTATTGCTTCGCGCGCGACGTCACTAGTTCTCTTCGGTGAGTTATCTCCATCGCTGAGTTGGCTTTCCGGAAACCGGTAATCAATCACAACACTCTATCATTGATTGATTCAAAAGAACTTGTCATGTCATTCAAAGTAGTTCGCGTTTATTAAAATCGCTTTTATATTTTCGAGGAACTTCGAGGTAAAATAAAATGCGATATTACTATTTTTTGATAATTATTTTTTTTGTTGAATTCGTCCTGATGCTTTCACTAAATATTTAGGACATTTTAGAAAACAGTCGTGCACGTCAAAGGGAATTAAAAAAAAAATATATATATTTGCGTTCTTATGATTTACTGAAATATTTCATTTTGAGGGCCATTTTCAACGAGTTGTAAGTAACTTACTATTAGAAAATGGTAATCAAGTTGGGGTAGAGTGGGATTGGAACCACGGACCTTTGGACCGTGATTCCGAGACACTAGCCACAGGACCACAATCCGATTCTGGTTGACAATTAAATTATAGTTGAGCTGTAAGCAAACCTCAGTACTCTGATTTAAATTTCGCATTACTATCGAGAAATTATATCCCGACGTAATCATTCTTGCTGATTTTTTTTTCCCTGAGAGCGTTATGCGGTGTCAGAGGAATTGTATGAATAGTTATTTAAACATAGTTTTTCTGACACTCTCTCGTAAATGCATCTCACATATTATGCGGACAAGACAATTGTTCGTCGGACTGATTATGTCTAACTAAAATCGACAAAATTGAGGTTTCACTGTCCCATTTTTTGCACCCCAAAACTGAACCAATTACGTGTTTTTTTTTTGAAAAACAGTATCAGTATTTTCTGTGTCAGTACATTTCAGTGATCAGCGCGTTTGCCTACCATGCAAGAGGTCTCGGGTTCGATTCCCGACAGGGTAACATGAAAAAAATATTCAAAAATGTGTTTTTACACTAGAATATTTCATGGTACCTGGACTGGACCTGAAACGTAAGACCGATCATATATAAAAAATAAAACAAATGATCAAAATACACTGCGATTGGTGTACCAATTCAGTGCTCTAAGCACCATTAGGTGTGGAAAGGGGATGGTGTACCTTTAACGTTTATAAAATTTATTTATAATATTCGTATGCCGTGCGTCCGAAGACGGCAGATAAAATTGGTCGCTTTCATGGGTTTTTGGATGGTCCCCATTAGAAACAATTGATCGAAAAGCAAAATATCTATGGTGTGTATAAAAAACACTGCTCTTGTTAATGTAGGTTATGGTCCCGTGGCTAGTGTTGTGAACTCACAGGTCCGAGGTTCACACCCTATTCTTCTAGAACTTGATTTTTATTTTCTAGCATCGAATTATTTGCAACTCGTTAAAAATGGCGCCAAAGGTTAAAATATTTGGGTAAATTATAAGAACGAAAATATTATTTTTTTCATTCCTAAATAAAATAAATAATAACAATAATCTACGGAGCTAGTACCTATGGGAATACGTTTGTATGCAGAAAATCAAACCGCGTTTCCTTTTAACTGAGCAGTATTATTTTTCCAATTTTTATTGTTTCTGATCGAATACCCCTGACCAAAAGTCGAATCGTGTCTGTGTGGTAGTGTACTGCAGTGTACACACGTTGTGTGCGGGGCACGGTCTCAGAAGGATAATTTTAATATTATTTCCATAATAATCCATGGCGGACCTTGTCACGACCCAACCAAAGCGAAACCTTATGCTCCATTATAATGTAAAAGGCATATAATATGTGTGTAGTGTGTATACATGTGTTTACCCTTACACAAGTTAGATTTTTATGCTGTGCGTGTAAATTTTTAATACAATCAACCGGTATCGTTTTTTTTATGCTTTAATATTATGTTTCTTATGTTTTAAAGAAATAAACAGCTTATTTGGAGATACGTTGACGAAAAGGTTTTATTAAGACTGAGTTAACAACAAAAATCTTTTTCTATTCATATTTGTGTTATTTCATGACAATCGTATTTTTTTTGTTTAATGGTATGGAATAACTTTATACAGGATGCTTTTTTTTCTTTCTATTAAGTAATACATAAAAAAAAAACTCTAATCGGCCAATAGTTTTGGTTTATTTGTAAATATTGGATTTTAGTTATAATGGTTTAGTTTTCACGAAATAAATAAAGAAAACAAACCGTAAACTGTTGTACATATTTATTCATATTTTAAACACAATCAAATACTTTTATGCATGGCACGAATTTCATTTATAAATAAAAACATAAATACATTATACAAAACAGTGTTCTTTTACAAAATGATGAAATAATACAAGAACATTATATATGCTCGTACGGGGTTTTCCTGTAATTTTAATTATTTAATGCCAAAAACACGTACGACTTTTGCACAGAGAAATTTCTCTTTTGTGGCCCCAATCGTCATTCAAATCGTCTTTCAATGTCCTGGATAAACACATTAAATTTTCCAAAACTAAAGCCGTTTTCAGGAGAAGTGTACAAGTTTGGATTTTGTCTGAGGGAAGAGACCATTGCAGGAGACTGCTGCGAGACATTGCATAGATTAATAAATACTACTTTTAAGATGTTTATTGAAATTTTTTAGTGTAGTCATATTTATTTTTAGTATTCTTTAATAATATGTATGCTTCCACTTATTATTTTTTTGTATCCTAACTTAACACAGGGCTCTTGGCCTCAGAGAGTTAGGGATACGTTATTAATATATTTATCTTTATATGAGTAAATGAATAAAAAATAACTAATATTAATTTAACAAGTAAATATTTGAGGTCAATTCAATGAAAATATTTTTATGATTTACCCAACAATGTCATTTTTGGAGCCACTTATTGGAAATACTTGGTTGTAAACAACTCGATGCTTGAAATTGGAACTAAGGTGTAAAAAAGAAGGGTTCGAACTTTAAATCTCTGATCTGAGAGTCCACGACACTACCACGGGACTACAATCTGTTTAACTATTCAGATTGATCGTTTTTTCACGCAATATTACAAATGCAATGTATATTATAATGTCTCACAATTCTCTATTATCATTTTTTTTCTCATCCGTACCCTTTGGTGCAAAAAGGACTGCATTGGTAAACCAATCATTGCAGCCTATATTAAAAATTATGAAAGCAAGAAGATAAGTTGATTTTAAAAATTATATCAATTAACAATCAAATTAGGAATCAAACCAGTTTTCAAAAATCGTCGTTAAAAAGCTGTATATTTCATATTAACTCGCCAAAATAAAATTTAGGACCTTCTGCCTGGTAGAACGCACTACTAAATAAAACATTAAGAGGCGAAAAATGTATAAAATGAAATAAATAATATAATTTTACAAAAAAATAATTGTAGATATTTTTTATTTTATTGTGATCCGTTAAAGCTAATTAACAATAATATGATTAAACAAAACAAGATTATCAACAATGGTAAGGTATATTTTGGTAGTGTGTTTTGTAAGGTTAGGAGAAATGCGAAGTGCGAGATTGCAAGCGTTTTAATCTTGGCGCTAACGTGCCCCCCGCTTAGCGAGTCCTAGGGCTTTCTCCACAGGGGACCCCAATATCCGAGGGGCTCTTGCCTCGCTCGATTCTCTGCTTGCCTCGATTATAGTGATGTATGGAGGCATTAAACGGAACCCGGTCGGGCTTGTATAGAACAGCCTTGCGGATTACTGGCCTTACTAGGCGCCTTTGGAAACAATTATTTGATGTGATGTGACGCAATTATGAGAGCGAACAAGTTAATTGTATATTTTTTTGCTAGGATTTAATGACTTTTTCCTGAATATCTATTTGTTATATATTTCCAACATTGAACCTATTATTATCTATTTTACGGAAAAAGTAAAACTATACGTCAATCGATTGTGATTGTTGTATTTAATTTGATTTGTTTGTTTAATATTTCGTTAGTGTAATGGGAATTGTGAATCTGGTGCTCTGAAATTATATGACAAAAAGATAAATCTTTCTAGAGCTTCTTTCAAAATTACCATTTTAAAATATGGGGTCAATCTAATATTTTTACATTTATAGCTTTGTAACAGAAAGTAAAATATCGGTTGTGATCCCGTGGGTAGACTGTCGCGGATTCCGGATCAAGAGGTCCGAGGTTCGAATCTCACTTTACCACAACTTGTTAAGAAACACGATATTTTACAACTAAAAGAAAATGGTTGCAAAAATGGAAATATTTAGGTGAATCTTAAACCAAGAGAAATCATTCTCAAATAAAAGAGGCACCTAGTTTCGAAATATAAATGGTTTAATACGTATTTTCAATATTTCGTTTGATTCTCAAATAAAATGTTTAATATAACATCCGTAAAAATTCTTAAGTTGATTAATAAAGAATTTAATTTTTTGGTTCTATTAAGCGTAGAAGCAAAACATACATTTAGCTCGGGGCAATAATCGACCATTGTTCTGACAGAAAAATGACCAGAGTATTTCACTATTCAATCATGCAAACTGCAACGTCACTTCGGTGGCAATATCAAGGTATTGAAAAACTTCAAAGCGAGTGCTAAATATTTTGCTATCTTTATTTCGTTTCACTAGCATGTGAAATTAGCATGCTAAATGCTATTTTCAACACGTCTACTTTTTTACAGTAGCCAATTTTGCAGTATTGATTTTTTTCTACAATATTACTGAACAATTATTAAAATATTTTGGTTTGTATAGAAACATCTCTATGTAGCGTCAATGTTAATAAGTTTTTTCATAGTTACCCAGCTTACATAACAAATCATCGCGTTTTAAATCTACGTCTACTTTTCAGAAACATTTTTTTTAAATATTCATTTATTCATTTTAAAAATACTATTTTGAATTTATTGAAAGATTTTTCTAAACCACAGTAACATTTACAAATATTAATACAATTTTTTTATGGCCTGATTGTTTTATAATAATTGCTGTAAGGAATTGTGAGTATTGTTGTTTTTTGTTTTATCTATAGTTTAATAGAATTATAACATATTCAATTAGGTTATTATTATGTCGAAAATATTATCAAAACACAAAATTAATTAAATAAATCAATTGATTAATTTTATTTTCAATTTTCGTTTTAATTTTTATTCGTTCGTCAAAGAGTCTCCAGATGTTTCGCGTTCATAAAATTAGCAAGGACATTTTTAGCCAATTTTGAAAATATCTAATTACTTATCACATTGCTAACGCTAATGATTGCATTAAAAGTGCCTACTCAATTCTCCGACTCATTTTCATTGTTTCTTAAAGTCAATATTTGACCGGACCGCACGGGATTTGTATGAAAACCGCCGACAAACGAACGTAGCGCGGTGTTATTACTTTTTCTCCACTACAATATATTAGCTTTCGCGGATTACTTTTTACTTTTATTTACATTTTCTGTTCTTTTGATATTGCGCCGAATCGCTCTCCCTGTCTCTGCTAGACACAGAGAGATATATATTGCTTGATTGCATTGACTTATCTAAGACTTTAAGTGTAAAAAATATTTGCACTTTGGCGGGCTTATTGCTGAACGTAATACCTTCCAGCCAGCCAAAAAAAGACGGTAGATGAAAAATTGAAAAAAAAAAAATTGAGCTTGATTTTTTGCACATCCGACGAAATAGTGCCAGAACTATACAGAACAAATTATAAATCATTCTCACATGTGCTAAAAAATGCACATAACATAATTCTGGTGATGGCTACATGACACACTAAACACTAATACTTATTCGATCGCCTCAGTTCTTAAACGGTGTCATATTTAAACTATTTTCCGTATCCAGATTTTCTTTAAAAAAGATTTAAGCATTTTTTAAGTTAAATATCATTATATTTACATATAAAAGCATTGATTAAAAGTTGAAAAGATAAGCAAAAAACTCAAAAGATGAAAATACGCTGCATTTGTTTAAAAATGTAGTGCCTTATGCACCACTAGATGCGAGTAGGGGTTTGATGATGATTTGAGTTTGATATTAAAGTTTTAAATAGGAATTGCTTCAAAATTTACTTTATACCATATAAATATATTTGCAGATTTTCTCTTTGTGGTTTTTTTATAAAAAATACTTATATTTATAATCTAATTAAGTAAGCATATAATTATCCATCGAAAGTAACAAAGTTTTTCGTTTGTTCCAGTATTATACCAAAAGAGATTAAAAAAGGAAAGACGCGCACGTCAAAGAGCCCAGGAGCAATTGGAGTCAGAGATGAAAAGAAGGTCGAAGATTGAAGAAGCCCTCAAAGCTTCCGGAGCTCCTGCTGAAGTACTTCGCATTGTCACGGGAGATATTCTTGGTAAGTTAACAAACACCCTTATAACAGTACTTGCAAGAAAAATAAGAAAAATGAGGAATACCTCTTAAACCAACTGATAACAAGTCATAATTTCTATGCCCACAATTCAATAATTCCTCCTGATTTATTTTCTACTGTAGCAATGTCAAAACCTGATTTATTGAGTATTATAAAAAAAAATAATGCCCCAAACTCCTTCAAATTAAAATCTAAATATTTCATTACTGGTAATTTAATTTGATTAGTCAGCTATCTTACGGACTTCAGTAGGTAGCCGTTCATCAAGTATTTTTTTTTGTTAACCTTTTTCAGTTATTTTTAATATTGAGACATATCACCTCTATTACTCGTAGTTGACACAAAACCTAAACTCAGGTCGGATTTTGTATTCATAAGCCGCGTGATTTTCTGTAGGGTAAGAAGGTTCTATATAAATTGTGATAACACGCTTGTTATTATTACATACTACGTACGCTTGACACAAAACATTTGCTCATGAAAATTTTTCGATAAATCATGAAATACCAGTTTTTTAATTCATTACACTAATTTCTCAAAATATTCCTATTTTTAACATTAAAACACTTAATAATTTCTTAGAAATATATTTTTTTATATAGGTATAGTGGTTTTGATAATCATACATTAATTGGACACAATGAAACACAAGAACTGTAGTTATTTAGTTCAAATAAGCAATCTCAAATCATCGACAATACCACACGCAAGATAAACTATAATTTGTATTATATTACTACACCCACAAACATAATACACCAAGAACGCCCAAAAAGAACGAAGGTTGTTATTACTAGTTATTCTACCTTGAGTACAGTGCTGAATCAGTGCGTAGGGACCAACGAACTCCAAATTACTCTTGCTTATAAAATGTATTAAATACACACATATAAACATCACACAGTGTTATTAAATGGTATGAAAATATAATTAATTTCATAACAACACTTCTTCAGAAGTCACGTTTGCAATAAAAAATAATTATAGATTTTTTCATTCATTTTTGCTTATCGTATTTACTTCCTTGTGTAATACAATAGTAAAAATAATAATGTTTAAAATATCGCATTTATCATGTTCGTGTATTATTTTGGTTGTAGTGTTCTTTAGAAGAAAGTATCAAGGTATCTTAAAAAGTTTTTTTTAGTATATTTTTTTGTTGCATTATATACAATATCAAATCATGAAAATAATGCAACCTTATTGGGGTAAACCGTGCTGAGGATAATGAAAACATAAACACGGAGAAATTTTAAAACAGTATTATCCACATACAATACAATAAATTAATTAATTAATTTATTAATTACACATTAATTTCTCCCTGTATACCTATATATTATTTATTTAAAAAACTAAGATTCAATATTCATGCTTTGAGAGAAAATAAAACATTTATTCGTGGCTGAATAAATCTAACAAAATATTTGCTGGTCCACATTTCGTTGCGTTGTTTGCCCGTTTGAATTGCACGAATCGTTGTACATTAAAAAAACTGTCATCTCTAAATATATTACTATGCATAACTGAGACAAATCATACACCCTTATAACATTAAAATAGCTCATAAAAAATATATATATTTAGCAATTTCGATAGACTGACATAAAAATAATCGTGCGTCATTGCGTCATAAATAATATTTGCATATTATCATTATAAATAATTGAAAATCAATTTTGTAAGAAAAACTGTTTTTCATTTGATCATTCTTTGGATTTACTAGGATATGTAGGTACTACAAAACTGGATTTCTATTTTTAAAATCCGTCTGAAAAATTCCTTTCATTATAAAATTAACGCAATCGGCTTAATTCGCTAAAAAAAATAAAGAGTATAATATCAATCGAGAATAATGATTCATTATCCTGTTCAATACCTACATTAATATCCCGTTCAATACAAACTGCATGTATTGCCTCTATAAAACATTATTTGAAATGGATGCGATTTGTTCTAAACTGCTCTAATTAAACCATAATACAAAATTATGTTGATTACACTTAAGTGTGTTTGAACATTAGCCAAGATGATTTTATGGAGGAAATTGTAATGATTAAGGCATTCGAATATTAAGACGGTGCAGAAATTAATGACATGTACAGCGTGTAATATGCAGACGTAAAGCAGAACTGGAATCCGATAGGCTATGTTGGCACTACCTGCTCTAGACATTTCCATAAGTTGTGCAGTTAATGCCAATCATTACCAAGACCCCTGCGGGACGTGACTTTAAAGTAAGAAGATCTCCTCGAAACGTCAACTCTCATATCCATAGTAATTTCCAATACGTTTTCAAAGGCCCCGAACAAAAATATTTTAATCGTAACAAAGGTAATAACTAAAGTCATGAAATGGACTTTTTTAATATGCCTACCACTAGAATTTTTTGTTTTTTTTGTTTCTAAACATGAGTGTTTTTTATTTTTAAAATTTTTCCAAATTTTATTCAGCTTTTCAACGCATTTTTAGAAGCCCCGAATCAAAAAAATATCTTCGAAAAAAGGGAAAAAATTATCGCTAAACTTTTGATTCAATTATATATTTTAGTATTAAAAGGCTAATTAGTTCTAATTAATGTACCTAATATTCATAAAAGTCTTTAAATATAAAGATGTCAGTCAAAATTAAGCTAAAAATATATTTGTTACTATTTCTTTAATGCATTTTATTTACCAAACAAACTGAATTTATTTCAGCAGAGTCATCATTATTGAACAAACACTCTAATTTTACATACCTACTTTTTGTGTGATCATCAAGTTTAGTAACTTAAAACTGATTCTTCTACTGATTCTTGCCAGCTGCTGTTAGCATTGCTGTCTTAGATTGTTTTCTCATGGAAGAATAGAAATAGAAACTAGATTAGCACTGTAGTGCTTGTTGTAACTTACAATAATTTTAATGTAATGTTCTCGTTTGCGTCTACGTTTTCTCATTGAAATTATACGAAAAATATGTTTTGCGTCTGCACAAATATTATTAAAGAAGTGATCTCAGTGTAAAAATAAGACGTTGCAATAAAAACATATAAATTGTTTTTCCCATACCAATATTGATTATTCAACTATATCGTAAAAAAAGGTATCTACATAATGATGTATGTAGAAGAATATGTTACTTTTAAAATCTTTATTTTATAATATATACAAATCGACGCCGACGCTGGAAATGAAAAAATACCAAGCGACATGTGGTAACTTTACCGAAAAGCCAATTAATGATTATAATTTGTTTAATTAATAAAGAATCTCGTATTTATTTTGTAACTTTATGCATTAATGCATATATTTATATACTATTAAGCGCGTTGTACAGATGTTTATTGAAATACATGTTATTTATAATAATTTTTAATTTTAATTTTTGCTATTGTTAAATAACGTGCATGCTCACTTTACATTATGTCGTATCCCAACTCAACACAGGGATCTTGGAGTCCTAACTCATCCCCTAGCATGTTATTATTTTTTTTTGTAAAACGTAATCGTGTATTTGTAGAATAAATAAATAAAAATAAATAAATCACTGCAAAATAATACGAATGTGTGCGATTTTTTCATTGGCTAGAAAAAACACTTTAATCTGCTCTTCTGTAAAGTTTCCATACATCGCTTGATAACTTTTTCCTTTCCAGCGTCGATTTAACATACATAATTATACTGATATATTTTAAATTGAGTTGATAAATATCAAACGCCAGTCTGTCCACAATAATCCACCACAACGTCCATGTGGACCAACTAGCTTCTGAATTGAGTTATTTGACAGTGATTTCATTGTTATAATGAGGACATGTTTTAATTTAAATAGTGGTGAAATTATCATATTTTTTTCACTGCACTTTGTAAAACAAATGTCAAAAAAAAATTGGGTGGATCTTCAGGTGTTTTATATTTATTAACTCAATAAATATTTGTACGGATATTATTGATAGGCGAAGAAATTTTAATTTTTTTTGGTAACTTGTTATTATTACCTTTATTACTAAAAATAAAAACTTCTAATAACGATTTAATATCATACAAAACAGAACATTATTGATATTTTTATTAGAATTTGTATTGATTATATAATTAATTTCGACATTCAGTTACTGTACGTTATATTATGAGTAACATTAATTTTACTATCTGTAAATAATGCATTTAATGATCCCGTCTACTCTATTCTTTCGTTGATGTTTCTGTTTTTTTCTTTTTAAAAAATAGTAAATCAAAAGGTAGGTATAGCCCATTCACCTATTTAACAAAGTTTGCTTATTTGTGCGTGACCGAACGTTCGCGACCGAAGGAACACGAAACGAAATGTGGATAGTAACTTAGTGCACCGACAGGCACAACACATTGACATAGGCTAAAACTATTTTTTCACAAAAAAAAATAATAAATTAAACATCAATCTAACGAAATTTTATTTTTCACAGACACATTGAGCAACTCCGACTCTTCGGCCCAGCGAGAGAGCATAGGCAGCGGGTGCGAGTCGCAGCAGGCCGCAGTTCCTCCCTGCCACGGGAGCGGCGCGGGCGGCGGAGCGGGTAGCGGTGCGGGCAACGGAGCGGTCAGCGGCGCTGGCGGCGGCGCGGGCGGCGGTGCGGGCGGGGGCGGCGCCCGGCCCGGGGGCAGCCCCCCGCGGGAGGGCGCCCCGCCCCCCGGCCCGCCCGCCTTGCAGGACAAGCAATGGAACTACCCTGCCACGACGTTGGACCTCATGACAACAGGAGCAGCCTTCTGGCAAAACTACTCCGGTGAGATATATTATTCATCATTATTCACAAACACTCCACTACCTCACATCATTATTCACAAACACTCCACTACCTCACATCATTATTCACAAACACTCCACTACCTCACGTGATTTAAAAAAAAAAACATGTTTGTGATACCGGAAAGATTTATCGTATTAACAAAACATTGTAGACAAGTACTGGATTCTTTCCACTGAGAATTCATCCAAACTGATTAATAATTATTTCAGCATCGCGTCAAGACTAATCACCTTGTCTTTATACACCTAGATAGTTGACAAATTATCGAGATACGTTTCCATTGAAGTACCAATGCAGTTCTTCATGCATCATCACGTTCCGATAAGGGAATGTCTACCGTTTTTTTAAATATGAGAAACTTGACTTCTATTTATTTTATGAAGGAACAAAGACAGACAACTTGACATACATACCAACCTACAGTCATGGATTGTAATCCATATACGAAATATCTATTTAATATTGTTAAAACCGTCACCCTTGATGCAATGTTGTACAAACAATAATTTAATAAAAATACGAATGAACTATAGAAGGTAGAGAAACTAATCAAAAATATTTTATTTAAATATTAAAGCAAACTTAAATCGTAATAGAAAAATAGTTAGATAGTGAATAAAAAAGCAATAAAAGGCGCAGGGAAAAATATTTTTTTAAATTATAAATGATTTAAAAAATATATATTTTTAATTATTTTTGAATTCCCTTAGTAAATAACCAAAAAAAAATATTTCTTTCGCACTGTGCTTGTGAACCTTATTGTACTGCCTGCACATGCGATCTTTGCACAATGCACGAAAGCACATGGAAAAGTGCTCAACACAGCTCTAAACACAGCTTCTAAACACAGTTCTATATTGTATCACTTTATATTGTATTTTTAAAAATTTATGTTGTTTATATACGCATCTTCTTTTTTTATACCAACTTTACTTCTAAAGACTGTTCTATCTTTTGTTGTTTTATATTGTATTTTTTAAATTTAATGTTGTTTATTTTCACATATTTTATATAACGTTCATGCATGTAAAAGCCTTATGGGCGTGAAAAATAAATAAAATAATAAATAATAATAAATAACACTGAAGATGTCAGTTACGCAGTCGTATATTTACTTTTAAAATCTCCGTATATCTTTTGACATTATTTAAATATGTTCATATTAATTGATTTAAAATGCTTGCACATTTATTTTTAGTTTATTTATGCTGAATTAAAATACGTATTAAGATCTCACGTATCAATTTGCGCTGTATTTAGTGTTATTGCAATACCTTCCTTATACATCGTTAGATGCAGATTAAGAAATAGCAAATGACAGAGTAAATATTGTTTTCATATCCAATTCTTAAATATATCACTGAAATAAAACGTATGTAACAATAAAAACGTCAAGCACTAAACAAGTAACAGTAAACGTTCAAATATATTGAGGACTTTCTACACTAGATTAGAATAACATATGTGGATACTAACTGTATTCGAATTAATACATCCACTTGCTAGTTGGCAAAACTTTGTTCTTGAATATATTGGATTTTTTCTTTATTATTTGAATAATCTCTTTGTTCCGCTCGTAAATTCTCCCCTGCCGCCCAGGGGTGCAGCGAAGTAGGCGTCCCTCCCACCCAAGTAAGGAATTTTATTAAAAATTCGATTCGTACCCCATATCGCTCGCATAGCTTCATTGCAAATTGCTCAGACATACGGAACGGCGGCGAAGAGAGCTCATTTTATACCTCGGTAAGTTGAAATTGATTCCAGCTTATAATTGAACCACGGCTAGACATACGCGAGGGTTCGAGATGATTGGGAAATAATTCCAGCCTCTCCATCCATATTTACCAGACGAAAGCGATCAAAAACAAGAAATCTGTAAAACATAAAACACAGAATTTAATCCGCCATCCGTAGGGGATAATTGAGTCCGTATCGCGTCGAAAAGTGGATATTTTTGGGGAGCAAGATGCCCCGCGGGCTAAACCGTATGGATTTTTGCACATTCTCTAACTTTTTTTGCTTCTTCTTTTCCTTAACAATAAAGCAACGAATTTCTTAGTCTAGCCATGCTTAGGCTCGTCGGAACAAATTAACGGTTGTAATTATTTTGAATAAAGGATCTTTTATTCCGATTTCACAATATACCTGGAAATCTTTATCAATGTTTTTTAAAATCGGATCGATTGATACACTCGGATTATTGTCAGTGAATGCAAAATGATCTTATTTGAGCATTGTTATCACACGATGATAATTATGTCAGAGTCACGGTCGAAGGAATTCGTGGTAATCGAATAACACTTTTAAAAAACATTCCCTGCTGATGCCTAACAAATCACTAATAATAGTCAGCAATTTAATAGGATACTTCGCGCCCCTGGCTTCCTCTTTACCGAAGAGAGGTCCTGCGTTCCCTATATTGTGCGTCTAATAGTGTAAGTATGCATTGTTGCGGTTGCATCAGTATATAAATGGTTCCTATTGTTGTCTCTCGCTACCTGCGTCGTCCTTTTCTCATTCAGTTTTAATTTATTTTGCTACTGTATTGGGCCAACAAATTGATTTTTAGTCCTTCAACTGCTACCGTAATTATTTGCTGTTTTGATGATTGATTTTGGAAGTTTTATCATACTAACGAATTAAAAATTAATCGATAAGAATCGAACTCTCGTGTATTATGTGACATTGAGATTGCATTCTGGATCCGAAAGCTTTTAATCCATTTCAATCGAACCACGTGCCATCCGTTAAATAAAAAACTTACGTAAAAAAAAATTGCCAGCCACTGAACTACTCGTATTTTTACTTCAAAAAAGTTTTTCTTTAAATTAATTAAATGAAATGTTTTTTTAAATAAATATAATTACGAAACATCACTATTTTCATACTGACTTTAGTTATATCCACCGTCCGTCTATTTTAAACATAATCCGTTAACGCTCTAAAACTGTCGGGTATATTTCAATTAAACATTTAAACTGTTTGTAAACATCACAAACGGGACGTTAAACTATCTCATTGTTAATAGGGTCTAGGCCAATTGGCCGGCATATCTAAAGGTAAATTTCCTAGAATCTTCCCCTACGAAACCATCGGATCTCTTGTTCGCGGCACCACAGCGTAACGAATTATTCCTACAATCGAAGTTATTGTGAAAGACTATCGAGAAAACTGTCCCTAAACGAGCGGCAAGGAAGGCACTTTTTTGGCTCGCAGAAGAATGAAAATGGTCGTGAGGTTTTCACCGTCTTGAGTTGACTATTTCCAAACGTTCGGAATGCTGTTGGAAACTATTTTTTATCGGTAAAACCATCTTAAATTCGGGCATTCCATGACCGAACACATTTCAACACTTCATGTTGTATTTTGATAACTCAATCAGTTTAGTACTTATTACACGTAAATCATAAAGATCAACCAGAAGATATTTCCATCATCGTGTCTATTGTCTGTCACGATTTGTCCATTTGCCTCAATTATTTAGGATAATAATTACTTAACCGTTTAGGCTCTCTTTTACTAACGTTAATCGGTGAAAGTTTGTAAAACAAAACTCGGAAGAATGCTTTCTCGAGCAATAAAACAGATGATAAAAACTATATAAAAAATTGTGATCACGTTTTGAAATTACGTAGAATAAAGGGTCGTAATCAATACGGGTTTATGGTGCAGGGAATTCAGCGTAAGTACCTTTGTCTGTAGCTAACACAATTCGGGGTACTAGCAACGTAAGCTGGATGAATAGGTAATCACTTACTATACGGAGTACGGACCTCCGTGGTTAGTGAGGAACAATGGACCAATACCAACGATAATCCATACGAGAGGTGAGCTTTAGTTAGGAACCTTGACACTAATACACCTGCATGAATTATATCGGCCTGAAAACTATTCAAATCCTCGAGGATCTTCGCATACATAACTATGCAATATTAAGTGTATCACAAACCTAACGTGTTTGCGTCATATTTAATTAAATTGTAGAAATAATACTTGGTATTTTATCACACTAGAAAATCAGGCATGAGGTTTTAGGTTCGCAAGGTTGATGTGATAATTTCAAAGGTGTTTCTTCACTACAATACTTTCTGGGACTTGCGCATAATGTTCATGGTCTTACATACCTTCGTGTAACAAATTATCTATTGAAGCTGCAAGCAGTGTATCAATGCAGTGCCCTATGCCCCATTGAGTGCAGATAAAATAAATAATTATGAGAAAAGATTCATCTTTGTACGAAAATGCCTAGAAAAAAACAGGGAAATAAGGTTGAACTAGATTGCAAGCAAAATAATGTACCGAATCATTTAAGCGTAATCCACTATGGTTTTTTAACCTCTTCCTGCGATGGTAGACCAATAGTTTCAACGAGTATGTTTTAATTTAATTTTACTCAATGTTTCTTTCCTGTTTTGAAACAAAGGGATGAATATCGCCTAAAATATGTAGGAAGTAAAAATAGCGCATTGGAATATTAAAGGCTAAACCGCACCTTTCGACCACCTTCCTAAATGAAAGCAAAGCGTCAAACCGTACATTTAATTGTTTAGCCCGCGGAGATAATCTCGCCAGAGATAATGGCATTTCTCTCTCTCACTGCAAGAGATGAACTTCCAAATTAACTAGACTGAGCTCCATACCTTGCTAGAAACAGGGTTGCCGGAACCTGAGATTAGCTCTCCAACACTCACGATAAAAACTTCTATCTAATGCATAAATAAATATTGTATTCCTAATTTCTACGACAAACAAATTTCTGTTGGTAAATCTCATTTAATATTTTCTAGTAACATGAATACTACATATTATTTCAAATATTTCAATTCAGTTTATTCCCAAAATTTACTTTCATTCCCAACGGTTATTTTACTTGCTTAAAAAAATATTTGTTCATAAAGTAATTTTATTTATTAAATAATCCATAGTTAGAAATATATAATCGAGTTAAAATGTATTTCTCATTGCGAAATCCTATTCCGGACAAAACATTTTACAAGTTTTTTTGACAAAGAACAGTGTCAATTTCTCGAATAATAAAATTATATTATGAATCTTCAGAGTTAAAGTCGAAATTCCCTTATATTTCCGGCACCCAGTAAAAATATAAAAAAATCATCTTCTCATAAGCTACATATTGTGAGTAATTAAAATTTAAAAAAAATCATTTGTTGTAAAACACGTATTTTGAGTGATTAAAAAATAAGTGTTTTTAATTTAATTGTGTAACAATCAACCACAAAATTAGTGCAGCAAATTCAAATTTTACCTGTGATTCAATAACTGTGATTTTTATTTCGGCAAATTGAGTGAAAACATTGCATTCTAATTTTGAATGTAAAATATGCATTACCTATTTTTTCAAGTATGGGATAACCCTAGACACAACACTTTCCCCGGTTTGCTATCAGTCAGCTATGAACGGTGTCTATTTGCATTTACATCGGGGGAGTTTGTTGTGTGTATTAAATCTTATTTCAACTTGACTGTTCATAATTCCTTTTCGCTTTAAGGGTGGCTGATCCACCAAGGGCGGCTGTAAGCTTCTTGGGTATATTGCAAGACTAAAATTCTCATATCTAAAAAATATGCCTGCTCTTTAGAATGAGCTCATGTAAAATATTTAAACAATGTCATATAATCAATTACAAACACCGTTTACCTTTAGTCTTAAGTTATTTTATGCTTATGATGAATGTATTTTTCACGTTACAATTTAGTGCTTCCGTCTTATGAAATGAAGAAAATAGTTCTCTCAGACAACAGCTTTGTTTTAGTCACAAATTGATATTTTTGTTAAGGTACTTATTTCCTAGTTCTTTTAACACGCCATACCTAGAAGTCCAATTAAAAATAGGCTTTAGAAAAATTGACAACAATCACACTTTATGTTTAAAGTAAAAGATCAGTATTTTTTTATGATTAAATATGGTTATAAAAATACTGAGTTAAATTGTATTCCAATTTTATTTATCTTTTTCACTAGTGACCGGGTTTCGTCATGACCAACATAATCAGACTGGTGGGGGACTAACCAAATGATTATGTTATAAGTGCAACATCATTATCATTCCCTTTCCACACCTAATGGTGCATAGGGCACTGCATTGATGCACCAATCGCGGCGTGTATTAATCATTTTTGTTACACGGAGGTAAGATGATCAGTCTTTCGCTTCAGGTGCCAGTCCAGGGACTATGAAATATTCTAGTGTGATAACACCCTTTGAAATAAATATTTCATATCATCCAAGTCGGGAATCAAACCCGAGAGCTCTTGCATGGTAGACAAACGCGTAGACCATTACACTACGAGGCCGTGCAAGTGGAAAAGAGATGATTTTATTTATTTATGGGAAAAAAATAATTTAAATTAATCGGATTTAAGTATAATGTAATTAATTTAATTATGTGCATTTAAGTATAATTTAATTTTAAGTATATAATAAAAACAGATGTAAATACAATTAAATCAATGGAGTATTTTTATTATTATCGTTAAAATGCAGTTCCTTAAATGAATGTCAGAAGAGAAACTTAATCCATATTTTTTTTACTCTTTAGGCTATTACTTTGTTTAACATTAGAATTGCTTTAAAAATAATAAACGGTTTTTCTTACTGTAATATGCTATTATTTTTCAAGTGGTTTTTTATTGACTTTTATTTTTTGTCTTTAATTTCTTTTATTTTTGCTTCTTATCTGTTCTTTTTTAATTCTTTAAAATACAAATATATATTTTACTTTTTTAAAAATGTTTTTTGTATTTGAGCATGTTTCTGATTCTTATTTATTTAAATATGTTTTTTTTTATATACTATTAGTAAGTTTAGGTTTTTAGTTTTTTGATTATTTTTTATATTTTTTCAAATTACGAAAATACTGACTCAATGTTTTTAACTCAACTTTCTTACTTTGATTTTTATTTTAATTCAACTTTTGAACGACTTTAAGTTATGTTTTTTGTTTTCTTATTAAATAAAAATAATAAAATTGAAAGAAATATAATCAACATATTTATAGTAAACAAACAGGTATAGTGTATAAACTCAGAACCAATAACAGATTTCCACAAAGTATACAAAGTTAGGAAATAAAATATTATATAAATACAAATAAGTTTATACATATAAAAATGTTATTTTCATGTACTCGTATATATTTTTCAATAATTTAAGAAAATATATATTTTTTTAAAGAACAGTAAGTTATTGTATTTTGGGCGAGATTACGACAAGGATGCTTGAAAAGAGGAAAAGTAGGGGAAGAGAGATGTACATATTTATTTTTTTAATGTCTACTAAGTGCATTTTTAGTGTAAATTTTAAATCTGATAGTGATGTTTGTGAAGTCTATGTCTTTAAATTTTGTATTGTACACTGAAAAGTCCTACGAAAAAAACACATACGATGTTTTACTTATTGGTACATGAAACAGGTGGTACCGTCTACAAATCCTGGCTGGCACATGTTTGTTATTTATTATATATTTATTTATTTACTTACAAATTTATTGCAAAAAATATATATACATACTTAATAACAGGGAATCTATATAAAACCAATTAATGTAAAATGAAAACGGAGTGTTCTCTGTTTATGGTAGTCTCCATCTAACATGGCACAGCCTTTTCTAAGATGGAGATTTTCTATCTTTAGAGCATTAGTAGTCCTATACTAAACTAAGTAGTTCTGCACAGTCAACTATTCCTGTCATAATTTTGTGAAATAAAAACAGCTTTTTGATAACCCTTAATTTGAAATACCAAACATTTTATAAAAATGTTGAGTTTCAAAAGACACATTTTGAGCTTATTATAAAAAAGCATTTTTTTCAACCCTGGTGACAAACACGAAAATTCCCGGCAAAAACACCAGAAACGTTTATATCGCAGGCCCTGAGGTGTTTGGTATTTCTCGTTCTGCTTGCGTCTCCGAAATCGTATCCATTATACAAAGTGTTTTAGCTAGCGGATCTCGTTTGCATCCCACACTGCCCGAGGCCATAGACGGAGAAACGAATTGGTGACGAATTATTGTCACCCCTTGTTTACTGTGTAGTCGAGCAATGTTGGTTTTGATGGGTGCCATTTAGCGACACCTCTCCTAAAACAACAGCGCTAAGGAAATCCACCGAAGAAAAAACCATCTAGAAATTTTCAATTTAAATCACTGACAGATTTCAAAAGTTCACATTTTGATCATCTAGGCCATTTGTCGTGCCAGCGTGAAGCGTTAAATTATTTACAAATCAAAATTACTTTGCCGGCTGAGGTTTTTTTAAAAATATATTAAATAATATAGTCGAGTCTCCTAAGCCTTTATCACTCATTAATTCTAGATTTTCAGTAGCGCACACGTGAAACAAACGATGAAGTTAAAGTTCCTAAATGTTCTACAAATCTTATCCAATTTTTCCTTGAATGGAGTATTCCTAAAGTAAAATATAATCAATTGAAATTCTTTTAAGATAAGTTTAAAACATTAAAACAATAATCGCACTATTAAATGTACAATCACGTGATGCTTGTTGACAAACGTAAATAAAAAGCGCGCATTGTATTTTCCTCAAAAAAGTATTAATTACTAACAATATTTTGAATCCACAATCTTTAATGACAAGCATTAGATTTTATCAAGATATTTTTTGAGATATTCTTATAAAATTGTGGTCGAAAAAATATCAATAATATTATAATAGGTTGCTGTTCATTTTAATTTTAAAACATGATTGAAATATTATGATGAAATTTATATAAACATAAATGTATTATTCAATCAAATCAATCAAAGTTTCATTTATTATTTTCCAATTAGTCAGACTTTTTTTTCATTTATTAATAAGCAAATAGTTATTTTCTCAATACTTTATGTCACTTCAGTACTAACCGCATAATATAAATTTCATATTTTTAAAAGAAAGTAATACTGAAATCTTGGTTCGAATAATACTAAAAATTGCCATTGACCGACAAAAAATCAAAAATAGCTCCCATCGATGATTGTGCGTATTTTTATAATGAAGAACGTAATCAACTACCACCGACGCTACCGGTTCGACCGTGTAACGAATCTTCTTGTTTTGAATCTATATTTGGCAAAAGTCATTTAAAACTGGAAATAAAGAATCATAATAGTGGATTCTTTGCGCATCGAAGGTTTACCTGCTTACAAATTCATCCCTGGCGCCTAGAGGTTGGTGGGATAAATAGATAAGATTGTTTCGTTTGAATCAGCCTTTTAGAGGGCAACAACAGAACGATTTTGGCTTTCTCATGGTGACAGGGGGTAGGACGCAAGACCTACCCTTCTGAGCCCCCGCCTACACCTCCTCCACCCCGTTAAAGTCGTTTTGCTTTACAGAACTTTATTCAATTTCACGCAACGATGGCTGCTTATTACAATTTACAATTTAGTATAAAGCGAAATATTTTTTTGATGCCTAGAATGCTCGTTTTCCCTTACTCTTCTCTCACTTCAAAATCCGTTTCAGCAAATATCATTTCGCTATTTTTTTTACGTGTCGGGTAATAAATTAAATTCACTTAAATAAAATTTTATAATATCCATAGAAATATTAAAATTTTCCCACTATGAACACATCGTGTTTATTTGTTATGTTTGAGCTAAGTGATGAAAACCGTATCATTATTTTTATTAAATGCTCTAGCAGACACAGAATGAAAAATCAAACGGACTTCTTAAAAAGTGTACCTTAGGTATTAGAGAAATTTTTGAAATTTTTTTTCAATTTTTTATTTTATTTAAAAATGCATTTTTAAAACGTGTTTACAAACACGTTACTAGTTTTTAATAGTGATGAAATAATGCGTACTAGAATTTAATGAAGTAGATTGTAATAAAAAAATAATGAAACTTCGCCATTACATAGTTTTTAATCAAACTTGGGACATTGAGTATTACGGAATCAAAATCATTAATCCACTGTTCGTTTAAACAAATTTTTATTTCATTCGGTAAAATCAATTAGTAAATATCTGCCCCACCACAGTACATAAGTACACTAAGGGAATGTATATTTTGTTTTTATTTTTTGTGTAATATAAATTATATATGCGTAAGTATACAGAAAAGAATTAAATATATGTATAAAGTTTTAAACTACGAGTAAATACTATTTTCATGTTTTTTAATTTTCTATTTGTATGTATTTTATGTTTTGAAAAAATAATAAAAAGTGTATTGTAAGTGTCCTCACACAGGTTACCCCAGTGAGGCCATATTGTTTTTAATATTCCATTTTTTATATGATGCAAAAATGAACAAATAAATCAACATAATTACTACTACTACTACTACCATCACGCCATTTCCCCTTAGGGGTTGGCAGAGAGAATGGATCGCCACACACGTCTATCCTGGCATACAATCCTAGCCTCTTCCACATTCATACATCTTGTCATACATGCCCTTCGGTTCTGTCAGCTTTTGACATGACCAGACTTAAGATTTTGGTTTATTTGATCATGCCACGTCTTCCTTGGTCGTCTTCGTCTAACGTTGCCGTTCATTTTTGCCATATATACTTGTTTTACCATTATCTCGTCGTCCATTCGTTCTACGTGACCAAACCATCTCAGAGACCCTTTTTTAATCTTATCAATCTTACTTGTCTCAGATTTACACTCTCGCCTGATTTCATCATTTGTAACCCTGTCATAAATTGATTTCCCACACATTCGTCTAAGAGATCGCATTTCAACCGCGTTCACTCGGCTTGCATCCTTCCTCTGCCAGTTCCAAGTTTCACTTCCATACACAAGTGTTGGGACTAAAACTCCGTTGTGCACTGCCAGTTTAGCTTCGATTGACATATTTTTATTAGAAATTACTGTGCTTAGTGCTCCGTTCATTTTGTTGCCCGCATTCACTCTTCTTTCAACATCTTTTTCTACTCTTCCATCTCTTGAAAACATGCTTCCCAGATACACAAATTCTTCTACTTGCTCGAAACATTCGTTGTTTGCATTTATTATGCAGTCACTTACCTCACTATCCCTTTCAAATACCATCACTTTTGACTTACTTTCGTTCATCGCCAATATCAATAATAATACAATAATAAAGTATGAAAGAGTAATGAGAATATCTTTTCGTATGTAGTATTTATGGATTCACAACAATACAATTACTATTAAATTGATTATTTAAATATCGTAAACGAAAGAACAACGCTTGCTTTGAAACAAGTTTGAATTATGAGAATCCATTTGAAATAGGAATCTAATAAAAGTGCCCTTCGTAAACGACTCCTTAAAAGAGTTTACATATTTCTTTTGTTCCGAGATCCCCAAAGGATTTAAGTAGGTAGCGGGTGTTTGAACGTTAAAATTACCCCCTTTTTGCATTACAACTCAATCGGAATAAAATGATCTTCTTTTCTTTGTGTTTTCTAATATTTTCCCGCGCATTTGTTTCCATCGAAATTATAAAGCCCCTCTTTCCGAGGCCCTTCGCTTAATTCAAATTTCCGAAACAAAGTTTCAACTCTGCTTTCTGTGTTTTAATATATTTTTCTTCACATTTCTATTACCTGTCCATGCATTGGGGCGTATTTCATTTTCAAAGTTTCTCTTTAAAAAGTCGTAAACAAGATGGTCTGTACCCGGAATGAGTTCACGATAACTTTTTCAATAACTCGGAATATACTGAAGGTTTTTAAATCAAATTAATTTTGGTAAAAATTTAAGTACGTGTAGATACCTGCTTTTACTAACAAAAATAAACGGAATTTAAAATTAAAAACGGCATTTGTTGCCAGAGCGCAGAAGTATTAGGTTTTTTGGGTGATAGATAAAAAAGTTTTTTAAGAATTATTTAAATTACTTCACGTATGATGTTCGTGAATTTATTAAAAAAGCCAAAAGATGTTTTAAAATTCAACGTAGCAAAATTAGAATGCTAAGCGTATATTTTCCTGTTCAAATATTTAGTAAACTTGATATTTATTAAATAATATTTATTTTTAGTATTCTTTAAAAATACGCCTGTTTTCACTTCCCATTATGTTGTATCCTTACTCAACACAGGGCTTTTGACCTCGTAGAGTTAAAGATTCGTTTTTATTATTTCGTCATTTTTGTCATTTGAATAAATAAATCAATCAAATTTTTATTTATGAAACTTTTTATTAATCATATCGCCCGTTGAGAATTATAGTGGTCAACTCCAAAACTGTTCTTGAGATGTAGTTGATCCGAGTAAGACTACTAAATTCCACAAGAATGACCCCCATTTTACGTACGTAAGTGATAAAGGTATATTAAGTAATTAAAATAAAAACGAAGAAAAAAGTTTACAAGGCCAGTCGTCGCCCTATTGATTAAGTTTATAGTTTTATAAAATTTTGACACGCTGTTTTCTCCATATTTCGAATTTTTAACTGACGCCACTTCTGAACATGCGATATTGTATATTGTGGTATTAAACTGTACACATATTTTTACAAGATAGAAAGAAGATCTAAAAGAGAAGAAGAAAGAGCTGAAACTCAAAATAAGACAACAGTAGATAAGGAACTCCAATTGGAGTAGGGGCCAATGTAAGGCCTTATGCACCACTGGTTGCGGATAAGAAAATGATGATGAATTTGATAGTTTACATTATGCAAGAAGCAGTATTTCAAACCAAACAATAATATAGTTTTAGCCCTGTAATTGCCTAGATTTCTATTTTTCTGAACTTTTATTTTAAATTTTATATTATTATAATTTACTCTTAATGTTTTATTTGTTCTATGGTCAGGTGGATATATAATACGATTCTGCGTGTTAAAAAGAATCATAATCCTGGACAAGCATTTTTGACTCGACGGCTGCTCTAAGGTCGAAATTTTGAAAGAACAAATCGAGTCGAGATAAGTCAACCTCGTAATGTATTGGTTGGCGCATTCGCCTTCTATGCGATTCCTGGCAAAGTCGACGTGAAATATTTGTTTAAGTAGAGAACGCTGTAATAGTTCTCTGTCCCTGGAAGACTTATTACCTTACCTTTCGTGAAACAAAAATGATCTAGCTACACTGCGATTGGAGTGAAAATACAGTGCTCTATGCAAAACTAACTATAGATAGAGAAATTACGTCATAGTACCCTATTTTAATAAAAAAATTCTGTTGTTTCAGAGTCACTAGCCCAGGAGATTGAGATGGAGAGGAAGAGTCGTGCACAGGCGCTGGACCGTGACGTCAAGAGTCCGCTGGGAGACAGGGCGGGGTACTACAAGAGCTCCGTCCTGTTCAGCAGCGCCACTTAGCTCGGGGCCGCCCAGCGCGGGCCGCCCAGCCCGTCCGCCGCACCTGACCACAGGAAACCGCTCATCAGCGTCAAGCCAGAGTTCCGAGAGACGCCCGGACACTGAAGAACACATGACTTGAAAGCCTAAAAACACAACTTAAACTATCAATAATTGCACAAACTACAAATACCATCAAGATAGAACTGAAAATGCCTTGCTGAATGATGTCTGCCATTCTAAAAACGGAAATATATATAAACAGACAAAAATATCCAATAAGTATGCAGCTACCTCTGGTGCGAAGTGAACTGTTATCAAGTAGAAATGGTTAAGTTAGCTTCATGGCCAGACAATACGGATGAATCACGGAGACTCGAAAGACAAGCAATTTACCCATCTATATCCAGCAATATACCCAACTACCCAAATAACTAATTCTATAAAGATAGAACTAAAAACGCCTTGCTGAATGAAGCCTGCCATTCCAAAAACGAAAACCTTCGTAACCTCTCAAAGTAACCGATAAATATGCATGTTGAATCAACCAGCCCAGCAACTTCTAGTGCAAGCGATACAGTTAGCTTTATGGCCAGTAATGGGGATGAGCTACGAAGACTTGAAAGTCATAAACAATGTAACCATCTAGAACTATCTTAACTAGAAATCCTATCAAGAAAAAACGCACATGGCCTTTATTTAAAAAGTGGATAGTTGTATGCTTGTCTAAATCAAGCAGGCACAGCAACCACTGGTACTGGTGTCAACTGTCATCAAGCGCAGGCCATTCAGTAAACTTGGCCATAAACAACAGATGTCGCCCGAGAGCCACGTAGACTTGAAAACTACCCGGATAAAACAAAGGCTGATTGTATAAATTAAGCCTGCTTTCCCAAAAGTGAAATTTTTTTCGAATGAAATTGAATATCCAATGCCAAATGAACTATTTTTATTATATTAGAAAACAAACAAATTTGGCATTTACATTTTTGAAAACATGCCAATCTTGTTATTATTTTGTGGAAAGCTTAACATTATCGCGTGTGCAATTTACTCTGGCAGTAATAATTCATCATTTGAAGTTATGTTGTTTTGTATAAATTCAATGAAAATGGTGAGAGTGTAATTGAGAGGCTTTCAAGCGAGTGTTATTTTTATAGTCTAGACAATTAAATGATTGGATAGATGTTGTACATATTCATTAATATTTGTTTTCTCTTTCGAGAGATTTGTAATCAATTAGAAGAATTTAATATTATCTAAAAAATATTCGTATGATAAATTTTTCATCGCTCGGAATGAAATTCGCTTAGTGGTTTATCGTCTTAAAACACACACATATTATATAGTTACTTGTATGATGATATTAGATTTACTTCCTTGTTACGTAACACATATATTATTATATCCTTTTGACAGTTGTAACAAATACGTTAAGTTTTATAACTTTTCATGACGGAGTACATATCAAATCGTGAATCATATTTTATGTACTATCAACCAATTGTACATTCGGGATCATTATTGATTTTATTCCAATCAATCTATCTTTATTTCATCATCATTATTGAATTACATAAAGTGAAAAGACTGCTTAAAATTGCATATATATGTTTCGTGTATTAGCCAAAAATATGTTCGTATGTATGTTTACGTATTATTAATATTTTTTACCATGACTGACTTGATGCGGGTTTCGGTTTTGAATTGTGTTTCGAAACGTCATTGAATGAGTCATGGTTTCACGATAGATAATAGCCATAGACACCTATTTATAAATCAATTGCGTTAAATGCAAGCGGGAATCGGGAATCGGGATTCGGATTTGGGTGATTATAGAACTTTGATGGGAGAAGGAGTAATGTAAAAACATTCTTCCGTGTATCATAGAATATTAATAATATGATCATTTTGTACCGGTAAGATCACAATGGTGATGAATCGATAATATGATTTAAAAATTTATTACAACATTATTATATGTTGATTGTACAAATTACTAAAGTTATTTAGGTTATGATGTGAATATTTAAAATCGAGAGTGTAATTAATTACATCAAAGTATATGATTTCTTGTTTCCATGATTCATTTGTCTATGCCATATATAGTTTGTAATACATTATGATAGACGTGAGTCACTCATCGCACTGCCATTGTTAAATTTATCACAAAGACTTTAGCTAACAAGGTTAATGTCGAGATTTAAATTCAACACAATCAGAAAATGGAAAAAGAGATTAAGAGACGATCGAAGGTATCAACTGACTCCACGTTTAACGTTAAACTAATGATTGGTAGCTTAGACAGTGTCATTACAAATAGTTTAATTAAAATAACTAGATAAGACTTTGAAACCGTTCTTCTTAAATCTAATAGCTACTTTTATTACGCAATCAATATCTTGAATTGAAGAGCAACAACTAATCTAGTAAAGATATTATG
Source organism: Micrasema longulum (assembly GCF_059751315.1). Classification (NCBI taxonomy): domain Eukaryota; kingdom Metazoa; phylum Arthropoda; class Insecta; order Trichoptera; family Brachycentridae; genus Micrasema; species Micrasema longulum. The sequence goes on along the minus strand of NW_028277484.1, from coordinate 563,636 downwards.
TAATCAGTAATAATAGAGATTATAAATTAAGTGATATCCATAACACCGGAAATATTACGGATATCATCTGAATAGTTGTCATATGTTTAGGGTTGATCAGTGTGAAAGAGGCTGACGAGTGAATGCTTATTTATGTTTTTTCCTAAATTGGTAGTGAATTTTATATTTTGACTAGTATAAAGTACTTAGACAAATCATGCCGTACGATGCGAGCAAAATGTTTTCCGGCTGCGAACGAATCCGTAATAGAGGATTTTCCTTGTAAATCCACAAGTTCTCGCTTCCTCTAAGTAAATGTGAAACGCTTAATGACTTATTTTAAATTATTATTGTATCTATCTTAGCAAGTTTTGTTCTTAAATGTAAATAAATTATGTGTGTGTGCCTTGTATCGTAGATGAAAAGACAAAAAATTAAAAATCAATTTAAATCGACAAAGCTTTTTTATTATTACTTACCCGATTATTGTTTGATTAATTATTATGTTCTTACATGTTTAATAGAAAATATACTAATAAAGTGAAAAAAAAATGTTTTAACAAGGTTCGGATAATGGTAAGTAGATTTGTATGCTGCCCTCACAAGCAAAAAGGTGGTTTTGACAAAATTCACAAAATGAATTAAATATGTTGCGTAAAATTTTTCGAATCATTTGATATAAAGCGGAATGCAATAAAAAAAATATTTTAGTACAAAAACGACATAATTTTTTTTTAAGCGATAAAACAGGATCTAGAAATTCACAAGCGAAAACTAAGTGTTAAAATATGACACACAGAGGTGTTTTGTTTTAGAAATGACATACTGTGTTACTACTTATAATCAACAATATTTTGAGTTTGTTCTAATTTTTGTAGACAAGGACTGGATTCAACTTCCTGAGTAGAGAAGGTAATATAGAAGTCTGGGCATCTACAAGGCTTATGACCTTATTGGCTAGTTTTAGTGGCCACTTTACACACTGTGTAACATTCACCATTCTGCCCATATTTGAACATCTACATTCCTTCAATTCTTTCATTTTTATTTTACATTATTATATTACCTTCTCTAAAATTTTCTTTATCTCTGTTGTAATATGTTACTTGTAATCCATTTACAATTTTTTTAAATTTGCAAAAAATCGATAAATGCTAAAAAGTGTCATATCTCAAAATATGACTTTTGTAAATAGCTGCCTCTTTGCTTTAGATGGCAGTGTGGAACTGTTAGACCTAAGTAAAGTTTGCCTGCTATTAATTTTTTTTTATTTTTAATATAATCAAAATCAATCTACCCTTTGTCATTTAATCGTGTTGTGTGGATTTTTATCATGGTGTGAAATGGGTCCAAGAATGCCGCAAAATTCAATCTTCAAGGTATACGAGTAGTCTTATAGGTATTTACATAATTTTTAAACATGTCACTACTCTGAAACAGAATAAAATTAGTCCCAAACACAAAATACGTTAAACAACTGTTACGGTGCGTTTATTAAACGGCCAACTGTGAAACTGGTATCGCGGGTTCAATTCCCGCCAGTTGCAATGGTAAAAAACACTTTTCTTCTCAACTGCTCTGAATGGTTTACATATATTCTCTTCTCTTTCCCACTTGCGGACAAGCCTCTGAAAAGAAGGTTAGCGGGAAACCCTTTAATGTCGCCGCCAAACAGTTAAATTAGCCACTAAACAGAGCGGCTAGGCTGTTAATTAAATGCCGGCATTCAACGGAATGGCTAAGCCGTTTGATGACTGAATTAAGATAAGTCATCGTTCAACGTGTTGGCCGGTCTAAAGCGGGCCGTTTTTTGAAACGGCCAAACCTAAAGCTACCGGGTTAGGTAGGTTATGTTAAGTTTAATAATAAAATATAAATGTTTTTTCAAGTAACACAATAATTTATTATTTTTGTTTAAGCCAATCAACAGGCTTAAGTAAGTCCTTATTGAAATTGGCATTAATGAGTCATACTTTATCTAAACATTATTAAAATCTATTTAAATTAACAAAGTGTATAATTAACAAAAGGAATGTATATAGCATAATCTAGGCGGAAATGGCAGGTGTGACATTGCGAGTCAGGAGAGACAACACCGCTTGCTTCTTGAATGCCTGCCGTTGCTGTAGGAACACATCGCAGTACCATTTAGTGAGATTTCGTTCACAGTTCTGAGGATTCTCGGCAGAGGGGAAAAGAATCCGATGTTAGTTTTATAATTTCTCAAAGTAAAGACAGAATTGGTACGCATTTAAGGCGAGGTACATTAATGTTTATCTGAACAAGGATATCGTGGGCATTTATACAATTAGATATTAATTTGTGCAAGAATATCAAACCAGCCAAAATCCTTCTGAATTCTAAACTAAAGATATGAAAGTATCTAGAAGATCGTTAGTTAATTATGAAAGTATTTGATCCGATTCCAAATATAATTATTATTAATTGTTATTGTTGTATTAATATTAAAGAGGCTAAAAAACTCTTAAGCCTTTTGTTAAGCTGGCTTCAATGAACAGCCTAGCTGGTCTTGACTGGCTAATTAAACTATTTGGCGGCGACATACCCACTAAAAAGTAATCGCAGTAGGTTGTGGTCCCGTGACTAGTGTTGCGGACTCACGATCATGGGTCCGTGGCTCGAACCCCACTCTACCGCAACTTGATTCCCATTTCCTAACAGTGAGTTATTTACAACTCGTTGAAAATGGTCATCAAATTTGAAATATTTGGGGAAATTATAAAGAGTTCTAATATTACTTTTTAAAAAAAACCGTTTTAAAAAATCTAATGGAAATATTAAGTTCATTATAAAAATAAAAGACGAGTGATACTTTAATCCACAAATTTGGAATATCTAGTGACCGGATTCGTCGCTTTCGCGACATCTTCGAGGCTGGTCAGTCTCGAAGAAACCAGTGCCGTTATCACTCATATTTTATTTCTATAATAATTAACAATGAACTTCCATCAAGAATTTTCACTTACAAACTTAAATGTTTTAAAATATGAAGTGTTTGAAGGTATGTAATTAGATTGACTTTTATTAAAATGTATCTAGAAACGATTGCTTTGAGGTAAATAATCTTTACTAAGAGAATCGACTAAAATTATACCCGCATCGTTGTATAGTGATTGGCGCCTTTGCCTACCATTCTTAAAGTCCTGTTTTCGATTCTTATAGGGTAGACGTGAGTAAGTTTTAGAGGCCGTTAAAATTGAAATGCTTTATTGTTTCTAGACTAGCATTTGAAGCGTAAGACTGTTTTTTAAGGTGGGCTAATCAGGAACTTTTCAGTATTTGCTCATATGGAGAGGAAACCACTTTGAACTCTTCAAGAGAAGCCGGCCTATTGACAGTAGTCAACAGGCCTTCTGTTCCACTTTAAGATTTTCGGCGTTAGCATAAGACTGATTACTTGACTTCCATGCAACAGATTATTTAACTATGCTGCATTTGGATTACCAATGCAGTGCCCTTTGTACCATGGGGCGCGGAAAGGGGAACGATGATAATAATTGAATTGATAATTCGGATATATTACATTTCGGACATATTTCGGTACTCAGGAATGAAAAGGTTGTTTTTTATTAAAAATCTTTAAAATCCATGCCACCAAACAGATCAAAGGCGAACAAAAATCATAAATCGTGGAATTTTGATATTGTGAATGCGCGCCCATTTCGAGAATTCCGTCGTTTTGAACAGAATGAAAAATGGCTAACCCCAGCGGATCATATTACTAGTTATTTTTTGGCATTTCCCGTTACGAGTACACAAATGTTCGCGCATCAAATAATAAATAGGGATGGGGAGTATGGCCATAAAATATGAATACAATTTGGGTTTGGCGGGTACTCGGTACTTTAGTCGCCTAAGGGTTGGAGGGGCGATTGACCGATGTAATATCGATGTGCAATCGGCTGAGATAGGACATCTGTAAGGGTTCTAAACGCTATACAAACGACGTTGTATAAATGTGTAATCCTATTCAATAACTAATTTAATGGAGATGCTGTTTTGACATGGTACACATAACGTAAAGATTGACAACACTTTTTCAACGATTCCTTCAGAGATTTAGGAGTTGTTTTGGACTATAAACATATAGACAATACAGTAAAAATTACTGAAATTACTTAGCTTCATTAACATAATATTCTATGATTTTACTAATGTTCGTACAATCAAAACTCTTTATTGCTCAGCTGTTCGCCCTCTTTTAGAATATGCCTCCGTGGTCTGGTCTCCATTCTATGTCAATCGCATAAATCACATTGAATCAGTCCAACATCGCTTGTTTCGAAAAGTAGCGTGGATGTTTGGACTGGAGAGAGGTAATTATTCTTATGCTGATATAGAGTCAATGTTAAATATTTCTAGTCAACAAAAACGTAGAACTAATATTGATTCTATATAAATGTTCGGCATACTAAATGGTATAATCGATGTTCCATAGTTACTGGGATAAGTAAAATTCAATATTCCGACTCGTAGGTTGAGAAACAATGAAGTACTGTTCATCAATCAGCATAGAACAAACTACGGCCCTAATTCTCCAATGACTCGTCTTTGTCGTATTGTTAACTCAAGACAAGATCTGGAATTTTTTGTTTTAAGTGTACAACCATTTAAACGAGCACTAAATAAATAGTCCTGATCTTGTCTTGATGTCCCTTTTGTTTGTCAATGCTTTTTTCCTTTTTTTTTAATGTTTTAAACTATTCTTTTATTGTAATATTTAAACCCTATAAATTGTTTACATGGACAATTTCCGTTAATAAATAAATAAATAACAATATTTTTACGATCTATTTTTTTTCCGCCACCTTTTACGAGGCCACTATTGGTCAGCGCGTTTGCCAACCATGCAAGATGTTTCGGACTCGATTCCCGATATGGTTGACATTAAATATTGACTTAAAAAGACGTCTTTATACTGAATAACGTCTGGTAGTCGATGGTTCTCTATAAATTGAAGAGCAGCCTCTGCTAGGGAAAGCTTTTTGAGATTATTGCTAATTATTTTGTTGACAGAGAGGTGTCGACCAGGTATGGCGATACGTGCGTGGTTCAAAAATCAAATATAGGCAGTCCTCAGGGTTTGGTTCTTGGGCCGACCCTGTGGAGCCTTATATTCAACGGCCTTTTATAACTTCCACTGCTTAAAAGTTGCACGATGGTGGCTTATGTGGATGGTGCACTATTTCATGTCTGTTTGTTTCAACTGGTAATAGAAGTAGAAAAAATAAAAGTATTTTCATAAACCCTAGAAATAATAATTAATAAAAATAATCATGGTTTTTAAACAAAAATTACTATTTCTTTGTCTAATACATGTTTAAGGTGATATATTTCTCTGGATTATGTCTAGTCTACCTAACTCTAGGTACAACCTGTTTTAAGGCAGAAATTTTCGTCATAAAATAAAGAATAACATGACTCTAATAGTTTATTTATTATACAGTTATACAATATTTAATTCTACTATTTGTTATAAAAGTTTGTTAGTAAATTTTTTGATTTTTCTCTACCCAAACCCGGTAACAATTTTTTTACAATTTATTCCATTGAATCCGAGTCATGGTTTTGCAATGTTCGGGTAACTTATTGAATATTTTGGGGCCTAGAAACCTGAAGTTTCTTTGCCCGAATTCAGAGTTTGTGGTAGACCCCATGGCCGGCATGACCCATCCTCCAGTTTCACTTCTGGTAGTGTAGGAGTGTTCCTTTTGGGATTCGGTAGAAGAATTAGCTTTCACAAACATTAAACAAATATGTAGTTACATATTTACTTTTTAAAAATGATCTTCCTCTCCGTTGTAATATACACTGACATGTATTTTGAAATGTCATTTTTTCACCCCTTATTTATTGACAATCAATTGACATTTCACTCTTTTCGGTGTACAAAACGTTTTTCCAAAGGGTAACAAGTTGAAAAGAGGGGGTACGAAGGAAAGGGGGATGTTCCAATAGAGTTGGTCACTCATATGGACACGATCTACCTTCATCCCATCCATACGCCAACATTTCCCTTAAGGCGTCGAAACGTTGTAGGGGACAATTCACCTGCTGGGGTGACATTTTGATAATGATTCATTATGCAAAAACTTATTGAATTTTCGCTGAAGTTATAATTACATGTATATTTTACCGGATATTATTAAAGATAGTACTAATAGATAAACTTAGATGGCATGCATTAAATATATTATGATCAGTAGGAATCGGTGGTTTTATGGTGAATTTTTTTCCGATTAATTAATTAAGTATTCTCATGAAATGCCGATAAAATTGACAAATAATTCAAATCAAAATAGGTCTGAAAATAAAATAAAGAATGTCAACGACTGATGGTCATCAAGAAAGGTATTGGCAAGTGTATTATGAGTTCTTTCAGTATTTATTATTATTTTGGTTATAGCCAGGCAGTCTCTGCTGATGCGTGTGTATCTTGTGTACTGTTTTTCTCTAGATTTGTATTCCTTTAAAAAAGCATCCAAATGGTTTTAAAAATGGTTGACCTTAATATTATATATGAATAAAATAGGCTTAGAAATTTTTTATAGTCTAAAATCCCGCTGCTAGAAAATAAGTTTTTTGGGATCGAGATGGAATTGGGGACGGTTGGATTTATCAAATTTTTCCTAGAGTAAATTAGTATCTTCTATAATCTATCGAAATACTCATCGTCATTTTTTTATTCGCACCTAATGATGCAAAGAGTTCTAAATCGTTTCATCAAATGCAACTTAATCGTATGTTAAATAAAGTTGGGGATATCAGTCTTAAGCTATAGATACCAGTCTAAAATCAATTGAATATTGCAATGCAAAAATATATTTCATGTCGGCATTGTGAAAAATTGATTCTGCTGTCTAAGGCATGGTAGGCAACCGTATTGACTACTGCACTACGAGGTGGCTTTATTTTTACTCATTTTTTTTTTCAAGATTTTTACCTGAATGTAATTATCGAGGTAAAAACAGTCGATTCAGGATCCTGGTTTTATTTCACGTACACAAACGAAGTTGAATTATTTATTTTCCTGTTCCCTGAGAACCAATGCGTAGTAATTGATATGAACTTATGAAAAAGGAATATTGAATTATTGTGTTTACTTAATGGTTGAATTAACTCGTTAACTCAATATTTAAAAAATCAAAGCTGTGATCTTAAATATAATCATCGATTAGTTGTTGATGTTGCATACTTTATTTATTTGGGAATACTTTTTTTTTAGAAGTTTGCAAAGATTTCATTAAATACACAAGTTTATGATAATGCAGTGGGCAATTTTTCGACCAGAAGTAAAAGGTTTCTTGTAACAAGTATTTTCTTGTCACGGCCAATATTATTTATGTTTTAAAGCATTTAAATGAAACATTTTCGATTGAAATAAAATTGTGTAAATGACAAACGATGGCAATTATTTTTTCAAGGACGTATTTGCGTTCATATCAACCTAAGTTTTAAAATTTTGAGGCTATTTTACTTTGGTTGTAAGAAATTGGACACAAATTGTGGCAGAGCGGGGTTTGAACCTCAGACCTCCTGAAGCAGAGGGACTACAATCCGTCTCGCTAATTATTTAAATTATTAAACAAGAAAAAGGTCAATTTAAAGTTTTGTACGTATATCATTTAAAATATCTTAAATAATTCACCATTTTATGGACGTAGCAATTCCACTTTTTCGACTCACGTCAATTAAAATGTAGTTTCAGTTTGATACTATAATTTAAATGAAAAAATAAGAAAAATTTTATGTTCCAAATAATAAGAACAAAAAATGGATTTCAGGATGATATTTTTTACCATTATTCGACCCCTTTGGCAAACTTCACCACGTTTTACTTCAGTCCGTTATGCCAGTGAAATGGATTTGCGAGTGGATTTCGATGAATATTGAGTTTACATATCACCGGACGGATGGGGTAAATTTTATTGACATATGTACATATAAAAACACCCTAAGGCTATTGACTTTAATAGAACGCAATGTTGAAATTTGACCGCTCGATGCTCAGAGCAATTGGAAATATGTAATGGGACATTGATTGCTTCAGATTATTTCATCTTGTTTGAACCAAAAAATTAAATTAAAAAAATTCTGAATGATTTTGATTGCTAGTTTTTTTAATGCATTTGTAATTTTTATTTTATCTGAAGTAACCTTAAAGTATATAGATGTATATACTCTAAGGAAGTAACCGAATTTAGGGAAATTATAATTTTTTTAACAAACTTAGCAAAAAGGGTGATTTAAGGTCAAACTGCGAAACTTCAGATAAACATTTCTCATAAAATCCTTACAAACATTTAATAAAACTATATAATACTATATAAAATAAAAAAAAACTTTAAAATGAGTGGAATGGCGTTTTAACATCTCTACCAACCAGGCGCGTGCGGTGAATATTATCACTAGGAATGCTGAAAACAAATAGTCATGTTCTTACTTTTAGTAGGTATGATAGTAGATATAGGTAGATATCTAATTAAAATCAGTAATGCATAGAACCACTTCTGTAAAGTGCGCTTGAGGTTTTGTATTATATTACAAAAAAGGTGCTTAATAAGTTTTCCATTTCCATGTTCATAAATTTTGGTCAAATTACAATAATACGCTTTTTAAAACTTTATGCAAAAAAAGTATTTTTCTTCGCATTACACAAGTTGGATGTTGTTATCTCTACGAGTCTCGTAATACGACAACGCTATGATCCTTTATGCGCGTGCGCGGAAATTCGAACATTTGTTATACGACTTGACTCAAAATAAAAAGTAGTATCCAGATTTTGGCGTTTATAACGAATACTATCAATCGGAGATAAGAGAACATTGATATGGAAAATAAGCATGCATATAGTAGGTATGTATGTAAACTGAAAATATTATTTAAATTTGTAAATCCCATGCGCATAAATATTTTCGGCGATTATTTTAGGAATATTTGTTGGCCTATTTCAAAATTATCTTGTATCCTTAAAATGTTTGAAGCTATAATTGCTAGCAAAATCACGCCCATGTTTAAGAATATACTGATCGATGAACAGCATGGATTTAGATCTGCCAGATCAACCACCTCTAACCTGGTAGATTATACCCAGGTTGTTGTCAAAGCACTCGAAAATGGTCAGCAGATTGACGTTTTTTATACAGAATTTTCTAAGGCATTTGACAAAGTAGATCATAAAATTCTCATGTATAAATTACATGCCTTGGGAATAAGAGATCCATTACTCTCATTTATTAAATCGTATCTAACTGGTAGGACACAAAATGTTCGGATAAATAACTATTTATCAATCAGTATTGATGTTACATAGGGTGTACCTCAGGGTGCTCATTTGGCACCCCTGCTTTTCAATTTGTTTATTAATGATATTGCTAAATCATTCTCTTACTCTCGTTTTTGGCTCTTTGCGGATGAAAACAAAATTCTCAAAATAATTCAAACTTTACAAGACTGTTTTCTTCTTCAATCAGACATTAACTCTTTTAACCGATGGTGAAAAGTCAATAAATTAGAACTAAATATTTAAAAATGCAAAATAATGTCATTTCATAGAACAAAACAACCAATTTCCTTCAAGTACCTATTAGAAAACTCCAAAATTGATGTAGTCAAGTCCATCAGAGATTTAGAAGTTGCTTTGGACTATAAACTGACATATAACGAGCATAAAGATAATACAGTAAATAAATCACTGAAATTACTTGGCTTCATTAACAGAATATCCTCTGGTTTTACTCATGTCCGTACAATCAAAACTCTTTATTGCTCAACTGTTCGCCCTCTTCTAGAATATGCCTCAGTGGTCTGGTCTCCATTCTATGTCAATCGCATAAATCACATTGAATCAGTCCAACATCGCTTGCTTCAAAAAATTGCGTGGATGCTCGGACTAGAGAGAGATAATTATTCTTATGCTGAAATAGAGTCAATGTTAAATATTTCTAGTCTACAAAAACGTAGAACTAATATAGACTCCATATATATGTTCGGCATACTAAATGGTATAATCGATGTTCCATCATTACTGGGACAAGTAAAATTCAATTTTCCAACTCGTAGATTGAGAAACAATGAAGTACTGTTCATCGATCAGCATAGAACAAACTATGGCCTAAATTCTCCAATGACCCGCCTTTGTCGTATTGTTACTCAAGACAAGATCTAGACTTTTTTGGTTTAAGTTTACAACGATTTAAACGAGCACTAAATAAATAGTCCAGATCTTGTCTCGATGTCCCTTATGTTTGTCAATGCTTCTTTCTTTTTTAAAAAAGGTTTAAAACTATTTTTTTAATGTAATATTTAAACCTTATAAATTGTATACATGGGCAATGTCCATTAATAAATAAATAAATAAATTAATAAATAAATAAATCGTTTTTTTTTTTATATTAGTAATTAAAAAAAATAAAATACACACTATTATTTTCAAATATTCAAGGGATGCGCTCCAAGAGACGGAACGCGCCTGCTACCTACCCCTAAAGGGAAACGGCGTGATGGTTTGTTCGTTTTTGAAAATGGAGACAATCCTAAATGTCTCTGACTAGCATCTCTTACAGAAACCTCTACCCCTCCTCTACCCAGCCACTTCCCTAATCCGCATCCGAAGCGTACCGCTTATAAGCGATTATAATCTAATATTTTTAAAAAAACAACATAAAAAAATGTTTCTCTGAACTTACGCTGTATGGCTCCAAAAAACATATACGTAATGTTTTTAGATTTTCGTCGGCCATGTTAGGAGTCTACCCCTGGACCTCAAGCATAATGACAAATGCGCCAACCATTGTACTACAAGGCGAACTTATCAATTTTCCATTTCAGGATTTTTACCTGAGAATATCCATCAAATCTCAAACACTCGTCCAGAGTTCTGGTTCAATTTCACACCCAAAACTTTATCATTCTTCCATCCGCCTTGACATAATTTAAATAAACATTATCATCATAATTCCCTTTCCGCATCTTATGATGCATAAGGCACTGCATTGGAGAATCAATAGCAGCGTATCTTGATCATTTTTGTTACATAAATGTAGTAACTTCAGGTGCCAGTCCAGGGACTATGAGATATTTTAGTGCTAAAATGCCTTTTTAAATAAATATTTCATGTCAACAGTGTCTAAAATCAACCTTTTGACCTCTTGTATGGTAGTTAAATGTGCTGACCATTGCGCTACGAGGCCGACTAATAAATGTACATGGGTATAAATTAAGTGTATTTTTCAGATTATTTCAGTTTTTTAAATTAAATCATTTGTGAACAGAACACGTTATAAACTCAATTAAAACCAGGTTCATGCTTCCTCTACATCCATACATTGCATCTTTAAAACAAAAAAGACTTAACTCAAAAACCTTAAAATTAGTTAGGATCCATAAACGACTTCAATAAACATTATCCATCTTTCTGCATTAAAAAATGCAACATTACGGTGAGAATAGGACTAAACCGTTACATCGGTCTCTTTGTTACTCAGAGAATTTAGGTTTCTTGTCAGTACGGAAGGGACGCTATTAGTGTTGTGTTTATATTGCTGTGTGAAGGACACAACGCAGACAAACATATAGTCACCGAAAGCCGGTGGATTTGATTTTATTCCGATACAAATGGCCACTTTACTTTATTTCTTAAAATATTACAACGACCAATTTGGCTTTGTAAAGGTTTCGTTCCGATTTACCGATAATCTTGGTGACTTATTTATGTTTATGTCATTTCATGAATAAATAAAACATGTGTTTGGTGACCTGATCTAACCTAGTAGAAATTATGTCTAATATTATTTATCAAAGTTCACATGTTTGTTTGTTTTTGTTTCATTCTAATAAATAAATTAAGTGTTTAAACTTGTAAAAAAAAAAATTTTACGCTTTTTTTCATAGATTCATGGCATTCACCTTTGGTATAGTTTTTAACTCAAATTTGGCGCTTTCTTCTTAAAATACGAAACAATCAAAGAAAGAATACAAAGGTATTTTACATTTACACAATTTACATTATTCTTTTACAGTTTTTGAAAAAGTTGATTTTTTTAGTTGAGTCGTTTTCGTACTAAAGGTGCTACATATTCTCACACGTCCACGACGATTATTACGACTTTTAGCGCATATAAATTAAAGTATTTTTAGATTTTATCATGCGATGTCTTTCTCAGTCTTCTACGATCAACATTAACCTTTCCCTCACTAAGCATCCAAAAATTACACATGATCCAAACGGGGGGGGGACCAAACGACCCCAGCGTCTTTTTGTACCTATATATGCCCTCATAAGAATAAAACGTTAAAGTGTTTATGACCGTGCAATAATTTATTCATGTTTTCGCATACACATATATTACTCATTCGTGTATTTCATTCATTTTTGTTAATTTGCCGAATGCTTATGTACATAAAGTGAAATTGACCCTTGTTTTATTTACGTCTTTTTTTGTTTATATATATTTTTTCAAAACTATTTCAAAATTTAAAAACAAAAACAGGAAAACGGTTATTTCTATTGATTTCACGATTGCAAAAAATATACGGCAAACAGCTTTATAATACTTGAGTTTGTATTCTTTTTTTTAATACAGAATAAGGTGTCCCGTGCCGAGAGAAATATTTTACAATAAATAAAACATGCTTTAAATTAGTTATTTAACAGAGTTAACATAATAATAAAATAAAAACGTAATTAATCTAATTAACCCAATTATAATTAACATAATAAGCAATATAAACTCAAATAATCATAAAGAACATAACCAATTTACATAGACCTGTAGACAAAATTTCATAAACAGTACACAAATTTTTACCTATTTGGCTTGATCCACTCATCGATCAGTGCGCAACCCACCTCGACTATCCATTTAGCAATTTTATATTGTGAGCACTTATTAATTGTCCTTATGGATAATGGAAGTATATTGTACATTTTAACAGAGTAATAAACCAATCCTCTTTGACCGAAATTAGTATTAATTTTTACCTGTTTTTGCAGCATCAGGGTGGAGTATCTAGAAACTATTATGTTTGTGGAAGGAGTTATCGAATTAAAATCTGTCTATGGGGGGTTCGAACCGCCCCCTTAGGTCCAGCTAGGTTCATTTGCATTGTAAATATTTTAAGCCGTTCTTTCGCTGTCTATTTGCTATACGCACCCAAATCAACTCTGAAACTCTCATTTTTGTCTATAATGCTTGTCTCAGCCTCGCATACTCCTAGAATCTCGATATTTGTGCAACTTTGTGCTGTCTGATATATGTCGACAATACTTAATAATTTATTAAGATAAGACTGCAAGGAATGTAACGCCTACCTACACAAAATGAAAATGTTAACTATCTCGGTTCATGTCAATGGGAAACCAAACAACAGCGCGTATGTTAAACTGATGGGAAAATTCCAATTATGTCTGCAATGTGAATTATTGCCGTAGAACTTACAGGTAAAATATATCACACAATATATTATTCTCCGGTAATGCAGATATTCCGGAGAGATGACTTAACTAACTACCATTTCTTGCGTTATTTGCAAATAATACAGGGTTATAAGCGATGAAGAAATTCAATAGTCTTTTTTTTTGTTAATAGACTATTAAACTGAGCCTAATTTTTGAAAAACATTTTTACGTATCGTATTATCCTAAGTTTTGTTTTAAGTTTTGCAATTTTAAAATTACTAACAACACTCTCTATCATTGGTTGATTCGGAAGAACTAGTAACGTCGTTCACTAGTTCCTCCAAATTTTATCGGCTTCGTGGTGTAATGGTCAACGCGTTTGCCTACCATGCGAGAGGTCTTGAGTTCGATTCCCGACATGGTAAATATGAAATACTTATTTAAAAGGGTGTTTTCACACCAAAATATTTTTTAGTCTCTGGACTTAAGACTACGTAAGACTAATCATCTTACCTTCAGGTAACAAAAAAATATCTAGATACGCTGCGATTGGTGAACCAATGCAGTGTCCTTTGCACTATTAGGTGCAAATCGGTAGTGACGTCGTTCAAAGTAGTTCTTTTTTATTTATTTTTTTCATACATTTTCAAGATACTTTGCCGTACAATTTGCCGACAAATGCGACATTGACCTCCTTTTATATTTGATCTTGAAAAGGATATATATAGACTTTATATTCCAAGTTTGAAATAAATAATTACCCCAAGTATCAAACGATATGGCATAAGTGTCAAAAAAACGTCATCGCTCTACAATATGACGTATTGAATGATCGAGTTTATACAGCGTGTAACAAAAAAAATTCATACATAATTTCCCTCAGCACTGAACATCCTCAGTAATAAAGATAAAATTAGAAACAAAATATAATCTTTTTCATTTCTTTAAGACAAAATCGTACAATTTTGCCATTTAAAACGCCATTCTTTCAAAATTACACAATTGAAAAAATATAACAGACAATGGTTATACATAAGGTGTTTCTGATAAAAAAAAAATATGTTAAAAACATTTATATAGGTAACTAAAAAATAATATTTTTTGTCCGGTAGATTACTTATCTTGAAATATAAACTAAACTTAACTAGGTTTTTTTTTATATAGGAGTTGCTTTATTATTTACCATGCTTATAATATAAAAGTTTATATTTTTAAAAAGTGTTTTTTTCTGCAATTAAATTTATATAAATTTAACTAAACTGTTGGGATCAGGAGGGATATACTTATGTGGGCCAATCAGGAACTTCTCAGCATTTGCTCATGTGGAGAGGAAACCACTTAAAACTCAGGAGAAGCCGGCCTGTTGGCAGTAGTCAACAGGCCTTCCGTTCCACGAGAGGAGAGTTCGGCGTTTTGTTCCCTACTTTGGTTTATTTTACCAAACTTAGCTAGGTTAGACCTCGTACAAAGACGACGTCTTTAAGTAAAATGTATTCCTTTGATTTGAAAATAATATATAAAGTATTAGATATGTAAGTAAAATCTTTAATATTTGTTTTGAAAAAAAAACACATATTGATATCACACAAATATTGTGATATTTTTCTTAAATTCTAAATCAAAGTATACTCTCAATAATCGTTTAAAAAATAAAATGGTTTGAGAATAATGGTTGTAAACCTTGATTATAGAAGAATGTATTTATAAAAAAAAATTATCAAAAATACCAACAAAATTATGTTTTAAATCAATTTATTATTTATTTAAAATGCGGAAATCACATGATTTAGTTACTTTTTATTTGACTGCAGCCATAGATCGCAAAACATTTTTAAAATACCAAAACATAAACATTCCAACTATGCATTGCAAAATATCAGTGTTTAATAGAAGATATGGTTGCTAAAAAATATCAAACCAACTTGCTGATAGAACACATGCTGTAAGAAGCTAACACCTACGTTCTATAGTGGGATATGCATGTTAATGTGATTTGAGTCCTTACAAAGATAAGGGTACTGTTCGAAACCGTTAGATACAAAAAAGTCGGTAAGTATTTAAAATGCGTTTACGCGTAATTCAGAGAAATTATTTAACAGAAAAACCACGTTTAATTACCGTGCAATATATTACGTCAGCACTTTTACACGTAGAGTAGACTCCAATACTCCCCCCACAAAACACACCAAGGTGACAGATCGGAAAGGTAAAGCGCCCTGATATTTATGTGCGTTATATTAACTCACTACATGTGTCACTTTTAATGAAAATACTATGTGCTGAAGCCTTTCCACGCCGCTCTGCCCTAAGGAAGGGGAAGACGCTGCAGTCCCTACTCCTTAGTCTCCAGTACCGAGTATCAAGTAGAGATGTGCATAACTGGCTTCGATAAAGATTCAACATCGCGGATTCGATTACCGCGAGTTGCGAAGAAAAATCCAATAAAGATGTTTACTCAATTGGTCTTTGTGTTGTGACGTATTTTTCAAATCTTCCTTACATTACATATACTTTTTCCCACCTTCTGACAATCCTCTAAAATAGAGGCTTAGCATGTTTGATTATTTGCGCAAATAAGTTCAAGTTTTTTTTTAATTTAAAATATATTTATTTACGGACCCGTATGGGTCCATACGGATTACATTCATTTAACAAAATATTTTTTTCACATTAATCTATTGTTAATGATAATATTTTAAACATAATTTGTAAAGGTTGTATTAGTTTTTTTTAAAGTTTTGTCTGGTAGTTTATTGTATACATAATTTAATTTTCTAGTTTATTACTCTCAACTGTCCTTGTCTCGTTTTAGAATGTTATATAATATATAATATGGTTCTGATATTCTCGTATTGTGTCCATGTTTACTCAAGTTTTTTTCAAGTTTTATTTCTTTGTCTACAATAACATCAGCAGGCAATTTATGAATAAATCTTAAGGATTTTAGTTAAAAGAATTAAGTTATATTAAATAATTTAGTTGGTTTTTTGTTTAAAATTGGAGAATGAATTTTGGCAGATTACAATAGATCCCAAGTGTTAATCTTTGCATAAAAGTACATTATGAATTTGGAAAAAAGTATGATGAAGGTGGACGAATTTCGACAAAATTGATTGAACAAAATTGAAAATCATTTATGTTAACATTTAAAAGAGTAAGATATTGCAGACAATAGGTGTATAAATGAAGAAATTTGTGCAAAATGAAATGCTAAGATAAAAATTATTGATCAAATTGAGAATGAGATATGGTGAAAGCGAGTTCTGTTTGTTAAAAAAAAAAGATAATTGTGGCATTCATTTTTCTCTGGGGCGCAATATTTTGTGAGTTATTTTGGTTTACAGAAATTTTAGACACGTACAAAGAGAAGTGATGCGGATTTATATAAGCGTGAAAGAAAAAAATGGTAATCAAGTAATGAAAAGCCTCTCCCTTAAACCTCCATATCTCCCTATCCTGAGCCAACCTCATCCAACTACTTTCTGCAACCCATAGTATGCCACGAAAAATTGATATTAAATGAGCGCGATTAATTGATTTTGTAACATGTTGCAATGTATTCGATTATTTTTACTAACCGGTTATGCGCATTAGTAGTTCGAGAGAATCGTTTGTAGTCGGTAGGCCTATGACATGTCTTAAAGCTATAATTCTTCCCTACTTAAAATAGAACACCTTGTAATGGCGCAGTTATAATGAAATTAATTTTAGCGAGAGCTATAAATTTATAGAATTGCAAAGGAAATTTATTTCTCTCTTAGTATATTATTTTAATTTGCATTGCTACCAAAAACCTTTATTCTTCTGCGACTAAACGTAAAATGATAAAAATCAATCGATCTTTGAATTTTGTTTATTTGGAGTCTTTGTCCAAAAAATTGTACAATGCAATATTGCAATATTATTTTACATTGTAGTTTATTTAATTTGATTTATTATGGTTCATTTATTTATTTATATATACGCCCAACGGGCATTTTTAAGGACATATTTATGCATAGAAAATTATGACAAAGAAAAGTTTAAAGACACAATGGTATATAGTAATATAATGTATAGTAAATAGGACATCGGCCTCGTGGTGTAATAGTCGGCGCGTTTGCCTACCAAGCAAGAGGTCTCGGGTTCGATTCCCGACATGGTTGATATGAAATATTTGTTTAGAAGAGTGTTTTCACACTTGAATACTTCATAGTGCCTGGACTGATTTCTGAAGCGTAAGACTGATCATCTTGCCTTCATGTAACTAAAATGATCAAGATTCGCTGCGATTGGTTACCAATGCAGTGCCCAATGCACCGTTGGGTGCGGAAAGGGAATGATGATGATGATGATGATGAAATAGGACTAGAAGGTCAGATTTATTTCGAGGGTCTTGAAGAGAAGATATATTTAAGCTAGTTTCTAACTCATTATACGTATATTGGTTTCTGGATAAGCCCAACCTACAGCCTATTTTTCTCAAAATCGATGTTGAACTGATTCAATATTCTTGATGTGAACATCATAATATAGAGACCAGATAACAGAGGAATATTCTAGGCGCGGGCGAACTAGGGAACAGAAGAGAGTTTTAAGGGTATTGATATTTTTGTCAGCTGTGCTTCTGTTAATGAATCCAAGGAGTTTTAAGGATTTATCGATAACACGTTCAATATGAATTGTAAAAGAAAGTTTAGTGTCAACTATAATACCTAAATCTCGTATACTAAAAACAGGTGATAATATTTCATCGTTCGGTGAGTAATCGCATATGATTGGATTTTCCAGACGAAAAAATCTCATAACCTTGCAGTTACTTAAGTTGAGATGTAGATTATTACAGTAAATCAGATTGTAATAGTGAACAATCGGAAGGGTTGTCAATCTGTTTGAGAATCTTAGGGTCATCAGCAAACAGCCAAATTGATGAAGTAAGAAAAACATTTTTTAGATCATTAATGAACAGATTGAATAGCAAAGGAGCAAGGTTCGCACCCCGTGTTACACATGAAGATACATTAATGCCGTTTGAGATGAAATTATTTACCCTGAAAAACTGTTTTCTTTCACTGAGATATGACTTAAAGAACGATAAAAACGGATTACGAATTCCAAAAGAAGATAGTTAATTAACAATACAATCTATATTGGCATAATAATCACAATTTCTTTTGTTGAGATATTATTCATCAATTATATGTGAACACAACATGCACAAATACGGAAAAAAAATATTTAACAATAACTGTCCTGATAAACTATGAATTTTAAGTTTGTTATCGGGTGCTCAAACATTAGAATTAGTAAAAATGTTAATAAAAGAGTACAAACATAATTATAATGTCTACCAAAAACAGGATAAATAGTTTAAAATAATCGAAAAGCATAAAAAATAACAAGTTGAATTATAGGAGTTAGTGATTCATTTTTAATGCCATATATTCTATTTATGGCAATAAAAATGAAACAAATAAATTTTTAAAATTTGTGCTTGAAAATAAAAAGGAATTATAAAATAAATAAAACAACTTTGTTTTTAATCACTAATTTTTATTTTTCACCGACCGGTTTCAAAGCAAACAAGCTTCTTTGTCAAGGTTTACGTAACTAGTAAAGAAGCTTGTTTGCTTTGAAACCGGTCGGTGAAAAATAAAAATTAGTGGTTAAAAACAAAGTTGTTTTATTTATTTTATCATAATGAATAGCCATAAAGTTAAAGCTTTAAATATAATTTTTATAATAAGGAATTATTTATTTTTAAAGTAATTTAATAAACATCTGATTTTATTAAATATGTAGAAACAATTTTCAGTACTCACAAAGCGGCTGTAGCCACCTTGACAAGTAGGTGGTTTAGCGGCATCTTTACATACATTTTATGTAAAGTTACGTAATTAACGTGGCAATAATTCTCTCAGGGACTTGTTCCACGGCAGGACTAAGGGGAGTCTTCTGTTTGCCTCATTCAACAATGATTTATATCTTAAATGTAAATAGCACTCACTTCATCTCATATCTACACCTATTAATTCAATTACCTTGTGTACTTCTGATTAAATTCGAACAAGTGAATTTATAAAAGTTCAAATAAATATTTTGTATTCTGTCATGTCTTTCTACTAGTATTGTGGTATTTCAATCATACCCATTTCTTCAATGCTTCAAAATGTATAATTGGATTGTTACATTCGTTCTGTAAGCTAGTCTCCTGGTGGTTTTCTAAGCAAATTAACATCGTTTACTCTGCATCTGCGTATATGCCATCATTTATGTTTTAAGACATCTAATGTAAGAGGTGTTTTATAAAGTACGTAAAATGTTTTCTAAACTATCGACATGATACGTATCCCTGTAATTGTGAAGTGAAGTGATTTGTGCATCATGTATAAGAAAAAAGCGGACGAATTTTAGTGTAAGTAAATTATTTTCTCAACAGTATTTTGAGTTTGTCTAAGTGTTCATCCACGTGTGCATAGTGGCCACTTTAAATCAGCCAATGCCAGGTCATAAGCCCAAGACTTCCATATTTTCGTCAACAAAACGTTATTTATCTCTGTTGTAATAATTTAGACATAATATAAAGATACAAACCCAAGCTAAAAAGTCAGCCCAAAAGAAAAGAGAATGACCAACGGAGGGAACAAGTATAGTCACGTCATATCACGTCGACTTTGACAAGCAAAACAAACAGTACAGTTAAAAGCACGAACTTTTTACATCGGTCTACTGTAAATTCTATTCAGTATGTCGCTTTCTTTCACCTACGCGTCACCTTTGTTTATCGTTCAACTATACGCCCGACTAACTGAGCAGGACAGAGACAGGAGATAGCTTACGACTGGTAACATATAAATAAAATGTTTTTTAACGTAAATAGCTATTTTCAACAAGTATTGAATAAAATAAAAAAAATGCTTACCGGTGAAAGGTTATACCATCGCTTTTTCTATCTTTTCCAGATCGATTTGTACAGTATCTTAGCGTACATTTATAGGCGTTTGAGTAATTGCGAGGAGAAAAGTATCCGGAGAACGCTCGCAACAGACTAAAGTTCGTTTTATCAAACATATGCCAATTGGCCGCCGGTTGAAGGAACATGTTTTGAAGGATTATGTTTTCTCTAGTTATATACTTCAATGGTTGAAATATGTTAAAAAAATTTTCTATTCATTTCACTTTAAGCTCAAAATCCTCTTACAATTGCACATTTTTCTTTCAGTTATTAGCTTAAAAAACCAAATCTGCATATTTTATAAATATTTTATTTAATTTAATTTTAAAAATTCACAAATTAATGATACTTTTATCATCATTCACAATTTTCCTATCCACTCTCAGTCGTGCACAGAGACTCCACTGAACTTTCACTGTAGTGTATCTTTGTTTTAAAGATGGGTCTACACTGCAATATTTCATTATTCCTGGACTGGTACCTGAAGCGTAAAACTGATCACTTTACCATTATTTATATATTAATTTTAACTTTTACAATGTCGTATTATCTTTTTTGTTCAGAATAATGTTTCCTCACTGGGTCCTGTGCCGAGGGAAACATTTTACAATAAGTATAATGAAACATGCCTAAAATAAGTTAGTTGACATAATAAGAAAATAAAAACGTAATTATTCTAATTAACCTAATTATCGTTAACATAATAAGCAATATAAACTAAAATAATCATAAAAAATATACTCAATTTACCTGTAGACCAAATTTCAGAAACAGTACACAATTTTTTACCTATTTGGCTTGATGCACTATCGATCCGTGCGCAACTTACTTCCACTATCCGAGTATTTATTTATTGTCCTTACGGACAATGGAAGTAGATTCACTTCAACTTAAACCGAGTAGTAGGCCAATCCTCTTTGACCAAAGGTTGTATTAATTTTTAATTGTTTTTGCAGCATCAGGGTGGAGTATCTAGTAACTTTTGTATTTGTGTAATGAGTTATGGAAGGAAGAGAATAATTTGTGTGTGCGTACAGTAATAGAGATTTTACATAAAGTTGGTTTACAGATGTAACATTAAGATTTACGAATACACCGAGGGAGCTATTTCTGATTGATTTTGTGCATTTTGTGATGCAATGTAGCGCACTTTACCCTATTTTGTGCAGATAGTATTATAATGTTGCTGTAAAGTGTAAAACTACAATCTTAATGAATTCGTAAAGTTAGTATTTTTTTGTGTGTATTTTTTTATAAAACTTGATTATACTGATCTTTTAAAAATAATAATACCAGACAAATAATACAAGAGGTCCATAATGTCCCGAATCGCCGCAAAACAAACTAAAGGTACCAATCAATTCAATCGATTTACGAACCAAAAAACTCGGGGTCCGCATTACTGAGACCCCAAATGGTGAGAGGTCTGTAATAGTCAACATTATATTGATAGCCATTTCATCTAAATAGTAATTTTATCCACATAATAAGAGGGTTGCCTAAACGGCTGGGATCAATATAATGTTTTTTTATCGATCAAAATCGACGAATGTTAATCGATCGGGTATTATTTCGATGTTAATGTTTCCAGTAAATGTAATGGGAAGATAGATTTTTTCATATGTGGTATCATGATTCGTATAATCGTTTGTTTTTTAATGTTCATTTTTATTACTGATTTTCACATTATCCTAAAATGGCCGATCAGGGAATCAGTTTGTATTATAAGTGACTCTGGTGCTAATTTGAATTAATACATTATGTATTAAGTAAAATGTATGTTTGAAGTAAAAGTTATTAATTTATATTTGAAGCAAAAGTATGTACAACATTTAAGTTTGTAAGTTAAAATTCTTGATGGAAGTTCGTTGTAATTTATTTTATAAATAAAAGACGAGTGATACTTTAATCCATACTTCAATCCATGGATATTCCAAATTTGTGGATTAAAGTATCACTGGTCTTTTATTTGTATAATAAAAAAGCAAAAGTATGTTAAAAGTCGACAACTTTTGACATACTTCTGCTTCAAATGTAAATTTAATAACTTTTACTTCAAATATAAATTTTACTTAATACATAATTTATTAACATATTACAACAGAGATGAAGAACATTTAAGAAAAGGTAATATAGAAGTCTAGGCATCTATAGGGCTTATGACTTGCCAATAGCTGGTTTAAGTGGCCACTTTACACACTGTGTAACATTCACCATTCTGCCTATATTTGAACTCTATATTCCTTCAATTCTTTCATTTGTTGATGTTTGTGAAGTTAAAGAGCTGAAACCTTTATTTATGCGGGTGAGATTCATCTAATTGAATTATTTCACCTACATACTAGGCAACGCCTGAAAATGTTATTTTTTCAATTTCTATACTTCTTCATGGACCAGGTAATTTATCAACAATATTTTGAGTTGGTCCAAATTTTTGTAGAGGGATTTTTTGTAGAGGGATCCAAATTTTCCCCAGGGAGTTGAATCCAGTCCTTGTCTACAAAAATTTGGACAAACTCAAAATATTGTACATAATTTATTCATTCAAATAAGCACCCGAGTCACTTATAATAAGATATATTTGAAAGAAGACGTAAGGTTAATAATTAATGATTGGATAATAAATGTAAACGATAAATGTCTTCAATAAGCCGAGAAATTGTGTATCTGAGAAGCATGTTTTCAAGAGATGGAAGAGTAGAAAAAGATGTTAAAAGGAGAGTGGACGCGGGCAACAAAATAAACGGCGCATTAAGCACAGAAATTTAAAGTTAAAATATGTATATTGAAAATATACATATTTTTAAAAGTTATAGTTCCAGAAATTATACATGGAAGAGAAACATGGAACTAGAAGCGTGAAAACAGAGTAAACGCGGTCGAAATGAGATCTCTTAGACTAATGTGAGGGAAATCGATGAATGATAAGGTTATGAATGATAAAATCAGGCGAGAGTGCAAATCTGAGAGGTATAATTGATAGGATTTAGAAAGGGTCTCTGAGATGGTTTGGTCATGTAGTACGAACGAATAACGAAAGAATGGTGAAACAGACACATTTGTCGAGAAAAAACGGTAATATAAGACGAAGACGACCAAAGAAGACTTGGCATGATTGGATAAACCAAAATCTCATGTCTGGTCATGTCAAATGCAGGCAGAACCGAAGGGCATGTATGACAAGATGTATGAATTCGGAAGAAGCTAGAAATTTATTCCAGGATAGACGTATGTGGCGGCCTATTCTCTCTGCCTACTTCTACGGGGAAATGGTGTGATGGTATAAGTAGTAGTATTATTATATTAGGCGGCCTCCGTGGTGTAGTGGTCAAGACGCTTGACTCACAGACGGAAGGTTCCGGGTTCGATTCCCGGTGAGAACACAAAAATTAAATGTGATTTTTCTCAAGCCTGGGTGTTCTGTGATGTAATTCACCGCTGTAATTGGGCCTCCTGGCCTGTTGTGGTGCAAAAATAAAAATAAAATAAAATAAATAAAATAAAAATAAAATTATGGTGGCCTCCGTGGTGAAGTGGTCAAGACGCTTGACTCGCGCACGGAAGGTTCCGGGTTCAATTCCCGGTGAGAACACAAAAATTGAAATGTGATTTTTCTCAAGCCTGGTTATTTTGTAATGTAATTCACCACTGTAATTGGACCTCCTGGCCTGTTGTGGTGCAAAAAAATATGAAATGAAAAATGAAAAAAAAAATATTTGAAGTTTGAAATACTTATTTTGTGGTTATTCAATACAATTGAAATTAAATCACACTGACTGACGAACTTTCAATATGCGTTTCGGTAAGACAAAAAAAAAGGTTTACGTTTGAAGGTATTTTGTCAAGGTCTTTTACTGGTCCCGAACTAAATGACCAGTCTTAAAGATGGCGCAAAAGTGACTAAACTGGTCAATAGTTATTCCGAATTTGTGGATTAGGTATTATTCTTCATTAATTTTTATATTTGCTGGAGTTGGTGTGTTTCTGTGTACCTGATCGACATGCCCGCCACAGATCTCCTTTTTGCTCTGCAAGTTCTAGGACCAACTATCACATGCACTCGCCTATCCTTAGGCTCCATAGATATGCCAATCAGTATGAGGACAAGGCTGATATATTTGGTTCTGGACTTGATAGTAATAAAACGAGTCTGATTTCTTTTTTTCTCGCAATATTATTCTTCAACTTTTCTTTATTTTTATTAATTTTTTCCTTTTTTTGTTTTTTCATATTTATGTATTCATTTCGTTTATATTTTTGGTCTCTTATGTGTATTTACTTACTTGTTACTATTGTTATAGTTATGCAATTTTATAATTTTTTGTTATGTATTTTTTTTTTCATATTTATGTTCAATTTATGTTAAAGGCAATTAATGCCGTTTGTGTAAAAATAAATAAATAATAAATTACAATAAACTTCCACCTAGAATTTTCACTAACAAACATGGTTGAATATTAGATAACATTTATCCAAGTTTGCGTGTCTGATAGAAATATCAATAAACGCCCAAGGTGAATAATTTTTGATTTGTTTTAACTACATTTCAGACTTGTGTTTATTTATTTTCGTAAGAAAATCTTTTACATTTAGTTTTTCACGGAATACCGTACAATAATAAAGTCGATTTTTTAGACATTACCGAACGCCTGCACTAAGGCAATCTTCTTAGCACCATGTAACATAAATTTACACAAATACCTACTGTAAAAATAATTTTCTGTTACTCAAACTTTATAATTAATGAAGTATAGAGGTATCGGTAAATAAAAAATGGTAACAACGATTTTAAAACTCTAGTCCCGAAATAATACACACAAAAAAAAGACAAGTAAGAAAGCTGAGGAATATGTTTTATATATCAGAATATAAACAGGTAATTAATAAAATGTCTTTCTTTTTTCATTTATCTTATTCGAAAAAAATTTCAACTAAAACACAACTTACGGGCCAGTAAAGTGGCTAAAAACGGAAACAACAAAAATCGGTAACAACAAAAAACGGTAACAACGCGTTTAAAACTCTAGTTCCGAAATAATACAGATAAAAAAGACTAGAAAGAAAGCTGAGAAATATTTTTCATATATCAGAATTTAAACAGGTTATAATAAAATTTCTTTCGTTTTTTATTTGTCTTATTTGAAAAAATATTTAAACTGAAGCACAATTTCAATGAATGATCATCCAAAACGTGCCTATAAGCCAGTAAAGTGGCTACCATTCACAAAAAATATGTATGTTATTGAATAAAAAATAATTTGTTGTTATTGAATTTATTAAAATAAAAAAGCGCAGGTAAAATAAACAAGTAAATAAAAATAAAATTGAAGCTTTACTAGTAGTGGTAAACTCTGTGGTTTCCCACTGCTTCTTTAACCACTGGTTCCATAACCAACACTGCCTTTTTTCTCAGGCTTTACAATGACCTTTCAAAAGACAGCTCGGTTGAAGTTTTTTCTACGGGAAAGACAGTTACACAAAAAAATCTACAATTAGCTCACATTTCGATTCATGAAACTTACCGATAGGGCACTGTATTGTCTCTCTAGGAACCAAATGATCTTTTTGCAGTTTAATATACTAAAGCGCACATTGTTTGTGATTGTTTGTGACCGACCGAAACAAGATTTCCATCAAAACCGTAACCAAATTTCGGCTTCTGTTCTCGTTCCAAGCTAAAAACTAAATCAAATCTTATTTAAAGAGGTTAAAATTCACTTCAAATCGCCCAAAATAAGGCGCTTTTATTCTTAAACCTTGCAAGTATACGAAAAAAAAATTTAATCATCACCGGCAAAAGTTTAAAAAAAACCATAGGTCACAGATCAGGCGGCTGAGTTACAAGCCATAAGATGCACCAAAGTATAGCTAAACGTAATCCGACACATCCCGACCCCCGGTTTAAGTAAGTTTTTTTCCGAAACTGGCTGAAACCTAGACCGACTCTGAAACTTTAGTCGGTCACTCATTATTGTACTTTCATATATTTCGTGACGTTGACGAAACAATCATATATAAAAAGGGCACATATGGGCATAAGCATAGTAGTCAAAATTTATAATAAACTTCCCAAAAAAATTTAAGAAAAAATATCTTTAAAAAATTTCGAGAGTGCCAAAAGTGTTTTTAATAAATAAATGTTTCTATGCCATAAATAAAAACTTGGAAGATGCAATTAAATCTACTACTACTACTACTACCATCACGCCATTTCCCCGTAGGGGTAGGCAGAGAGAATGGACCGCCACACACGTCTATCCTGGCATACAATCCTAGCCTCTTCCACATTCATACATCTTGTCATATATGCCCTTCGGTTCTGTCAGCTTTTGACATGACCAGACTTAAGATTTTGGTTTATTTGATCATGCCACGTCTTCCTTGGTCGTCTTCGTCTAACGTTGCCGTTCATTTTTGCCATATATACTTGTTTTACCACTATCTCGTCGTCCATTCGTTCTACGTGACCAAACCATCTCAGAGACCCTTTCTTAATCTTATCAATCTTACTTGTCTCAGATTTACACTCTCGCCTGATTTCATCATTTGTAACCCTGTCATACATTGATTTCCCACACATTTGTCTAAGAGATCGCATTTCAACCGCGTTCACTCGGAAAAATTGTTTTTAGTAATAAGTCCAGCGTTTAACCGTGTAAAAGTCTGTTTTTTTGTGTTTATTTACTATGGTTAATTCAAATTTATAGTTGGAGAAATGTGGAGAAATATTTTCGTGCATAAAGTTAAAAAATATTTTTTTCATAATACGTCACTAGAAAAACGCGACATGTTTGGCCTTGATAGTTGAGGTCAAGATTAGAAACAATGTTTTAAACTAATTTGAATGGTCACGAACAAATAAACATGAATCGTGACGTATGATGCGCGCGGCCAGTGGAATGACCGTTTTTGCGAGAATTCCTAGCTGACGTCCAAAGAACAACTAAATACACGTTAGGCATGACTGAGCGTTTGGGCATGAGTTGAGTGTCATCATTTTTGAGGGCTCAGGGCATGTCTATACATTTATATGTCAAAGGTTAACAAACACCCGTTATTTCATTTCTATTATCTCGCTTTATTTTTATTATTGGCCTCCTTGATTGAATTTGTACTTAAATAATTAAAACAAGTTTTTGAAATGCCATAATAAAGACTTAGGTGCTTTAATTTACCACAAAATCATAATCAGTTTGCGTCAAAACTTTCAAAATAATTTATTGATCAGAACTTTCTTTAAAAAATTGGAAACAATGAGTTCTTGAATTTCCATTACAGATAAACTTGCGCTTTGTGTATCAAAATGTCTGAAACAAAATACAAAGAAACATTAAGCTTTGGAAATAATAAAGTTTTGCAGCCAAAAAATATAAACAGGCTTTGATCCAACCATCCCTCTTCTTATTCACCGAGTCGTTTATTATTTCACCAAATGGAACATCGGAGTTAAATAAAATCAGTGTTAATGTTTTCCCTAACAACCCTTGCTTTGTTAGATTAGAAGAAGACGTTCCTCCCTTGAAGGAAGAGGGAGGGTCAGGGAGAAGCGTGTTTGTGCAACGCAATTGGATTTAAACGGGGATAATTGACTGGCAAGAGGAATTACGGGGATTAACACTTAGACAAAGAGCTTTTACATCAAAGCATTGAATTTGGAGGTGTCAGAAGGTCATTCAAGATTCTTGATATTTAACAAAAGCGAAAATCCCGTTGAAATATATATATATATAAATCAGTTTCCTTAGACATACTAATTTTGTATTGTGTTTGGGCGGATGAGGAATATAATTTCGTGTGTAAAATAAAACTAGCATCCTGGACGAGTGTTTTTGACCCGATGGCTACTCTCAGGTAAAAATCGAGTAGAGTTAAGTCCGCTCCACGACGTAGTGGTTGGCGCGTTTGCTTAACATGCTGGTGTTCGGGGTTTGATTCCTGGCATGGTGAATGTGAAATTTTGGTTTTAAAGTTATTTATATAATGAAATGTTTCATTTTTTCTGAGCCTTTCCTTTTATGTAACAAAAACGATTCGTATAGGCCCCATTTCGAATTTCTGTGCAGCGACTTTACATTACATTACATTTACATTTTACATTTTACATTTTTTTTTTTTTGCACCACAACAGGCCAGGAGGCCTAATTACAGTGGTGAATTACATCACAGAGCACCCAGGCTTGAGAAAAATCACATTTTTTTTTTTTTGTGTTCTCACCGGGAATCGAACCCGGAACCTTCCGTGCGTGAGTCAAGCGTCTTGACCACTACACCACGGAGGCCGCCAACTTATGCACCGCTAGTTACGAATGTGGAAGTCATGATGATAAGTAAGATTATGCGAAAGTTTTCATGGAGTTATACATTTAAATAAAATACCCAATTAAGATTTGAGTTGGAAATCGGGAAATATTTTTTAATTATTGACTATGACATTAAAATGTTTTGAGATATGTTTTTTTTTTTTTTTTGTTTTTTTTTTTTTTTTTTTTTTTGCACTACAACAGGCCAGAAGGCCCAATTACAGTGGTGAATTACATCACAGAACACCCAGGCTTGAGAAAATACACACTTTAATTTTTGTGTTCTCACCGGGAATCGAACCCGGAACCTTTCGTGTGTGAGTCAAGCGTCTTGACCACTACACCACGGAGGCCGAGGAGGCTTTAAGTTTACGAATTCTTTTATTTTAAATAACCAAATAGTAAAGTAAATAATGTTAAAAACATAAAATTAATCAAAATCTTTATCACTAAAGAGATCATAATAATTTATAACTATTTGAACACAATAACAAGTTAACGTTTATTAAATTTAACGGAAACAAAAAATATTCTCGTGACTAATTTTTAAATTTTGTCTTAAAATAATCAATTTAATCTCTCTAAAGACAATATTATTACTCCGACATTCGATAGTGAACACCTGCATGGGCATAGTAAAAAGTGTCAGCATATATCTTCTAGAACATTTTAACGGCTTTAAAATTTTTCGACTTGGTATTTTCATTTGCCATATCTAGCTTAACGATATTAAATTATGAAGATTGCAGTACGCCTTGAAATCAGCAGCTAATACTTTTGAAAAATTATTTTTTTTCATTCGGGAGTTGCATTTGTTTCTTATCTTGCTTATTTTTTTACATATATAAATTTGGACCCTAGTATTAAGTATCCTTACGTGTCATGTACAAGGCTAAGATACTGGAAAAATAGTTTTTGTTTGTCTTGGAAATGGGATGTTCTATCACTGATTTTAGCTTATTACCTTTATGAGTCCAATCACCATTGTTGCGAAGTCCAAGAACAATGGCGCGTGATAACTACTTTTAACGACCCATCTTTCCTGCATTCTGCTTCAAGATTATGGCGTTGTAAACTGAAAAATGGGCACTGAAATAACATATGTACAATTTTTTGTAAAGAAATATCATCACATGGACAATAGTCTTCACTCCTTAATTTAAACCTATATGGGTAATTTTGCTAATTATGTACAAGTCTTATAATTCATAGAAGGGAATTTTACTGCATTTAATCGGCTTCTGTTTTATAAGTGTTGGGATCGATATTCTATAGTGGGCCAATTGGGAACTTCTCTAGCATTTGTTTAAGTGAAGAGATAATCACTAAAAGCTCTTCAAAAGAAGCCAGCCTGTTGACAGTCGTCGACAGGCCTTCGGCATTTTAAGTCCTGCACTGGTTTATTTTACCAATGTCTTGCACTAACTTGATCATGTAAGAAAAGCTAATACTGGATGATAGTGGAAGCAATCATATAAAAAAAACATTTTTGCATTATTTGTGTAAAGCGAAAACAAAACTCTGATAAAGAAAAGTAATTAGATTTGATAACAGAAATCTTCATAATGAAAAAAAAATGTTTGTCTAATATCTAATGTTTGATAATATGTTATCGACAATATACCTTTATAACCTAAACGGATGTTACTTTATTAAAAAAAAATTGCTATCATTTCGGCCAAATTACTGAATTATTTGTCAAATTTGCGCATTTCATTTTTCTAAAAATAATAATGACCAAGATAACCAATATGTATTATTTCAATCTAATAAAGTAGAAAAATAATTTCTTCTGTCTTTTCACACTGAAATTATTTTTAGAAAAGATATGTATACCTACTGACAAAAACGTTTTAAATCTGACCCTATAAAGAAAATCCTCAAAGGGTTGCTATTCCATTTCTAAGAACAAAGGGGTGTGTTAGGTACAACCATTGTAAAAGAGGGTTGACTTGAAACAATAATCAAATATATTTTTTTTAAATTTACGAAACATTCAAATTAGTAAATTTTTTAATGGTAGTTTATTTATAAACAAAAAATATGATAAAAATGAGTTTTTAAAATAAGAACATAAAATTGAATGCATTTTTTTTTGTTTATAATATATTTTAATAAATAAGTAGTCGGCTTTGAGGTGTAATGGTCAGTGCGTTTGCCTACCATGCAAGAGGTCTCGGGTTCGATTCCCGGCATGGTTGATATGAATTTTTATTCAAAAGGGTGTTTTCACAGTATTATATTTTAGGATTTCTGGACCGGTACCTGAAGCGTAAGACTGATCTTATCTTATCTATATGTAATAAAAAATATCAAGAGTTGCTTCGATAAGTATAACAGTGCAGTACCCTATCCACCATTAGGCGCGAAAAGGGAATGATGATGATGATTTATCGACTTTTCTGTGTTTACTGGTTTAAAGAAGTATCCATTTCTTCGTCAGGAAACTAATTAAACAAATACCCAGATTCTACTAAACACTTTCACCGTAGCAATTCCACAAACTTATAAATTCAACATACTGTATGCAATTTGCCATTGAGTGTAAAGTTTAAATGCTTTTGAAGAAATAACGTCTCAACTTAAATAAAATAATTTTAGTAACCGAAGTCGTATTTCTCCATAACATACCAAAATTGTTATGAATGATGGAAAATAGATTATTATACAATTCATTTTTGTTTTTAAGTAAATGTATTTAAAAATATCTTTCTTAGTCTTTGAAAGTTTCAAAAAGCTGTAGTCAAACTTCGTATTCACATGAAATGGTGTATAAAAAGACGTAATTTAAAAAAAAAACCTTTTTCAAAACTCTTTTTACTAACCTACTATTAATGTAATGACGAGAAAAATTTTAATGAATAAAACAACAAATCTACCATTAAAAATCTACTTTGATTCATATTAACGATTCCGATTTCCACGTATATTAGTTTTATCAGCACATCAGTAAAAACGAAAAAAATAAACATTAAATATTAGAGCATGTTTAGTTTAATTTTAGCGTTAATGAACTTATTTTAATCAGGCTTCCTCCATCTTCATCATAAAAACTTTACAAAAATACTGTATTATTTACTTCATAAAAAAACCATTAATTATTTATACAAGACGAGTCGAGTCTTATTTCATCAAAACTAAGTTAATATCGTGTTTTATTTCTATTGAAAACTAACAAAGTGTGAACGCAAAATGATTGTATCTTTGTTTCAACGAAAATTCAAGTATTGAAATGTTTACGAATTTTCGTTAACAAGGTCATTAAAACACGTTCATTGTTAGTTTACCAACGATCTGGTTGAGCCATCAAAAGTTTTATTTGTTTGTAATTTAATTATCCATTCGTAAAAAGCGTAACATTTTTAACCCCAGATCCATGATGTATTCTGTTTGATTGTGGAATCAAAACGCATTAATCATTAAGATAATGGGTTTTATTGTAAAAATGTAAGGAAATGTTCTTAAGTCGCAACTCCGTTTCTTGTTAGATAATAAAGTAATCACATAGTCAACCCTTTCTAATCGAGCTTTTAAAGAGAATGAAAAATAGATAATAAATTAGGAATTTATATAACTTTTTATAAGCCAATCCACAGACTTATGAAATCTTTCATAGATTGGCATTATTGATATAAAATACAATAATTGAACTTAACCAAAATCTTAGACTACATTTAAATTTACAATAGGTGTAGTTATGACATAATCTAGGTAGACATGGCAAGTGTGTCATCTCTAGTCAGGATTGATAACACCGCTTGCTTCTTGAATGCCTGCCTTTGCTGTAGGAACGCATCAACGGAAACATATGAAATATTAAACATTTGAGTTAGATAGAAACATATGAGACATTTAAAAATAAATAAAGATTTCACATTTTTTTAAATGACGGTTTTATTATTGAAAAATAAACTTTAATCCTTGATTACTCTGTTGCTTAGTTTGGTTTCTTTAAAATTCTCAATCGGCTATTATTAGTGACATTTAACTGGAATCACCGACCTTTTCTTTCTACTACCTTATCAATTCTTATATTTTAGTGTTTTTTTTAAATATTTTTTTAAATTTTATTTCTTTGGGATATCACCAAATTTACATAGTGCAAACGAAAAAACATAAAATCGTCGGGTTTGGGGTGCAAGTTGGTAACTACACATTACTAGTTATGAGATATAGAATTTTTAAAGTGAAAGCTCGTTCCAAATCGTTGAATATTTTTTTGTTGTTTATAAAATACAAAGTATTTGTATTCACTTTTTGAATAAATATTATTTTATGCCATATATAAAGACATCTATCTCACTTGTCCAGAAACTCGATGAAATGAAACTAACAATATATATTCACAAAAATGTATTTTTTTTAATTGACAAATTTAAAAAGTGGTGCATGTTTTTTTTTTACTCTATTTAAATCTACTCTTATACACCGAGTAAATGTTATAGCTGTAACTGTCCATAAAAGAGACTTACTCTTAAATTTTAAATATCTAAAAAATCTTAAATAAAATGTAAATAAAAATTATAATTTGAGATCATCAATTTAAATAAAATACATTCCAGCTGGTGTACCAAGCGGTGCCCTGTACACCATGTGGTGCAAAAGGAAATTAAAAAAAGTGATGAAGTTTTTTTTTAATAATAGGTCTTTTTAAAAAAATCCTGGTGATGTCAAAAATGTTGTTTGGGCGAAAATAAATCAATTCTCAAATTCAGTAAGGAAAGGGTTGATAAGTTGATTGCTATCCAACGTTCGCTCGGCTGAATCAGACAGAATCAAAGAGTAAAGCATCTCTTTATTACGTTGACTACAGCGTAAATGGATGGTGGGATTTTATGAATTAAATAGATTCAAATTTGGTTTTCTAAGTGCTAAAACGGACCGGGTTTGTATGCAAATATGTTTTCAAACAGCAAGATTCTCAGTCGCACCGAGGGGCCCGTAAGTATGACAGTTCCTACAGTGGAAGGAATGATTCGAGCCGTAAGACTAAGTGGAAATTTAAATTGTATTAAATAGCGGGTGAGATCCGAGACGAGAGGACGATTATGGCGGTAATTTCAGATGTTCTTTGGCATCTAATGGGTATCGATTTTGTTATTCCGATATCGTTTTCCTTTTCTCGGAAATCATTTGAGTAAACAAGTTATGAAATAATTGATTTTCAAAAAACAATTTATACTTTCACGGAAATTCGAAAATATTTATTTGAAGAATAGGCTGACTGATTACAAGGCAAAGGCATACAAGATAGGAAAAATATCTTTAAAAATACATCAACATATTTTTTATATGGAAAATCACAATAAGGCACAAAAGTATGATTTCCGATGGTTATAAATAGACACGTTATTCCTGTGCAAGTTTCATCTAAGATATAGCAAATATTGTGATTCCCTCAACCATTTGAGAAAAAAAGAGATAGCATATCACGATACACATGTAATCATTCATGTATGAAAGAGGTATATAAATTTCTTTACCTCATATTATTTTATTGTAACTCTTTACCATAAATACGAGACTAGTTGGAATAGTTTTTAAAATGTAATTAAAAAATAATCAATTATCAACTCACTAAACGTTATTAAATATTTGTATATAACCACTTACCGACTTTTCTATGTCTACTAGTTTCGAGACGTACCCGTCTCTTTGCCAGGACACCAATTAAACAACATGCAAAACCCACTATACACCTTCACCATAGTTGTTGCCCAAAAATATAATACCAACACAACATGCATTTTAATAAGCAACCCTCACATGCACTGATTATGTTATGAAAATGTTTTATGATGTGGGAAAAACAGTCGAAAAAAAGGGACTAGGGAAGACATAGAAAAGTTGGTAAGTGATCATTTACAAATATTTAGTAACATTTAGTAAAATGTTTTACCATAAAGTTACGCTTTAAATATTATTGATAATTATCTACTTATTCCATCGATTGTATTGTATTCATGAATGAGACGGTATATCTGTTTTATTTAATTTTATTAAAGCATTTTTTTATCACACACGACAGTATACTTCTGCGTAGCATCACGTCTGATCATGATGAGAGTCCGGTAAGGAATGAAGGCGCGGAAGCCACCAATTGAAATGCAAAAATTAAAACATTTTCCGGTGGCTGTTAGTTAACAAAATTGGTTAAAAACATTAAATCCTCAGTTATCGTTACGCTACAAAACAAAAATAAAAATTTATGTAAAAATGATCATTGTAAAATTCAGACCCGATTTTGAAAATATTCCAAAACAGGTATTTAAATTTCGGAGCTATTTTAAAATATTATAAAATACATGTGCTTAAAAAATGAGAATCTAGTTACAGTACAGGAGATTTTGAACCTCGGACCTCTGATCCGTGAGTCTGCAATTCTACTCAATTTGAAATATCATTCCATATAGGGGCTTTGAACACCAGTGTACCGACTTCATTGTGCTGATGGATCCAGTTACATAGTCATTCAATCGTGCAATGGGCTCTTTACTGATATTTTAATATGTTATTTTAAAACCCTTAAAACTGACATTATCCGTAACGCAAATAATCTTCTCACGCACTTGTCTTTTAGTGCTGTAATTCACTACTGGAAAGGGGTGAGTTGTTATATTTTACAATATTTTTTTTTCTACTTAGATTTTAAAAATATGGCATAAACTCCCTCGTATGATATATGCTCGTACAAAAGCACACACATTTGAAGGAACACAAAAAACTAAAAATATTTTACAACAATTTAACAGTAAAATCTTTATCAACATCATCATACCTCTTTCCACACCCAATGGTGCATAAGGTACTGTATTGGTACACTAATCGCAGCGCATTTTAATTGTTTTTATTACATAAAGGTTACATCAGTCTTACGCTTCAGGTACAAGTCTAGGGATTATGAAGTGTTAGTTTATTAAAACACACGTTTAAATCAATATGTCATGACGACCATGTTGGGAATCGAACCCGAGAGCTCTTGAATGGTAGGCAAACGCGCAGACCACTACACCACGAGGCGGACTTTTTATTCACCTCTTAAATATTTGTTATTTCTAGTGCATTTTGATATTTAGCGTGTCTTAAATACTTTAAATAAAATCTTATATCTATGGTCCTAAGCAAAGAAATGTATTAAAAAAGTCATGCTGGCAATGAGCCTTTTTTTGCAAATTGTTGAGGGCAACCTAACACTATTTTCCATATTTAAATGCATCTAGTATAAAAGTTATATGCCTATTTATTATACATCAGTGATTTTTTTACATTAATTATAATACTTGACAATACATGTCAATTTATAACGATTAAAAAAAAACTACAAATTACAAAAAAAGAAAGTAACGACATTCCAAATAACGATTTATTTATTTATTTAAACGCTTTTTAGGCTTTTACATGTTTTTACATACATATATACAAATAAAGAGAGACATGTATTTTACAAAGAAGTAGCAAAAAATATATAATTGATTTTTAGAAGAAAAAGAAAAATATCAAAAATATATATTTACATATTAGTATGAAATTGGAAAGAACAGAAGTGCATTTTTAAATATGAAGACAGAAATGCATTTTACACAAAGAAAGGAGCAAAAATAAAAATGAATTAAGAAGAGAAAGAAATAAAAAACCATTACATATTAGTAGAAAATATATAAGGAAACATAATAATTATTAATTAATTATTAGTAATTATTCTTATTTTGAAATAGAGCAATCTCTCAATCTGTCTTCATTGGAGAGACGTAGAACTGAGATGAACCTTATATGCATTTTCAAAATACTTAATGCTTTATGTGATGTCCCATCTCTGTTGCAATCAATTTCTTTTCATGTTCCCAACCATGTCACCAGAAGTCAAAATCTGCTATTCATAAAATCTTCTAAGAGCAACTTTGGTTTTTATGCCCCAATGTCCAGAATGTGTAGATTAGTCAATTCATCACATGACTTGGAATTTTTTGGGATAGATCTTCCGGCTTTTCGTAGATCTCTTCGCGACTAAACAGTGTGGGATGAAGTTGGATTGGCATGATTTAGCTCAAAGTTTTTGGTCTTTCGTTTTTTTTTTTTTATATATTGTACACTATTATTGTTTTGCCCTTGTTTGTCTTTGCTAAATAGTTTTATATTCTTTTTGTTCAGTTTCTTGCATTTATGTTTCTTCGTGTAACTGTTGTAATTGGCTTAGGGCGTATATATAAAATAAATAAATAAATAATCATACAAACATATATTGCAGGGGGGAACAGGAGTACATTTTTACGTATAAGTTGTATTAAAATTATGTACAGTATTGTACAGTATGAAAATATTTATAATATTTCAGGTCAATGACGTTAGATATGTTTGGTTGTTGCTTGTTTGGGTGCCTAATACTGCGTGTATAATCTTTGCCTGATACACCGCGGAGTAAGAAAATATTGGAATAGCAAATAAAATATAAGAAATTATCTCATATCGCAAATTAATGAAGCAAAAATGGAATAAATAGCGGCGCATTTAACTGGCCGAAATCGGTTTTAACGATCGGTTATCGAAATAAAACATAAATGACGTTTCATTGCTAAGAACTATTCTCATTACTACTACTACTACCATCACGCCATTTCCCCGTAGGGGTAGGCAGAGAGAATGGACGGCCACACACGTCTATCCTGGCATACACTCCTAGCCTCTTCCACATTCATACATCTTGTCATACATGCCCTTCGGTTCTGTCTGCTTTTGACATGACCAGACTTAAGATTTTGGTTTATCTGATCATGCCACGTCTTCCTTTGTCGTCCTCGTCTAACGTTGCCGTTCATTTTTGCCATATATACTTGTTTTACCATTCTTTCGTCGTCCATTCGTTCTACGTGACCAAACCATCTCAGAGACCCTTTCTTAATCTTATCAATTATACTTGTCTCAGATTTACACTCTCGCCTGATTTCATCATTCGTAACCCTGTCATACATTGATTTCCCACACATTCGTCTAAGAGATCGCATTTCAACCGCGTTCACTCGGCTTTCATCCTTCCTCTGCCAGTTCCATGTTTCACTTCCATACATAAGTGTTGGGACTAAAACTCCGTTGTGCACTGCCAGTTTAGCTTCGATTGACATATTTTTATTAGAAATTACTGTGCTTAGTGCTCCGTTCATTTTGTTGCCCGCATTCACTCTTCTTTCAACATCTTTTTCTACTCTTCCATCTCTTGAAAACATGCTTCCCAGGTACACAAATACTTGTTGTATTTATATGTTTGTTATGTTGTTTTCTGTTGCCTTTATAAAATATATTAAATTGAATTATATTAATAACCATTTTCGAACCGACTGGATACGCTACGAACGTTTTTAACATCGCTATAACCGGCCAGTTCACTACGAGTATATATTAGCAAAATAATAATACCATACTAATCTTCCTCTCCTCTACTTTATTTCCTTTTTCTCACCTTTTTACAGTGCTTTTGTTTTATTTTTATGTATAAGATTTTTTATTTTCTCCTTAGTGTATAACATGCTATATATTTCTATTATATTTGTGAAGAACTTTTACTAAATATATGTTCTATTTTTTTTTCTTTTTTTTATATGTTTATTTTATTTAATGTTATTTTACCCAGAAGGCCTTTACGTGACAGATACAAAATTACAATTCAAGCCTCTTAATACTATAATTAAAATGGAGGTCTAATAAATAGGTCTAATAATAGTTTTGAGTATAAACTTACATTATGCTGTATAGACATACGTTAATAAAGACAAAATATTACAAAAAAGTAGGTTGTTAAATAAATTATTAAATATTTTCAAAAATTTAACTGTTTTAGGCAAAAAAAAAAAGTAAACAATAGGTATTATTTAAGTGTAGGTAAGTAAAATACAAAAACTCAGTAATTTTTTTAGCATTCGAATAATGTTTAAGTTAAAAATATATAAGTTATTCTCATTTTATCTCAGTAAAAATGTGAAATCTAAAAACTTGCAATGGAAAACGAAACATATCAATATTATTTCGTATGTATTGTTTTGTAAAATAAAAAGAACAGAAACAAAACTTACGGGTGTTTATAAACCCGGCCCTTATTCGTCAAAATAAGTTAGGTAATTTATTTGTTGTTTTATTTTTTTTAGTTTATCGACTTTTGAACACTGCTGTAGTTAAGGAAAAGATTTCCTTTCTTTTTATATTTCCAACAATAGCGGTTTCATATGACTCCGTCCATCCATTTGCCGACTCTTGAGTTAACCTGGTTTTACGTAGCGGCTAAAGGTACAATATCTTGGTACTGCCTATCAAAATCGTTTAATGAACCAGCGCTGCTATTCCGAATGCTCTCGCGGCCGTAGAAAACACTTTAATTGCGCGTATTTAGTATGTAAATGTATAAGGTGTGGATAAGGAAATAATGATAACTGTGACAAAAACAAATTTTGAAATATTAATACTCTCTTCAATTATGAAGTTCAGTTCTACGAAAAATTCGATATAAATAATGTTTTCTTACACGCGGTAAAAATTAGAGCATCCAATTGTAGCAAAGTTTCTGGGAAAAGTATGGAAAAAAAAATTAGTTTTGATAAAAATTAACTACATTGAACGACATGACCTCAATAAATAATAGAGTGCTGTTATAGATTTCCTGTTTACAGGAAGCCGATCCACCAATCAGCAGAACTCACCGCTCACCGCTCACCGTAGAGAACGTGTGACGTCAGAGGCGGAATAATTTCAAAATTGCAAAACTTAAAAAATTCGTAGCGCTAATAATACGACACATATAACTATGCTTTTTAAAAAGCTTAGTTTAATAGTCTGTTAACAAATAAAATGACGTAAAAAAACCACTCATCTTCCCCATTGAATTATTGATACAACCATAATTATCAACAACATTTGTGTGTCACGTTTGTGTTTAATTGACGTCATGTTTTATTAGAGATCGAACAGTAGGTAATGATGTTTGATTACGTTGTGTGCAATATGTTCTTATTCAAGTTTCGCAAGAAATTTTAAATACAGCTGAATTATTGAAGCGTTCAAAGTGTACTGGGATGCGTGTATTCAACCATACTCCTATGTTACAAACTACCTCATCACGTTAAGTACCTACCATGCGTTTTAACACCTTCCGTCTTACAATCATTCAACGATTACTATTAGCTATCCAAAACTACACCGCTTTCGTATTACGTTCATAAATAGCACTTTTGAAGAACTTTTATAAACTTACGCAGTAGTTTCGTAACACTTTTGAATCAAACCAACCAAATCCGAGCTAAAAATTTGTCCCTAAAGGGAAAGAAATGGCCAGCGAGGGATGCAAGTGTCATCACGTCATATCACATCAACTTTGGCAAGCAAATCACGTAGTACATTAAAAAGTGCGGACTGTTTATATGGGTTTACTGTGAGTGTTATTCAGTATTTTGCTTCCTTCCCCATACGTGTTACATTTATTCATCGTTTTACTACATATACGGAAAAATACACTTGGGACGAAGGGGTAAGGTGACTGGTGAAATCATTAAGGCATTAGTACTGGTAACATAATAATAAAACGTTTTTGAACATTGAAATATCTATTTTGATCAAATATCAATTAAGATAAAAGCATTAATTACCGGTGAAAGGTTATACCATTGCTTTTTCTGTCTTTCCCAGAACGATTTGTGCAGTGTCTTATTGTACATGTAGGTAGCCATTTTAGTAATTTCGAGGAGACAAAAAAGTTCAAAGTAGCCGAAAAATGTTTGCATCATACTAAAGTCCGTTCTATAAAACATATGCCAATTGGCAGCAAGTTACGGGACCATATTTCTAGCGCATATGCTTTCTCCAGTTATATACCTCAACGGCTTAAGCACTTAAAAAACTTAGCAGCATTTTCGTAAACTTACATAGTACTTTCGTAGCATTTTTTAAAACTAACCTTTATCTTTTGTAGATCTTTGAATCTGCGTGGCACTTTTATGGTACTTTTATGCACTTTGATAACATATTGATAACCATATATTCTTCTTCGTTTTCATCTTTTAAGAGATCGTAAGATCTGTGTTATAGAAAACTAGTGTTTCTCCTAACAGTGACCGCCCGCGCTTCCACAGCACACGTCACGATAGGCTACACACATGTCTTAGCCATGTATTATATTTGCAAATTCTCAAGGTACTTTCAAACTAACGTAGAGTACTTACTTATTTCTTGCGTATCTCTTTTATAAACATTGGTAGTACTTTCATGCACTTTTAGAGCATTTTCTGAATTACGATAATCAAACAAAAATGAATGTTTTCTGATGGGTTGTATTTATTTCAATTAAAATTCTTATTGATTACAGTGAATTACTGACAGAATGAAAAAAAATAATATTTGCACAACTAGTTAAGACGAAAAATAAATTTGAGAATAAAATATGAATGAATCCACGTTTTCAGGGCTGATATTTGACCATTAAAACCATTGTAATCGGACGCATATGAAACATCTAGGCATTTATAGGAATAATGACCTGTCGGTGGATATTTTTTAAATTTTTAATTGTAGGTACTATATAAAATCCTCTTCT
Organism: Micrasema longulum; assembly: GCF_059751315.1. Lineage (NCBI taxonomy): Eukaryota > Metazoa > Arthropoda > Insecta > Trichoptera > Brachycentridae > Micrasema > Micrasema longulum. The sequence continues at coordinate 522,435 of NW_028277484.1, read as the reverse complement.
TTTTCACTAGGGAAACCTGTTCTCAGGAGGACAGTACAGTGTTCAAAATATTTTTTTAAACATATTTTTCATTTCAGCCAGTTTTTTGTTTTTCTGGTTAAAGGTATTATTATTATTCTTTTTTTAAGTGACTACTTTATACAATGAGTAACATTAACCAATTTGCCCATTTTTAAATATCTATATTTCTTCAATTCTTCAATTTGTTGGTTTTTGTGAAGTTGAAAAACTAAAACAATTATCGATGCAGGTGAAATTCAACTGACTTAATTATTTCACCTAAATATTTACTTAGATACCAACATTTAGACAAACTCGAAATATTGTTGGTAAGTTGACAACAAAGGCACTTTTTTGTAGTACAGTTCGAAGTATTGATTTTTTTGCTTTTTAAAAGGTAATACGAATATGGAAATATTTTATCGACATTCTGGAGACAAAAATAAGTCATTACAAAAATGCATTTTTTACCTATCTAAAAATATATAACATCCAGTGGTGAAAAAAAACAAACCATACTAATTTTACGCCATTAAAATAATTTACGGAGAGGTATATAAAAAAATGGTATTTATAAAAAAACACTATGTGCCAAAGGGTTTTGATTAAAATATAGCAAATGTGCGTTATTAATTATTTCATTTATTTATTAATTAAGCCTTCACCGTGCATATTTTTAATGAAAATTTATTACTTTGTATTAAGTTCAACCAATTAGAAAAAAATGTTCAGAATTTAACTTTTTACATCAATGCAAATAATTCATTGATTTACAATATTTTGAGATTCTCCAAATATTTGTAGACAAAAGACTTGATTTCACGCCGTAAGGAAGTCATTAGGATTAATAAATTACAACAGAGACGAAGAACATTTTAGAGAAGGGGACATAGAAGTCTAGACATTTAAAGTGGTTATTATTATTATTTATGAATTTATTTTACAGAAACAGATATTCAACAATGATATAATAACATAAAAAGATACGGTTTAAAGACAGACCAGCGAAGTTTCTAAATAAATATCATACATATTAAATTGTGGTACAACAAAAGGGTGTGTTTGTTTGTATTTGTATGAAAGTAAGTGTAGCGATGTGTTTGTGTGAGAGTAAGTGTTCAGGTTTGTGTAAGCGTGAGCATCATTAAACAGCAAGTGGAAGTGTATCGCAGCCAGAAAAAATGAGTTTTAATTTTTTATAAAATAAATTAAGGGGCATGTTTAATATCATATATAAAAATATGAAAAAAAACATTATAGTTTGAGCAAGAACGATAGAGGAAAAAGTTTTTTGCATAGTTAGTGCTACGGACTGGCAGACTCGTAACCTGCGACCTTATGGCCAAGCCAATTTCCCATAATTCTACACTATTGAAATAAAACAATTATGTCAGGAATTGAATCCAGGACCTCAAGCACAGCAGATGAACACGCCAACTACTACACTATGAGGCAAACATACGAAAACTTGATTTTCATCTAAAAGTCTCCATTCTTTATGCGGCTGGGCATGAAATTTCTTGAATACAGCAATTATTTATTTGATCTTTGTTTTCAGTAATTCAGGCATTTAAATATTTCAAGGAAAAATCGCGAAGACGAGGTTGAATAATCAATTAATTTTAACAAAATACAACAGAGATGGAGAACAATTTAGAGAAGGGAATATGAAAGTCTAAGCATTTACAGGGTTTATGTAATTACTCAGTTTTGTACTCAAGTGCTGCTTCAATAGAGCTTAATACTTTAAGCTATTTACCAATCCTTCTATTTATTTCAAAGATCTGGTCCCCATATACGAAAAGCAGCCCCAAAATATTTTCTTTTCGGTTTATTTCACCGTTTGGTCAATATGAGCGCAGTAAGTTTTTCATCCCTACTTGTTCTTAAAAAATTTGTGCGATATCTTTGCACGAGAAAGTGGGTCTCATCTTAAAACAGCACCTTTCTCTAGTCTTCTACAGTCCATTTGGTATATTTTCTAGCCCAAGCCTTTGCTTTATCATACGTGCCGTCAGAAGTTATTTCTTCTGTGGTCGAATTGCTTTTCTTCCATATTCAATGAGTCTTCTTCGTACTGTTGAGTCATTTTATTTTATTTTATTTTATTTTATTTTATTTTATTTTATTTTATTTTATTTTATTTTATTTTATTTTATTTTATTTTATTTTATTTTATTTTATTTTATTTTATTTTATTTTATTTTATTTTATTTTATTTTATTTTATTTTATTTTATTTTATTTTATTTTATTTTATTTTACAAAGTATTCAAAGTTAGTAAAGAAAATATATTACATATTAAAAAAATACATGTAAGTTTATACATATAAAAATGTTATTTTCATGTACTCGTAAATATTTTTGAAAAATCAAAAATTCTTTTCATCTAGAACAGTAAGTTATTGTGAATTGGGCGGGATTAAGACAAGGATGCTTGAAGAGAGGATAAGAAGGGGAAGGGAGATGTACATATTTATTATTATAATGTCTACCAAGTTACATAATGCATTTTTAGTGTAATGTTTAAATCTGACAGAGTGATGTTTGTGTAATCTGTCTTTAAATTGTGTATTGTACACTGAAAAAGTCCTACGAAAAAAAGCATTTTAACAAATCTCGTTGAAGTTCGTCATTTGTTTTTCTGGGGCTTAACTTACTATTTCTGATTAAAGATATTTCATCTCGGACACTAGTGTTCTGGTTTCTTTCACATTTCCTTATTCCTTTTGCTTCAACTGACCCTGTTTCTTTTTTCTGCTTAATAATCTTGCTGACTGCTCCCTGACTCACAAAACATTCATTTGCAATCTCTTTATGAGTCATTGATGTATGTTCACTTAAGGTAAAATTATTTCCCTTTTTATCAGCGTGATATCCATGATTTTAACCAACTCAAAAGCACTGTTTAATATGCAATCAATTTATTGAATTAGTCCTTTATTGAGAAAATGTAAAAAAAACAATAATAGTACACTAACAAACACCAATGTGAGCTTCCAAAGGATTAATGAACTGTAAATCATAACTTTTGGTCCAAAACAACTGTCAAATTGACATATGAGTGTTGTTATACGTAAAAAATGACAAAAAATACTCTTCTTCTATTGAATCAATACTGTAATTGGGTATTACATCAAGTTTTTAGTTATTTTTTTAGATTAAAAATGCTTATGGTGATAAAATCAAGATTAACTTTTAAATATTTTCCAAATACTATCAAAATCACTTTTTTTATTTTACTCTCCTTGTCTTAAATAATACCTACTCCATAATTCCATTTTTTACTCAGACTGTTAAACATTTAATTGCGTACATACCTATTTTTGAGTAATATTTAACCTTTAATTATATCTATTAGGCATAACATAATTCGATAATTAAAAATATACATATTTATATATATATATATATATGTATATATATTTCTGTTCATTAAATACATATTTATTAGACCTACATGTTTATTTCTTTAAATGTACAATAGAACACTACTGCCAATTACAATGTATATTTTTTTTAATTAGGTGACTAAAAAAAATGATTGAAAAAACAACCCAAATGATCATCAAGGTCCAACATTTAGTCCATAAGAACAATAGTAAACAATGACGAATAAATCACTGATACACATTATGATACATAGTTGAGAGGAAAAGTCTAAAACTGGTAATCCCATCATGGAAAAGATCCACCTCTCTTTTGGTAGGCTGTTCCTACAGACCAATCATTCATGACTTGTTATCCGATGAAACGCTTGAATTTTAATTTTGCACTTGTCATGCAAAAGACCTCTGGACGCATATAATAAAATAAATAAATATAATTAATATTTCATGTACAAACTTAATGATTTACCATGTTAACTTTTTCGAGACTAAACGTGAAAAAAATCCGTTAGTTCCTGAGAACAATACCAGGAATATCCTGGCTAACACATTATAAGTACGAATTAAAAATATGAAAAAAGTCATTATAACTATCGTGGTAGTGTTTATAAAACTATTTTATGGAAATCGAGCTTTCTGCAAAATTCAAACATTTTTTTAATGAAATACATTGGCGAGAAGATGCAATGTGACATCGCGCTCCTCTCAATGCTACACATTAAATAACACTGATCTAAAGTCACGCAACCCGTTAGCGGTGAGTGAGTGAGTTGGGAGGGGAGATCATGTAAAATATTATGTTTTCTTGTATGTATCTTTGTTGAATTACATTATGAAATAAAATAAAATAAATAAATAAAATCTCACGCACTTAATCCGGAGACCTCTTTCAAAGTAGGAAAACACGCTGACCACTACATCAAGAGGCCGACAAATACAATTCATCATCATCATCGTTCCTTATTCACACCTAATGGTGCATAGGGCACTGTATTAGTATACCAATCGCAGAGTATCTTGATCATTTTTTGTTACATGAAGGCAAGATGATCCGTCTTACGCTTCAGCGCAATTATTTACCCACATTTAAAATGTATAGTGTTATGAACTGTGTGAAATACTGTTTTGAAATTTTGTAGTTTGGTCTCTTTATATACTTGATATTTTCAATGTGCTATGTGGCTATGTGTATTTACTAACATTAAAATATTTTAAGTTATTGGGAATCAAATCATTTTAGACTTTTGCTACTGGTGACTTATACCCTCCGGCGGCCTCCGTGGTGTAGTGGTCAAGACGCTTGACTCACGCACGGAAGGTTCCAGATTCGATTCCCGGTGAGAACACAAAAATTAAAATGTGATTTTTCTCAAGCCTGGGTGCTCTGTGATGTAATTCACCACTGTAACTAGGCCTCCTGGCCTGTTGTGGTGCAAAAAAAAAATGTAAAAAATGTAAAATGTAAAAATGTACCCGTATGCAGAGACAAACCTTAAGGTGAGGAAAGTACATTCTATTGTCTTCACCTTCGGGTTATTCTCTGCATTTGAAATCAGAATGTACTTTCCTCACCTTAAGTTTTGTCTCTGAATACGGTTATTAATGTCTGACTTATGCTACAGATGGCACAATTTTGATATAATAATTAGACATTTCTTAGGCAATTTAAATGAATTGCTTTTAAAACTCTTAGTAGGTTTTAAATCCAATAATATCAAAACTGCCAATAAAAATAAAATGCGTTTTCAGACCCGAATTCTCATATCTCTCATCAGACGCGATAAAATTGAGCATAAAAATTCTTTAGTCTTGATCCAAAAGATCTGAAAATAGGATAAAAAACGCTCTAATAATAGGTTGGGACTTATATGGGTTATTACATTAGTGGAATAGCCTGAGGTAGAATGAATTCGTTTCTGTTCATCAAGAACATCTTACTGCTTTAGTTTTTAAACAAAATTACACCAAACATTTACGATTTTGACAAAACAATGGCATAAAAATTAATTACTCAAATTTAAAAAGTGAAATCAATTAGTATTTCTCCTTATTCCCGTGTCGAAACCAAAAAAACTCATGGGCACTGAATTTTTTAACTAATCGCAGAGTAACTGAAACATTATTTGTCACATCGAAGTAATTATCAACACATTACAACAGAGATGGAGAAAATTTTCAGTTCAGAAGATAATTTCATGGAAGTTTAGGCATGTACAGGGCTTTAGACCTGTCCAGAACGGTGAATGTTACACAGCGTGTAAAGTGGCCAATTAAACCAGCCGATGACAGATCGTACGCTCTGTAGATGCCTAGATTTCTATAGTTCCTTCTCTAAAATGTTCTTCATTTTTGTTGTTATATGTTAATATTAATCGCTCCCTAAGGGGTTGAATACAGAGAGGTAATTATTTACATTTTGTAATAGAGCTATCATTTTATCTGTCTTCATTAGAGAAACGTAGAACTGAGATGGACCTTACATGCATTTTCAAAATACATAATGCCATAAGTGATGTCCAATCTTTTTTGAAATTTGTTTATTTTTGTGTTCCCAACCATATCACCAGAAGTCAAAATCTGCTATTTATTAAATTATCTAATTGCAACTTTTGTTTTTTGCCTCAATGTCCAGAATGTGTAGATTTGTCAATTCATCACGCGACTTGAATTTTTTTGGGATAGATCTTCCGGCGTTTTGTAGATCTCATTGCGACTAAAATAGTGTGGGATGAAGTTGGATTGGCATAGATTAGCTCGAAGTCTTACTTCTTTTGTTTTTATGAATATATTGTATGCAATTATTGTATTGCTCTTGTTTGTCTTTTCTACATGGTTTTATGTTCTTTTTGTTCAGTTTCTTGTATTTATGTTTCTTCCTGAAACTGTTGTTATTGGCTTAGGCAGTAACTATAAAAATAAATACTAATAAATGTACTTGTCTGCTCAAAGTTATTTCATTTAAAATATTGTATTTCAAAACTACATAAATATTTATTAGAAAAATTAATATAAATATATTATATGATAATAAACAATACTTCAACTTCATACATTAATAATTTATTATTGATTGGTGTTTTAGGTGAAAGAATAAACCTTGTTAACTTCTAGACTTCTATATTCCCCCTAAAAGAGGTTTTTTGTCTCCTTTGAAAAGTAAATCATCAGAAAAATCAAGAATGACGAATGACGAATAATTTTAATTAGTTTTATCTAGCAGATTAAATCCAGTAGATTACATGTTTTAATTTAATTTTGTATTTTTGTAAGAATTTTGGAAAAAAATTGATCGGAACCAGCATGAACACGATCACAATACTAGAGAAAAGAACAAAATTAGACTTCCATTTAGGAAAAAGGCAAAGTCACAAAATTCAATTTTATTTAAAGCAATTAAAAAGTATTACGAAATAGAAAAAAATATTTATGAAGAATAAAACATATCAAAATTTAAAATAATGGTCATGACATATGTGATAAACAATTTATATATTAAATATATTTTTGCAATGTTATTATTAGAACACACATAACAATATGTATGATATGTGTGCCCTATTTTAAGATTTAAATATAAAAAATAAAAAAAATTATTAAATGAATTAATTACAGATATACATTCATATACCCTTCTGAAGGTAATTATCCGGAACATAAAAGCTAATGCTTTGCACAATTTCAAGGTTGTCAATAATACCGCGCAACAATCGAAAGAAATGCGTAGTTAAATACACATTTCTTCTGGTCTTCAAACTGCTGTAACCAAGCATACCCTCAAACTATGGATAATATCCGCACTCCCTCGTGTAGAGAAACCGAAGAAATTTCTTCTGAACCCTCTCCACCATGAGAGAGTTCAACTCACATGGTCCCCAAATCATTGAGCCACTCTCAAGTCTACGTCGCACTAAAGAGTTATGAAGAATTCTCAGTACTCGTGTATAAAAACCCTGGCAGTACGCAAGACGAATCCTAACATCTTTAACGAATTACTACAAACTGTTTCAATCTGATCATGAAATGTCAGGGAACTCACAAAAGTGATGCCTAGATTTTTAACCTTCGAAGTCCGCATAAGAGTCTGATCATTCATTGGTATACCAATACAGTGCCCTACGCACCATTAGGTATGGAAAGGGAATGATGACGACATAATAAACATCGCAAAAAACAAGAAACTCTCATTGAAAACACAAACACTCATAAATATTCTCGTGTTTTTTAAATCGTTATCAAACAAAATACTCTTTTTTAATTATTCTCATTTGTCATATAACAACAGATATGGAGAACATTTAAGAGAAATGAATTATGGTAGTTTGAACATAGGTAAATTAGTGAATGTTACACAGTATATTAAGTGGCCACTTAAACTAGCCAATTACAGGTCATATTCTATTTTTTTTCAAAATTCTCTCTCCTGCAATAAATTTCAATCTAGGGAGTGAAATCCAGCCTCGCTAGATTTTAGTGTTGACTCAATTTTATGACGTATAATCTTGTCGTGTGTATAACGATATTCGATTGACATAAAATGTTAGTCTAATTATGTCACCGTACGTAATGTTCCCTTAGAATATTTCCTCTCGTGTACACGTACAGGTAAGGCTTGAGCGAACATTGGATATGCATGTCCCGCCCACGGAGAGAGCATTCATTGCACTTTAATAAACCCACATTGCGAGTAGTAAGCACACTATTGTTGCTTTAAACCCACTACCGTCTTTTAAATTTAATCATAGTGTAGGTATTGATAATATGTAGTACGCGCAAAGTAGTTTACCGCGATACGAACGAACACTCAATGAATATTCTAGATAACTGGTTCCTATTTATTTCGCCTATGGAACCCTAAATGAACTGTGAGGGGCTCAGTCCATTGATCAATGACACACACACGTGCAATGATTTCACCTGAAATATAGAGCAACGACTGATGAAGCAAGTCACAAGCCAGGACCGTCATGTATTATGTTTCTACTATTCGAGAACAAAATAAAAAAAAACATTTAATACAATACAGCATATTCCGCAAGACTAACAGTATTGCACATAAAAATCCTTCTTCATAAAAGCAACGTCTTTCAGTAAATTAAAATATATTTCTACAATGGAGATAATAAAGAACAAAGAAACGAGGGCCTATGAAGGGATCACAGGGCGTGGTAATGTTTCTAATCCTATATTTGTGGTGATATACTCATGTGTCTGTGTCATATAATTGCTCGTCCCATCTCAACACGGGACTTTTAGTCCCATGTAGTTGGGACTTATTGTCTCAAATAATGTACAATAAACTTATGAATGTAAATAAATAAATTTCAGTCAGTCCACACTAGTCAGCCCCAAGAGTCAGCCCAATCAAGTCAACCCAGTCGTGTAGCAAATCAGTTCCATCGTGGAGTCCAAGTCCAGTCATTTCAACTCCTCATCGCCATTACTCTCGTGTTCCGTGAAAGTTCCGTATATTTATTTGCCATTTGACAAATACACATAAAACATCACCCTCGTACCTTCTGTCAATCTCCAACTGGAATAGAAGCTCCAATCCCAACAACAACCTAAATCCAACATATCTATTTTTTTAAATTGAAATTGACAAAAATATTATTTCTAAAACTCATGACACCTTAATGTTTGCATGTTGTGATGTTCGACTTGAAAATAAAGACGATATTTTGAATTTGAATTTTTCGACTAAGCGTATTTAATGTGAAGAATGAAATTATTTCACAGTTTTACTTAAATTAGCACTTTAATAAGGTTTGAGGTCCGACGGTTGAATACGAAGATTTGGAGCGGCATCCAGTCTTGTTCAGAACTTATTTTTAGTGTAATCGGAAAAGACAGTCTCACATCGTCAAGCCACAAGTCGACACAAACGGAAACAGAACTATGAAAGCCTTCACAACGACTGCAAGGTATTCATTTTAAAGCCCAAACCAAAAATCATTCAAATTTGAATCAGATGATTAGATTTTTTATAAAGAGGAAGAATTCTTAATAACGATCAAATTTTTATACTCCTTCACAGTTAATACTGTTGTTCTGATTGCGAATAGTTTCTGTACCCAGTCGATGTCCTGCAACTTTCAATGATTTTCCTGAATTCAATAAATGTTCATTTATGGGTTTTTCCACATGTGCAAGTTATTTGCAACTCACTTTCCTCGAAAAATCTTTTTAGAAAAGAAAAATATTCGTGACTTTTTTGTCCAACGCATTAAATCCAGAAGCCAAATTTGTTTTTTAATGAAGATATTTTGCCTCTCATTATAAATGTGGTTGTGGTTGTGGTTTTTTCCTTTAAGGACCTGCTAATTAAGAGAACCTCCTGCCAGTAATACACCCTGATTCTCGGAGCCCCTGTGACCATTCCATAGAACCTCAGGGCTCCGCGGAACACCAATAGGGAACCGCTGGTCTAGATCTTGTTTTGATGTCGTTGAATGTTTTGTCAAGGTCTTTAGTCTTTTTTTTTCTCTTATATTTGAAATTTTGACTTTATTTCAAATGTATCTCTTTTCCCTACTTTCCATACCTACTGCTAGCATAAAATTACCGGCTAAAGAAAGCACTCCCATTACACACCGAAAATAAACACTTTTAAGAGGATGTGTGGTATCGAAGAAATTTGATCAATAGGTGTTTGAAGATAGTTTTTCCGTCACGCAGATGCTACTCCGATATTGTGCGGTAAAAACAACTACACGTTGAACTGTCAGACTTATTATGCCTTACTACAATCGAGGTTTCTTTGTCTCGTTTTCCACACCACGAAACATAACTAATATTGTTATTTTTTTTGAGAAAATGTTTTTAAATGTAATTTTGTTAGTCAATAATTTTTCATTGCTCAAAATTATTTGTCATATTTGTATACCTTACGTTCAAAGACGGTAGATAAAACAGAGTTTTTTTTAGATTTTTGGATGGTCCTAGCGCCAATAAGAAACAATTAGTCAAAAATGCAAAAAAAATGTCATGCTTCCATAGTAAATATCTACATTGTGTAAAAAAAACCTTGCTCTAGTGCCATAATCCAGGAAGAAAATACGAGAATACGTTTGTATTAAGAAAAGTCAGACCGCATTTCCTTTAAATACAGAGACGAGGGTCTACCTTAAGCTTTTCTTTGAACTTCTAGAGTTTTTTAGTCATCAATACCAAAAATATTTTTTTCAATCTAAATTTATTTTTGCAAGAGAGAGGGTAAAGATGTTTAAGAACATTAACTTTTGTAATCATACTGAAAGTATGCAGTGCCATGGAATAAACTCTCTTAAAAATCGAAGAATAATGTTGGACCAGTTATTTTTATTCAAATTATAAATAATTCTTCTAACCTACTTGAAAGACTTCCATTCCGTGTGCCATCTAGACCGACAAGACAAAATCTTCTGGTTTACACTGAAAACGCGTCAAAAAACTATTTTAAACAATCTACAATCCCTAGAATATGCGCCCAATATAACAATATATTTACCGAGGCTGATATTTTTTGTGACAATGTATGTAAATTTAGGTAAAAATTTATAGGAATTTTGAGAGAAGCAGATATTTAACTTTGTTATTATTATTATATACATATTTTTTTATTTCGTTTCTTTTACATTTATTATATTGAACATAATTTAAATTATTGTATTAAGTGTAAAAAAAAAATTTGGTGTGTGCATGGATTTCTTACACTAATATACATAGAAATTGACAATATATGTAAACATACTGTTTGTTTACCTAATAAAAAAAAAAATAAGAAGGTTAAACGGAAGTCTAGGCAATTACAGGGTTTATGTGTCATTGACTGGTTTAAGTGGCCACTTTACACAATGTGTAACATTGACCACTCCGCCTATGTTTAAACATCCACATTTCCTCAACTGTTTCTTCTGTTGAGTTTTGTGAAGAAAACAGCTTAAATCTTTATCGATGTGGGTGAGATTTATCTGGCTAATTCAATTCACCTACTTGTGGTCCTGTGGCTAGTGTCTCGGACTCACGGCTAAATGGTCCGTGTTTCGAATCCCACTCTACCCCAACTTGATTCCCATTTTCAAACAGTGAGTTAATTACAACTCGTTGAAAATGGCCCTCAAAATTAAATATTTGAGTAAATCATAAGAACACAAATATTTATTTAAAAAAAAAAAAATGATTTCACTGCCGATTTCTATACTTCTTTTTATATTACTTAGAAAGATCCCTCTCTGTTGCAATATTTTATATCCTCATTAGTTTAATACTATCTACTGTAAATCCAGCCTGTCTACAAACATTTTGACATCCTCAAAACATTGTTTTTTCTTTTTATTTCATTTTTAAAATAAATAAAATTGGTAAAATCTTCAGCATTTTAACCTAAAATGGATTAGGGGATGAAAGAATTGAAAGAATATAGATTTTTAAATACAGGCAAAATGGTGAATATTACACAGTGTGTAAAGTGGCCACTTAAATCAGCCAATGACAGCTTATAAATCCTATAAATGGCCTAACTTCTATATTTCCTTCTAAAAGATGTTATTCATATCAATAATATTTTGAGTTTGTCCAAATTTTTGTAGACAAGGACTGGATTTAACTCCCTGGGGAGCCGTCCATATTAACAGAATACAACAGATAAAGAACTTATTAGAGAAGGCAATAAAGAAGTCCAGGCATCTACAGGGCTTACGACCTGCGATTGGCTGGTTTAAGTGGCCGCTTTACACATGGTGTAACATTCACTATTCTGCCTATATTTAAACATCTATATTCCTTTAACTCTTCCATCTCCTGATCTTTGTTAAGTTAAAGTGCTGAAATTTTTACTAATTTTATTTATTTTAAAAATTTACATCTATATTCTTCATCAACAGATGAAAGAATTGAAGTGCCTAAAGTGACCACTTAAACCAACCAATGACAGGTCATAAGCCTTGTAGATGCCTGGACTTCTATATTGCCTTCTCTAAAAAGTTTTACGTCTGTTGTAGTCTGTTATTCATCTCTGCTGTAATATATTAATATTGATAACTCTCAAGAGGGTTATATCAAGTTCTTGTCTACAAAAATATTGGTGAACTCAAAATATTGTTGTTATTAATTATTCGAAGAGATTTGATAATTCAATCAGGGTAGTTTACTCGATTTTCAAGAGTTTTTCTAATGCAATTGATATTATATTTTAAAAAACTATTGGTCTTTATTAAATGTCTATTGATTTGATAGATATTCCATAAGAAACTAAGGTTTTATATTCATAGAACTGCATCTAAACAGGCGCCATTACGTTTTACATATTGCATTTTACAACTTAATATCGCGATAAAATGTTTCCTGCAATCATGGTAATACTTAAACAGACATTATTCAGCGATCTTCAATATCCGTCCTTTGATGTCGTTAAACGAACGTAAAACGAAATTATTTATGATGCTGTATGGAATGAAGTCAATCGAAAGAAATAGTTGGCTTAACGCATTTTTCAAATACTTACAATGCAATTTATTCAAAAAGGATCCTGTGTCCTTTAGATCTTCAAGCTTTCGAATTCGAATAAGATCTACAATTCATAAGAATCAATATTTTGAGTACGTTTTAACCTGGATTTATTGCAACAGATGGGGTGAGGGAAGGGAAGGCAACGGGAAACCACTCTGGTCATCTTTTCCCAGGAATCACTAAGGCGAGTACATCAACAAGCAGTCGTCCTGGCTGCGAAATGTAAAATTAGCGCAGGACAGATACATATGCTTTCGCTGTAGTGATCGCCAACGTCGGGGGACCCGGCAAGGCACTAGAAGAAGAAGATGGGGAAAACGCTTTTCAAAATCTCAAATCACAGCGTTCTAAACTTCGAAGTAAGGGAACAAACGAGTAAAACCTTGACAGTATCTGGATGCCTAAGAAATATCGTAAATAATTCCTTTAGTACACACTGAAGAAAATATATGTTTTATATTCTCAGGAATAAATTCAGGGTTGAAATGGTTAAAAAAGAACTTGAATCTTGAAGGATGCGTTTAAAATAAATTTTAATTATTACTGAATCTATTATTACTGTAAGTCGGTTCATTTGATTAGTAATGGTTTTGCATTAAAGATTCACAAATAAATCTCTGCATTTTTTATATACATTGTACGATCATTCTTGAAAATCAATTATTCTTTAAACGAATACGCTTACAGTGTTGAATGTCCCTAAAAGTAAAATAATTCTGTTTTATTATTCGTGGAATATAATCTTCGTTAATTTATATACTCGTATCATCGAACGCAATTTCAATCATTTATCATAAAATGTTCTGAGTCGGTAGGAATCCTCTCCCGAGTTGTCGAGGCGACGGACGCGCAAGGTACAGCATACCGCCGACATATTGTGTTCTCGTGTTTTTTTAATTTTATTGCCGATAATTTCATCTTGGTTGCTCACTTCGATTACACTTAACAGTTTGTGCGTCATATCACGAGTCCTCTGAGATTATGGATAAGACAATAATTATTTTGCATTTAAATCACTCAAGACAGATAGATCTCAAGAAAAAAATATTGAGAGAAAAGAATAAAAAAATAAAAAATGTATGTTTATCTGTTGCTTAAAAAAACATAATTAGAGGCTCCTTGGTAGAGGGGAAAAGAATCCGTTAGTGTTAGTATGTTAGTTTTATAATTTCCCACAGCAAAGGCAGGATTGGTACGCAAGTTACGCCAAAGTACATTAAGGTTTATCTGAGTAAGGATATTATGGGCATCCATGCAGTTAAATATTAATTTGTGCAAGAATATCAAACCAGACAAAATCCTTCTGAATTCTAATCTAAAGATATTAAAGTACTCTAGACGATTATAATAGTTGATTATGAAAGTATTTGATCCGATTCTAAATATTAACGATTTTAAACATTAACGTTGCACCGATTCAATCTGCGTTATATGAAAATTACAATTAGGAGACCATATTATAGAATCAAATTCAAGCAAACTACGAACAAATGATTTAAACAATGTAATTGCAATTTTCGGGTTTTTGAATGGCTTAGATATTCGCAAAATAAATCCACAGATTTTGGACGCTTTCATTGAAATGTGGTCAATGTGATGATTGAATTTAAGTTTGTTATCAAAAAGAATCCCAAGATCTTGAATTGTCTCGACTTTCGTTAAAACTGTGTTGTCGATTGAATAATTGAAAACGATTTTTTTTTTTCGTGAATTCAATAGACATACATTTATTTATATTAAAAAATAAGTCGTTTTCATGACAACACGATAACAAAGAATGTAGGTCATTTTGTAGTTTATGACAGTCATCAATTGATTTTATAATTTTAAGGTCATCTGAAAATAACAGATATTTGGAATTATACGAGTATTTAAATTTGTACAAAAAAGATTTAAAAGATTACGCAATTCATACAAAATTTTGTTTAATCCTTGTAATTTTTTTTGCGTAGAAACGGATACAAAATGCGAAAAGTGCAAATAATACAATAATAAAAAAAAACACAATAGCTGGTATATGAACATATACACAAAAAATCAAAACATTAAAAGAAAGATAAATTCATAGACATGCCCTCTATAATGAAGAAATTCAGAGTTACGAAAATTTGGATTAATTTTTTTTATTCGCGGTTAAAATTATGGCATTTAATTTTAAGGTGAAGTTTCTCAAAAATGTATGAAAAAACGAATGAAAATGAACTTGCACCAATGCACCAGTCTAAAGATGCCCATTAGAGGGCGAAAGCGCCAATTGGTCAAAATAAATAAGTGGAAGTGTACCAAGTATTTTTTTAATTAATAACTTATATGTAAATATAAGTTATTACATCATTACAACGGAATTCTATCAAGAATTGTCAATAAATACCTTAAATGAAATATTCAATAATAGTTTGTCATCGGGTGCTCAGACATTAGATTTAATTAAATATCAAAAAAAAGAGTACAGACCTAAAACTGTATACGTGTAAAATAATATACATAAAAAAAAATTTAAAGAATATATTTTTTTTTAAATAGAGAAAATTTAGTAAAATAATTCAATTAAAGAATAGCAATTTACTTGAATATATTTTAAAAATAAGAAAAAAATTAAACACATATATAAATAGTGTGTGTTCATAAATGTAATCAAAACAAGATAAAAAATAAAACAAAGTAAATCTAAAATTTCAATACGTATCTACAGAAAAAAACAAAAATATAAAGAAAATTAAAAGTACCTATTAAAATTAAGATCTAAAAAATGTAAATAAAATAAGAAAAAAATAAAAGGAATGGTTAACCTAAGAAAATAATAAATTAGTAAAGAACGTTCTCTTTACTAACCACTTACGTAATAAAAACATAATTTTATTTTTAATATCTGTATTCAATTATATAGGTGTTCCCATTTAAAATTGCAGCATTTATTGTTAGATTAATAAGTATCGTTTTTTATTTTAGTGATCCGCGTAGGTTTGATTCGTTCCGACGTTTCGGCTACCATTACAGGAGCGCCATTACAAACTATATATTGTGTAGATAAATAATGCTATTATTAGACGACAATTAGCCACAGTAATAGAATAGTACATTACTCTCGGTAACTCGAGCATGCTTTTTAGGTTAACCATAAAAAAGATGTTAATATTTAGCGACCGACCAAAGTTACAGTTTCGGCCAATATAACGAGTTTTGGACGAAAATTGGCAGAAACTTTGGCTCAGCCGAAACCTGTGTTCGAGATGTATCGCATTACATTCGGTTGTACTTGGGTGCATATTATTGCTTACCTTTAGTTTGTCTTAAAATATTGTTACTTATTTTAATGAACTCGTAAGGTTTTTTTATTTATCTATTTATTTAACTCTTTGAACATAATGTTAATTGTACATTGGCGGGCTTATTGCCAAATGGCAATTTCTTCCAACCAACCGATAAAATAAAAGTTTTATTTTTTATTTCAAGTTAAAAACATATTCAAAAGAAAATAAAGATGAAAAAAAGCTAAGGATATTTAAAAATATAAATAAATGTATTTGTGTATAAATTATCCTAAAACAATACCATTACTTAATGGGAAAAGGAAAAAAGAGGAAAGAGGAAAGGAGGAGAGATTAAGAAAGAGGAAGAAGATGTTTCTTCAGACGTGATTTAAACAGAGATAATGTAGTAACATCTTTAATGATGGATGGGAGATGATTCCACAGTGGAGCGGCATGGACACTATATGAGTTAGAGAAGAAAGGAATTGGATGGGTATTAAGAGAGTGCTTTGAGAAGGTTTAACAACAAAAACGCCTTATTTTGGGCGTTTTGAGGTGACTTTTAACTCATTTAAATTTGTTTTGGTTTTGGGTAAAAAACTTGTTTCGGTCGGCTGAAACTTTGGCTCAGCCGAAACCTGTGGTCGGAATGTGTCGGATTACATTCAGCTATACTTGGGTGCATATTGTGTTCTCGTGACCCGGCTGCGTCACTCGTAACCTTTAGTTTGTTTTAGAGTGCTATTACTTATTTTAATAAACTCGTTAGGTTTAGCGATGGAAACGCCTTATTTTAGGCGTTTGGAAGTGAATTTTAACTAATTTAAATTAGTTTCGGTTTTGGCTGATCTCTTGAAAATCTTGTGCCGAAGTTTCGGCCAACCGAAACCTCTGGTCGGGATGTGTCGGATTACATTCAGCTATACTCGGGTGTATCTTATAACTCGTGACTTGGCTGCGTGACCAGTGACCTTTAATTTGTTTTAGAGTGATGTTTATTCATTTATTTATTTATTTATTAACGGACATTGTCCATGTATACAATTTATAAGGTTTAAATATTACAATAAAAGAATAGTTTAAAACATTTTAAAAAAAGAAAGAAGCATTGACAAACATAAGGGAGATCGAGACAAGATCTGGACTATTTATTTAGTGCTCGTTTAAATCGTTGTAAACTTAAACCAAAAAAGTCCAGATCTTGTCTTGAGTTAACAATACGACAAAGGCGGGTCATTGGAGAATTTAGGCCATAGTTTGTTCTATGCTGATCGATGAACAGTACTTCATTGAGTCTCAATCTACGAGTCGGAATATTGAATTTTACTTGTCCCAGTAATGATGGAACATCGATTATACCATTTAGTATGCCGAACATATATATGGAGTCAATATTAGTTCTACGTTTTTGTAGACTAGAAATATTTAACATTGACTCTATTTCAGCATAAGAAAAATTATCTCTCTCTAGTCCGAGCATCCACGCTATTTTTCGAAGCAAGCGATGTTGGACTGATTCAATGTGATTTATGCGATTGACATAGAATGGAGACCAGACCACGGAGGCATATTCTAGAAGAGGGCGAACAGTTGAGCAATAAAGAGTTTTGATTGTACGGACATTAGTAAAATCAGAGGATATTCTGTTAATGTTACTTATTTTAATGAACTCGTTAGGTTTAACAGTGAAAACGCCTAATTTTGGAGTGACTTTTAACTTATTTAAATAAGTTTTGATTTCGGCTGAAAATCTTGTTTCGCTCGGTTAGGTACTATTAATATTTTTAATGAGAAGTCGTTCATTTTTCAAATTTGTTGCAGCAGAAAGGGAAAACATTTTTGAGAAGAGAATATGGGAGCCTAGGCATTTACAGGGCTTATGACCTATCATTGGCTGGTTTAAGTGGCCACATTACGCATTGTGTAACATTCACCATTCTGCCTATGTTTGAATATCCACATTTTCTCACCTCATCCATCTTTTGACTTTTGTGAAGTAAAAGAGCTGAAACCTTTATTACGCGGGTGAAATTTATCCGGCTGAGCCAATTCACCCACTAGGCAAAGCCTGAAAACAATTTTCCAATTTTTATACTTGTTCTTTTACCAGGTAATTATTCCACAATGTTTTGAGTATGTCCAAATGCTTGCAGTCTGGCTGGATTTCCTCCCGAATGGTGAATATTACACAATGTGTAAAGTGCCCACATAAACCAGCCAATGACAAGTCATAAGCCCTGTAAATGCCTTGACCTCCATTTTACCTTCTCAAAAATGTTTTTCCTTTCTGTTGCAACAAATTTAAATATGAACAACTCCCTAGGGAGAAAATCCAGCCAGTCTGCCAGCATTTGGACATACTCAAAACATCGTTCGTTCTTCCTTGCTATTTTTGTAATGTAGAGATCGTTTAAGTCATCATTATTTTCAAATAGCAGAAGTATGAAACGTACTTCTTTCACCACGTGTTTAGAAGTACGTTTTCGTCTCTCTTGCGTGTGTTATCCTTCGTGACAGGCCAACAACACGAAAATGCATCGGTACATACATTAACATAATTAATACAGGCGAGTACCACGCGGCCTGGTCGGTCTACTACGGTCACTGTCGATATGAGGAGAGTTACTCGACTGTTAGAGGGGGGAGGAGGGCGGGACACTCCCAACCAATGGTCACCACTCACCAAAGTCCCGCCCTCTTCATTTGAATTAAGAATAGAACAGAATTTGAATTCAACTCGAGACTCGTAATGACGGAATGCACCGTGAAGTTAGACGCCAAACCGAGTTAATGATGCGTGTTCCTATAAAGATTATATTATTTACCGTATATTATAATACATCTCTATCTAGTTCGCTAACAAGGCGTTTCTATCGGGTACCTTCATTATTATTTTCACTGATCTGGCATCATTATGACACAATATAATGATAATAATTATTTTTTTATAAAAACTATTCTGGAAGTATTAAACAATTTTGGTAAATGGAATTCATAATAAAAATGAGCAATAAAATATTTTTATTTATTTCAACAGAGAAGAAAAACATTTTTGAGAGAAAGGAATATGGAAGTCGAGGCATTTAGTGGGCTTATGACCTGTCATTGGCTGGTTTAAGTGGCCATTTTACACACTGTGTAACATTCACCATTCTGCTCATGTTTGAACATCCACATATCCTCAACTCTTTCATCTGTTGACTTTTGTGAAGTAAAAGAGCTGAAACCTTTATCACAAGGGTGAGATCCAACCGGTTGAACCAAATCACCTACTAGGCAACGCCTTAAATTATTTTTTTCATTTTTTTCACGTCTCCTTTTACCAGGTAGTTAATTCAATAATGTTTGAGTATGTCCAAATGCTTGCAGACTGACTGGATTTCTTTCGAAATGTGGATGTTTTGATATAGGCAGAATTGTGAATGTTACACTGTGTGTAAAGTGGCCACTTAAACCAGCCAATGACAGGTCATAAGCCCTGTAAATGCCCAGATCTCCAGATTCCCTTTTTAAAAATGTTTTCCCTCTCTGTTGTCACAAGTTTAAATATGAATAACTCCCTAGGGAGGAAATTCAGCCAGTCTGCAAGCATTTGGACACACTCAAAACATTGTTGTTAGTTTTTCCCTCGTTAAAACAGCAAACATAATAATTAATCGTTCTATTTAGGGGCATATTTCCAGCCATAACTACGAAAATCCGGATTTCGTGCATTACATTTTACATGCATTCCCTCTCCCAACTCCTCACTGTACCACCCCCCTAACGCAATCAAGATTTTAAACCAGTGGTGTTCAACGTGTCACAGCGAGAGCAGCGCGATGACAGATAGCATCCTCTCGCAACTGTATTTTATGATAGAATGTATTAATTTAGCCAAAAACACGAACATTATGAAACGGTTTTATAAATCATGTCATATATTAGCATTCCCTTTCCACACCAATAGTGCATAGGGCACTGCATTGGTACACCAATCGTAGCGTATCTTGATCATTTATGTTACATGAAGGTAAGGTGATTAGTCTTACACTTCAGGTACCACTCTAGTCAACATTTTTAGAGTCTTATTTATAGCACTTTAGCTGGGGTATTCCTAGTACCGGATCTCGCGGATTTTTTTCACTCTCGGAAAGGTTAATTTAAGTACTGTATAACATTATTTTCTCAGAGTATTTACGGTCCTTGTTTATCTCAACCACATGTCTTTATGTTTTGTTTGTTTAGTTTCGTATTTATATGTTTCTTCATTTAAGTGTTATAATTAGCTTTAAATAAACTAAATAAATAAATTTAACGATGGTCCATTGTACGTTATATTTATCCTGTATCTAGTAAATTCAACTTCCCCATGCTCCCCTCCCCGCCGTCAAAAAAATTATATTTGGCAATAAAGTCATTAGTATAGAACTGCTTATGCTTTAAAAGATCAAAAATCTCCATCTTAGAACAGGCTGAGCCATGTTAGATGGAGACCATCCGAAATAGAGAACACACTGTTCCTATTTTCTATTACTACTTTTACTTTTATATAGATTCTCTGTTACTAAATATGTATACTTATTTTATGCAATAAATTTATAAAATAAAAAATAAATTAATTAAAAAAAAAAAAAAAACAAAAAAGTATAATACAAATAAGTATCTGTACCTTTATACTAATACTAGTATCTTTTTTTTTTTTTTAATTATAAATGGTATATTCTGTAATTTATTTTTGTTCTTCAAATTTTAATTACTAACGATTTATTTTCAAATTTGTATCTAAGCTTCAATTTTTATTATTATCGGTATGTTTTCCAATTTATTTTTTTGTTTAATTTCTTAATTACTAATTTTTTATTTTATAATGTGATTTGTGGTTCAGTTTTTATTATTATCGGTATGTTTTATAATTTATAATAATTGTGTCTCATTTATTTACTATTAATGGCATATTTTCTAATTTATTTTTATGATTCAATTTTTATTATTATTACTTGCATGTTTTCTAATTTATATTTATATTGATTTTTTCTAATGTTATAATTATTCTTTGAATTTATTAAGCATCATTTAATGAAATTAAAAATAATAAAAAAACACATGAAAAAAATAAGGTCCTTCCTAAACACAGGAATTTCCTAGCTAGTCGAGACATGAAACAAATAAACTCTGTACATTTTAAAACTGTGAAATACTAAATAAATAAATAAATAAAGGATGAAACACAGGAGTTCTATTCGTTCTACTTCCCAAAGTCAAAAACCTAAAAATTATCGCAATAAGCTATTTTATACGTGAATATGAGTCCACATTCGTTGTAAAAATGCTTTTTTGTGTTTGAAGTCCGCTTTGTTTTTAATGCAAAAAAACAGCAATAGTCCCAGATACACTATATAAATATGTACCAATATTATATTTTTTAAATCAATGCTTTACATCGATAGTTCTTTATATGTCAAAATTATATCGTTTAGTTAAAAAATTATGAGGTTTTGGAGATCGCACATCACAAAATCTCGTTTCCTTAACATTTCGTTCAATGCGACTCCGTGGCTTATCTTTTAAGAACAATTATTATTTATGTGCATGAAAATTTAAAAATAAAAATGTTAATAAAATACTAAAGGAATTACTTGCTCGATTAACAAACCAATCTTCGAGATAACCATCGGATAAGCCGAGCTTGGTATTCATAGCTTCTTCAGTAGCCACTCGTACAACTTCCTTCAGACTATTTTTTTCCTCTTTGTCTATGACTAATTTGGATCAGTAATGAGATTCATGGTTAGTTTGCATGACCGTATTACTTGCTCTGTGGTAGGTGCCTTAAATCATGCAATGATTATCTGAACATTACAAACATCAACATGACATTGGTCGTAGGGAGTCAAAAATGCTTTGATGCATGCCGCGAATTGCAGATTCTTACTGGATGTCGAAAATAAAATATGAAAATAAAGAATAATTTAAAAAAATATATTTACAGATGGCAATCATGAAGTTTCACATTATAAATGAATTGTCTACGTTTTATGAATGTATGTATGTGTATGCGCATGGGTGTATGTACGTGTGTGTGCATGTACATGTGTATATACTATGTGTGTGTATATATATATGTGTGCGTGTATATGTGTATGTGTGTATGTATATGTATCAAAATGTGTATACGAGTAAGTTTAAATTTTATTAGTATGTGCTCTCTATTAACTTTTAACTCTAATCATATATTATAATGTAATTGCCTAGCTTGGAATGGGGTATGTACCCTTGTTAGCTGGGCAAAGTGAACGTAAAATTGTATTTTTGATAAAAGGTGTTAATAAATAAATAAATTAATAAATCATCACCAACATTCACTCCGATTGCAGCGTATCTAGATTATTTTCGTAACATGTAAAGCAAGATGATTAGTATTGCGCTTCAAGTGCCAGTCGAAAAACGATAAAATATTTCAGTGTAAAATCACATTTTAGACTAATGTTTTGTGTCGACGTTTCCAGGAATTGAACCCGGGCCCTTTAGCACGGTTGGCAAACGCGCTAACCACTACGAGGCGGACTTTTCTCCATTCGATTTCGTTTTCCGGAATGTTCACCGAGTTAAAAGCATTATTTCAGAGTTCTGGTTCCTTTTTACTGACAGCACTGTAGACATGGAGCATAAATCCAAAAAATGAATAAAATATACGTAAATTTAAATTTATTACAACAGAGACGAAAAGATTTTAAAAGGGGAATATGGAAGTCTAGGTATTTACCGGGCTTATGATCTTTCATTGGCCACTTGTTTTCTCACACATGTTTTCTGTAGCTATAAATTTAGATCTTAATTACTCACTAGGGAGGAAATTCAGCGTGTCTCTACAAAAATTTGGGCACACTCAAAACATTTCCGAATGACATACAAATCATTTACCGTAAAACGGGGTTAAATTGCACCATCAAGGGTAACATTGCATCAAAAAAAAAAGTTTTTAGAGACACCTGTTGTCATTGCTACTAACAATAACTCATTGTTTCTCCAAATATTCAATGGATGTCACTTTTCACTCTTAAGCTTGGGTTTCCTAGGACAGCGGTGCCCGTATTTTAACGGCCGTAGTGAACATTAATGCGGTTGACAGCCGTCGTAATGGTGACTAGAGAGTGGTTTCCTATAAAAATGGTGTTGATAACACCGTTAAAAAATAAAACCACTCTCTAGTCACCACTACGACGGCTGTCCACCGCATCACCGTTCACTACGGCCGTTAAGATACGGGCACCGCTGTCCTAGGAAACCCTAGCTTTACCTAAGGTTATTTTCCATTCAATATGGTACTTTAGTACTGAGCGATTAGCGGTTTGGGTTGGTTGTGCAGTTTTTATGAATAATTTCTGTAGGTAATTCTTATCACATCTTCAACAGTGTGTATCATTCTAAGGTGAGTAAAGTGGTTTCGTATGTTGAATTTCGTCATGTATTTCATAATACCAGTATTTCTTACTAAATTTACCAAAAAATATTAATATTAATATTTCCATGTCCATGTGGAATCTATTAAGATACTGAAGGAAAAAAAAAGTGATGCAATGTCACCCAGCCCTAGGGCTTACTTTGCATCATTTTTCAAAAAATTATAGCTTGTATTTGAAACTACAAAATATACTTATAACCACAAAAAAGTAAAGGAAATATATTATATAACCATGACATTTATTGTCAAAAACACTACTCATCTCCTCGATGAAAAAAATTATTATAGCTGAAAAGTTATTAAAAAGTGATGCAATTTAACCCCGTTTTACGGTACCTACTTTATTTTATAAGGTAATTCAACAAAGATACATATTTTAAAAAAATAATAGAATTTGTGGAGATCCGTCCATAAACTTCACGTGCGTATTTTTAGAGAATTACACGGAATAAAAGAATGAGGAAGTTCTACTAAGCTAAAATTAACAGTAACAGACAGTTTCTTTGGGGATGCGATTTATTCATAATGTTTAATAATAATTATGATACCAGGGTGTGGCTTTGAATTTATTTGATTTAACTTTAACGAAGCTATCATGCAGATGAATAATGTCTCTCAATTATTATTCTTTGGTTAAATGAAACAAAAAGAAATTCAAATATAAAGCACTTAACATTGAAAGAGTCAGCTTTGAATAGAAAAGATACATAAGAACACGATTGAAAATTATTCACGCATTACTTTTAGAGTCAATCAAAGTCCTGCCAGTTTTTAATCTGTCTAGCAATCATCATCTACTAGAGCCAATATTAATTGATATTCCCAACAATGGATGTGGTAGTCTCGGGTGATCCGTTTTTTTGTTCATCGGAAATGAATTAAACAAATTCTCCAGCGGAGCCGAGCAAATAGAAGCTGCGTGGTAGAGATGCTACGATAAGCATTAGCATTGGTCAATTCATTGTCAATTTACAGGTACAATAGCAATAGCGACTACCAAAAGTCTTTAAATTACAATTAATTATATTCTCTTAAATTTGATTAATTTAATTCACTACTAGCAAGACTCGTAATATTGTGTATATATCATGAAAAAAATAAGTTTGACATTATCATAGTTCCCTATCCCCACCTAATAGTACATAGAGCACTTCCCTCCATGGTCATTTCCCCGTAGGTACCCCTACGGCAGAGAGAATAGACCGCCACACACGTCTATCCTGGCATTCATTCCTAGCTTCTTCCCCATTCATTCATCTTGTCATACGTGCTTTTCGGTTCTGTCTGCTTTTGACATGACCAAACTGAAGATTTTGGTTTATCTGATCATGCCACGTCTTTCTTGGTCGTTCTCGTCTCAAGTTATTTTTTATTATTGCCATAAATACTTGTTTTACCATTCTTTCGTCGTCCATTCGTTCTACATGACCAAACTATCCCAGGGACCCATTCTTAATCTTATCGATTATACTTGACTCAGATTTACACTCTCGCCTGATTTCATCATTCGCAGCATCGCAGCATATTATGACCACTGTTATATGATGCTAAGATGATCATGTTTACGCTTCAGGTGCCAGTGCAGGGACTATGAAATATCCTAGTGTAAAAAACCTTTTCTAATAAATATTTCATGTCAACCTTGCCGGAAATAGAACCCGAGACAAACGTAGGCAAATGAACTGAGCATTCCACCACGAGAAGGACGAGGTGTTTGTATGCTGTAAACAAAATAAATATATCATTATTTAAATGTAAAAAACATCAATATAATATTGTAAAAACGGTTATTTTTTGAAATTTGTGAAAAATATTATACTCACATACCACAGCTGCGTAAAATAATCATATTTTTTTTGTAAAATTTGTGAGCCTCTGTAAGATTTATAAGCCAAATATGCATCTCTTTTTAACTACTTTTCTTCTAGACTTCAGTGATTTACTATAAATCTTTGTTACTTTTCATTACTTTTATTAAATTTAACCCTAACAATCAACTATTTTTTCTTTTTATTATATAACTTTGTATTTAACTTCAATTTTGTACAAATCAGCTACGGCCGTTGGTTGTAATAATAAATAAATTAAATGGGAATAAAAAAATTGAAACATGGACCAAATAAAAAAAACAACAATATACAACAAAAAAAAACTGTCAAAACAATACTGCGAATGGATTTTATTTTCACATAAAACAAAACGGTATTTTTTATGATTAATTGTTTTTTATAAAAAAGCCAAGAAACAGCTTTTTGACAAATATTAGCATATCACATAAGTCAATAAGCTTACATGCTAATGAAACATAATAAAAATAGCAATAATCGTCATCGCTACGCGTGGTACCGAGTTTGAGATTGAGCTGCTACTCCAGCAATAAACCAATGAAAAGGCTTGTCTGTCAGTTAATTCAAGCCAATCAACACGCGGCATAATTACAGCAGCGGCATTAGAAGAAAAGGCGATCGCCGCACTGTTCGTGGATCTTTCATACAATGATCCATCAGAATTTTTAAACGGTTAATTGTCAGGGAAGTCTGCCGCAAGGGCCAGGCCCTTTGTCGGGTGTGGGACCCTCGCCCTAGAAAAGGGCTGATCATTTTTAATTTCCGATTTAACAATGGAATCAAAATACCCTTCGATCCTTTTCCCGACTTCATTGGAAGGTAATCTGTTGTCCTTGGAAATAGATAGCAAATTCAATCAACTCAATTCATTTACCGATTCTGTGAATTGATTCCACCTTTAATATAATACATTACCTTAGAGATGAAGAACATTTTAACATGAAAGTTTTGGCTTTTATAGCTCTTATGGTTAAATAAGAAAACTTCCCTTGAAGATAAAACGATTTAATTCACAACATAAACAATAATTAGTAAAAGGCATACGGATAAGTTTTATGCATTTAATATGTACGTTGCTTTTATCTCCATCTAATTGAAACAAAATTTAAATAATTTGCACTTAAAAAATATAAAGTATTATTTGACTTTGCTTTATTATCGTATATTATTATGGGCTATAGGATTATTGGTAAAATGTATCATCATTCCCTTTCCGCACCCAATGGTGCATATGGCACTGCATTTAGGTGCCAGTTCAGGGACTATAAAATATTCTGGTTTGTAAACACCTTATTAAATAAATATTCTATATCAACCCTATCGGGAATCAAAACCGAGACCTCTCGCATGATATGTAAACGCGCTGACCACTACACCACGAGGCCGACAGATAAAATACTTTTGTATAAAATTTACAAAATACTATTTATTCATTTATTTTATTTATTTAAACGCTTTGTAGGTTATAACATGTTTTACATATATAAATATAAAGGCATACACGTATTATACAGTAGTATTTGCATGTAACCGTTCTTAGGATTTTATTGACCTTTTTGAGCCTGATGGTAAAAAAAATCCTTGAGTTCCTCAAAGGAGTAGCAGGAATACCCCAGATTTGGCTTTAAATATAACTTTAAAAATGTCTTTATAATTATAATCATGGTATTGTTTATTAACCTATTAAAAATATTTAGAGTTTTCGGCAAATTTCAATTTTTTGTCTATAAAATACTGTTTCGAGAGGATATGGCATAGCGCAGCTCTATCTGCCATACGTTGAACAACACCGATCGAAAATATCACTACGTGTTAGCGAGACGGAACGCGTGGAGTTGAGAGCGGGAGCATGTAAATTGTCAAGCACGAAATCCAGTTTTTTGTGGTTATGGCTGGAAATTTGCGTCCTAGTAGCAAAAATTATCAAATTTTCAAAGGACGAATTTTAATTTTTCTGTTTGCATGGGGCAAAACAAAGGCAAATATGAATTATTAAAAAAGAAATTGGCTCAACATTATGGGATATGATTTTTCGATAAATGAAATCAATGTGATGATTAGCAAATAAGTTATTGACATAAATGCTACCTTGGGGACCCTAAATACCTCCCTTAAATCCGGAATGATTAACTTATCACACTAAAATCTGAATATTCGAATACCGCGCATTCGATTTTTTTTATATATGTACATTCACATACTTATTATTATTTTATAAAATTTAAATGTATATATACATAATAGCGGACCCGTCAGACGTTGTCCTGCCAGGACGTTGGCTTGCAACTAAAAACTGGTTCAGCAAACGTTTTTTCGTAAATGAGGACACACGTTATATATTATGGACTTTTTTGAGCTATTTTTATGTTCGTAATAATGGTTAGTTTTTCGTAATAATGGTTAGTTTTTCGTAATAATGGTTAGTTTTTCGTAATAATGGTTAGTTTTTCGTAATAATGGTTAGTTTTTCGTAATAATGGTTAGTTTTTTATGTCATTGGCTAAAAGTACTAATTGTGCTCAAATAAAAATTGTGCAAAAATCACTCCTCTGATGCCATAATCTAGGGAGAAAATACGAGAATACGTGTTAATTAAGAAAAGTCAATCCACGTTTTACCATGAGCCCTTTAACATTATGACGTTTAACTCATGCCCAACGCGAATATAGTCATTTTTTAACCGCTAGCAGTGTTTTGAAGGCAAACTTGACATTTAATTCAAAACCAAAATAAATTAAATAAAAAATGCCTTGATTGTGTCGTGAAAGCGTGCAAAAACTGTTCGGATCAAAGGAAAAAGATTTTTCGTTGATAAGTGGGTCGGTACCTAGGTACTTGTTTATGATTGAATTCCAAAACTAAAAATTATAAATATTCAAATATTGAATTTAAGTGGGTATTAGATACTTGTTTATAGTTGAGTTCCAAAACATAAAATAATTCATTTTCATATAGAATTCTGTTTGCAAACGTCAAACTTTGCTTTTTTATCTCTGGTGTACTTTAGGTAGAATGCGATTTAAATAAATGTAATGTCATTTAATATTATTATATTTTTACTGAATATCCATTACAAATAAATAAATGGGTAGATATTAAAAAGAGTGTAAGGAAAAACTCTGATTGGGATCCATAAAAAGCGAATACTGTTTGTTAACATTAAAAAACAAACATTTTTTACCCACAAAAAACAACATTCTTCCATTTTTTTTGCATATGCATTCTTGTTGAATGCAAACCTGGAAGGTCGATTTACAAATTAGATTGTTAATTTTAATACCTACAAACACGCGCAGCGTAAAGATCTACATTTCGCTGAAAACCGCACTTAGCCCAAATCAGTTAAGCCGTTTGAAAGAAATTCAGTGACATCATACGTACAGAAGAATTATATATTTAAAGATATTTAAATTCATGCATTTTTATTACGATTCATAGATTTAAGTGCTTTCGAAAGTATCATATATTTATTTCATGTTTTCTTTCATTAAGTTCGCTTTTCATTTTTTTTCTTTTCAATTTTAAAATTACACCCGTTAAAGCGGAATACATTTCTGAAATTTCATTGCCAACTTATCTTTAGGGTTATTATATATATCCCTGTAATATTCGAAATATTTTGAAGAGTAGAAATGTGAAATTGTATGGTAATTTATTAAACAATTACTCTGTAATTGAATGCCTTCGAATCACTTCAACAGAATCACTTATATGTTGAAGACGTGCGATGTTTTTAAACGTTGTTCGTATTCATATTAACTTACTCGGCCTGTTTTTCAGCAAAAAGTGGCAGGTACTCTGCACTGGAAAGATACGTTTTTTTATTCGCGTTTTATGCAGTGTAATCATAGTAAGAGGTTATTGATAACTGGGGAATGCGTTATTGAAAATATCAATAAATTATTTATGCAAAAGGCACAAGAGTCTGCTAGTTTTATTGGAATATGTTTTTCTTATTATTAATTATTTACTTGTGGTTTTAAATTTCAAAATCAAATCAAAGTAAAGTAGAAATAAATTAAGAATAAAAAGTCTAAATTCGTATATAATTATTTTTTTTCGTAGTTACTATGTTATTATCTTTTCAAACAATTTTTTTTAAGCCAATCAACAAGCTCAAGTTAGCTTTAATAGATTGGCATTAAAGAGTAATACTGAATATAAACATTCTTGAAATCTACTTAAATTAACAAAGTGTATAATTAACAAATGGTATGTATATAGCATAATCTAGGCGGAAATGGCAAGTGTGACATCGCGAGTCAGGAGAGACAACACCGCTTGCTTCTTAAATGCCTGCCCTTGCTGTAGGAACACATCGACAGTACCGTTTAGTGAGATTTCGTACACTGTTCTGAGGATCCTTGGCAGAGGGGAAAAGAATCCGATGTTAGTTTTATAATTTAAACACACAGAAAAAACAGTATTGGTACGCAAGTTACACCGAGGTACATTGTTGGATTTGTAAGTTTGTGAGAAGTTTTCTTGTACCGAAGTAAGAAATAGTTTTTAATTTCAGTTAAAAAAATAGACAGTAAACCAGTGTATCAATAAAACATTTCTTCCAATAAAAAACATTTGTTTCCTTTAAATATATTTTTTTTAACATCATGTAAGGCCAGTCATATTTCAATGTATCAATATGTATCTTTTTTGGATGATCACGGGATCAACTTATGCTGTTACATGGTCCGACTTACACCAGAAAGTTGGATTCGTTCCAACGTTTCGGCTACCTTCGCGGGACCCACACACACCTATTTTTTTTGAAAAAACACACTGTTTACCCTGAATATGGCTCCTGTAATGTTTGCCGAAACGTCGGAACGAATCCAAGTTACACGGGATCACCCAAAAAATATACATATAGATAAATAACAGCGACGGTAAAAACATACGCACTTTTTTCAATGTATTTTAATTTTTATCAATTTATAAAATATATTCAGGCGTTGAAGGTGAAAGAATTTAATTAGTTGAATCTCACCCACATTAATGAAGGTTTTACTTCATTAAAATTAACAAATAGAAGAATCAAAGTAATAAGAATGTTCAAACATAGGTAAAATGGTGAATGTTACGCAGTGTGTATACTCTGTACAGTAGCCACTTAAACCCGCCAATGACATGTCATAAGCCGAATATATACCTAAAATTTCATATTTCCTGCTCTAAATCATTCTCGATCCTTATTGTAATAAAATGTTTTATCGATTTTAAAAATGCTGATAGGTATAACTTTAACTTTCCTAAAATATTAGGTAAATTTTATATCGATACATTTGCATAAAATACAGTAAATGAATACGCATAAAAATTCAAACATTATTGTTGTCAGAAATAAAAATCTACTTACAATATGAGCATTAACAAGAAGTGACAAAAAACCACTCGTGTTTTTATTACTTAATCAGCCATAAAATCCTTCTTAATTTAATTTTCATAGTAAACGAGTATTATGCAATTAAAGCAAAATTTTCAATTTATCTTTCTATGATTATATACCTAACTATGTTCATTGAAAAGGGTTCCATATTTATTTATTCTAGAAGCATTAATTATTGATTTCTTTTTTTAACTTCGAAAGAGTTTTCCTTGAAATTTCCGGAGTTCATTTCCATAGAAAATTTCCAATACAGCTGCATTAAAGTTACGCCAGAGGTATACTCTTTAGAATTGCATTCTGAATTAGTTATGATAAGGACACGAAGTACGAGTAGACCGTATACAGAGTGTAGACGTGTAGAGGGAATGAGTAGACTACAGAACGGAGAGAAGAACATACTATACATGGAGATCAGAATTGCTTTACTCTATAGGTTCTGCTTCAGTGTTAGTCTCGATTCCGTGTACTGCAGACGACTAAAAGCAGGTAGACTCGATCCACCAGTTTTGGCCAGCGATTATTTTAAAATTTATCACAAAACTCACATTTACTAGTTTTAAAATATTTAATTAAAAGTTAATTATTGAACTTTTAGCTTGAATTACAATTTTATGAAAACTAATAAAATAAAAATCACATGGGAAATACCACTGCAGATACTGAAGCTTTAACCTGAAATTGTATTATTTTTTTCATGTTTAATATTAATTTTTATTCGTTTCTCGTAAAGTTAAAAAAAAAACATTTTAATATTTAACCATCAATTTTTACCCATTTAAATGTTATTTATTTCGTTTTAGTATTTTCATTTAGTTGGTGTATTTTAAATATGTTTATATACATTAAAATAAAACTTTATCATTAACAATATTTTTAGTTTGTTCAAATTTTTGTAGTCAAAGACTGGATTCAACTCCCTGGGGAGCTGTTTATTTTAACATATTACAACAAATGCACCTGCTCCATGAAGAAGTATAGACATTGAAAAAATAACATTTTCAGGCGTTGCCTAGTATGTAGGTTTAATAATTAAATTAGATGAATCTCACCCGCATAAATAAATGTTGTAGCTCTTTAACTTCACAAACATGATGAAAGAATTGAAGGAATATAGATGTTCAAATATGGGCAGAATGGTGAATGTTACACAGTGTGTAAAGTGGCCAGTTAAACCAGCTATTGACAGGTCATAAGCCTAAAAATTGCTCTAACAAAATTCAAGATTATTTAAAATTAAAATGATTATTATTACTTAAATTGATTTAACTTAGCTTTACACTCATTTTATATGATTTATGAAAGGTGGTGGAGTTATATAATTGAAGATGCGTGAATAATATCAATGCTTACTTAAAAAATGTATGAATTTTATGTATATTGAACTTTCAAATAAAGTTAAATAAAACGATAATGACGCAATATATATCGTCTCCCAAAAAAGATGATAATTATTTTGGGGTACGATGTTTAACACAATTTCTGATGAGTTCTATTTTTTAGGTGTCTTAAAAAGTTAAAAAGCAGTAGTTATCTAGTAGTTAAAAGGTTGCTTTATTATGTGTATTTGCCGTTTGGTAAAAGAACTTGAGTTACAATATATATAAACTTTCCAAAAATAAAATTATTATCTTTGAACTGTATTGGCAATTTTTTCGTTTATTTTCCTTTGTATGCACATTTTGTATCACTTTTGGAACAAAGAGAGGATATCATATAGCTCAAAAAAGTAACGTGATAGACAAAAACTGGGGTCATTTTAGGATTTATATGCCAAAAGTTAGTCAAAAACATGTCAGATCTAAGTCAACAAAGTTTGTGTTTTTCAGTGTTATTGATAACAGTAACTTTAAATGAGTAGATATTAATATATGGGACAGATTCGGATGATTAAGCTTTGGTGATTAATGTCATTTAAAAACTATTGAATCTTTTATTATTTGAAATATATTTTTCCTTCGAATTTAAACATACTGTCAAACCAATTTAGAGTATTTTAAACATTGCCAGAAGATATTTAATAAAATTCGAATTCAATCTGCCACTTTCCTTTACAAATCTACAGTTCCACTTCCAGTTACTTAAAATTATCATTACTTTCGATGTCTTAGCCTGACTGTCAGGTCATTTTGGAAATGTAGGCACCAAATGTTACACACGCAGGACATTGTTTTATCTCGCATAAATTGTTTAATCCATGCATGCAAAGTATCCAACTATTTAGTAGCTATCAAAAAACTACCGAGTCTTCGGAAATGACAACGTCATCAGCATCATTTAGATTGCAGAGTTTCTGGGAGGCATTGCAGTGTTGACTTAATTAATATTATGAAATTATCAAATGGAGTGCCTCACTCTCATTCCTCAATGAGAATGAGATACATAATTGTTTGTATTATGTACTAAGACATAGGTATTCTGTTTCATTGATATCATTTGCAAAAATATGTATTTATATTTTAAATGCCAAGGTTTAATGGCAAAAAAATAAATGTTGTACAATTTTCCCCGCCGATTATAATAATGTAGAACATTATTTTTATTGGTATTTGGACGTTTATGTGAATATAAATTTTGATTGATATTTCTGGTGATATTAAGGGTAGAGATTAAAATTGTTTGTACATGTTACCAGACGTGCAAATTGTGATTATTAAGTCTGGCTAAAACCAGTACATCCACCTCCAACGTACTGTGAACGTAACGCTCCCTAGACATGCGATTCCTTACCGAGAATATTAACTTGGTGTTATTCTGTGTGATGGCCGCCATTTTGTATTAGAAAAAACCTTCCGTGTGCGACGCAAATATTCAACGTAACACCGTAAACTGCCCGTATAAGGAAGTAAACTTCCTTTTAATTTAAATAAAATACGTAAAAAAAACATTTTAATTGTAACGGCTTACATTCGTGTTATAATTAGAGTATTTTAGTCAAAACATAACATATAAACAAACGGACAAGTGTCTTCTTACCCGTAATTTAAATTCGTATTGCGAAATTTCAACATTTCAATTGACAACATGTCATTTAAATTTTGGGCTCTCCTGCAAATTGCGTTTATTTAATTATAACTCTATTTAATCGGATTTGCGATGTAATTTATTAAATATACTAGACGTAATAAATATTTTGCACATATATACCGACTTACATCAAAACAAATTAATCCTTCAATTTAATTGATGTGGAATACATGCCATAACTTACCATTCCTATATATTTATTGGCGAATTAGATTTTAATCGAGTCTGTTAAGAAAATATCGTTTTGATGAATGTAAAACCCGCTTAAATATATTATTTTATTGAAACCTGTTTTAAAATACGATTTCGAGCCATTGGCTTATAGAAGCGTCCGGTTTCTTGATTGAAAATGATTCGTCATTACCAAAACAAATCTTTAAATTGTCCTACCAAATCGATTATATTTTTTATCCAGCTACAGGAATAAAAACATTCACAAAAAAGTCATTAAGACTTGATAGAGACCAGAGTCTCATCATAGTGGCTGCCAACATTATAAATATAAGCAGCTTATTGTAGGTAGAAAAAAGAAATGTATTCGTAAACACGAAAAAGTTTTTACCAAAATGTACGCGTGCTATATTTTTATTTATAGATAAATTGTAAACGATTCAACCATGTAAATTTAACACGGTAAATTCGTATGCTCATTTAATTTTGAATGAAAAGTAAGTAGTTTTAGGTAAACATATAATCGTGTTTAGGTATTTCATTACATTTATTAAAGTTTTTAATTATACAATATAAGAAACATACGAGTAAAAACTCATAAAAAACGAAGGTTGTGGTTAAATCGGGTTGTGGTCCTGTGGCTAGTGTCTCGGACTCACGAACCGAAGGTCCGCGGTTCGAATCCCACTCTACCACAACACGATTCCATTTTCTAATAGTGAGTTATTTACAACTCGTTGAAAATGGCCCTAAAAAAATAAAATATTTGGATAAATCATAAGAACGCAAATATTTATTTTTATTAAAAAAAAAAAAAGGTTGTAAATTTAGGTTGGCTCTTATTTGTCCTAAGTCATCGGGCTATTCCAAAACTTTGGACTAAGAATTTATACTAATATTATAAATGCGAAAGCGTATTTGTTTGTGTTTTTCTTAACGTCTCAAAAAAGCAACATATTGTCATGTTTTTTGCATAAGGATAGCCAGAGAGGTGAGAAGTAAAATTGAATAATTATTCTTCATTCCGAATTTAAAAGAATCAATTTAAAAAAATACATAGTATTATTATAAATAAGCTACACTAAACGGTAAGATGGGATGCCAAAAATAATCCATTTGAAATTAATTGTTAAAATTTAAAAAATGGGCTTGCTTTATCTGTGGTCAATGATCAGTTTAATTTGCTTTTCGTTTTGGTTTTGTTATAGGATTTTGCATTTGTGAACAGAATAACGATGTTCGCCATAAATTAATAGATCATCACATTTTCTTCACAGTGATAGATTTCGTAGTTCAGCCAATCCATGCAAGCTTCTTTCTTTATTGAAAAAATACACAATTCCATACGGAAAATTCCTATGAATAAACGACAAATCTAATCAATTACCTAACTAATTTCTCCCTAATACCATGGGAACGAAGCCACGAGTAAAAGCTAGTTATATAATATAAACAAATTAATACAGAAAAAAACACTAAGATTTTTTTTGTTTAGTTAAAATATTAAATAACGTTTCTTTTTTTTATGCGTTAATTTCGGGTGAACTAATAGCGTTGAAATGCTAAAAAAAAATCTATTGCTTGTGTGAAACCAATAAAAAAACAAATGTTATGTAATATGTGTATATAACCACTTACTTTTTCACTGACTTTTTCATATTCAACAGTTTATAGACGTACCAATCTCTTCGTCATGACACCTTTTTTTACGGGTTTGAACATAAGTCTCATTATTGTCCTGACTGAGAGACGGATACGTCTCGAAACCGGAAGGCGTAGAGAAGTCGGTGCTTGGTTAGATACAAATATTTACAAATATTCATCATCATTATCATTCCCTTTCCGCAACCAACGGTGCATAGGGCACTGCATTGGTACACTAATCGCAGCGTATCTTAATCATTTTTGTTACATGAAGGTAAGAGGATTAGTGTTACGCTTCAGGTACCAGTCCAGGGACTATATATACAGGGAAATATTTTTAAGGGAAAAACATCCTTTTAAATAAATATTTCAAATCAACCATGTCAGAAATCAAACCCAAGACCTCTTGCATGGTAGGCAAATGCGCTGACCATTATACCACGAGGCCGAAAAATATTTATTGATTTACAAATATTTTTATTTTACTGAACGACCACAAATAAAATTATTGAAATTATATTAATATCAATGAAATAAATTGAATATGATATTGCCGATTGGTTTTGGAATACGACTTTTCTTTGGGCGTGAAACACTGAAAACATGACATGTTAGCCGATGTATTTAAGGTACTTGTAATATGATATCAAAGTTTTAGTATGATTTAAAAATATTAATTCTTCAAATATTCACCATTCTGTCAACGTTTAAACTTCCATATTTCCTCAAATCTTCTATCTATTGACTTGTGCGAAGCAAAAAAGCTGAAACTTTAATCATCAGACCCAGCCCAGACTGCCATATTCCCTTCTGAAAAATGTTTTCCCTCTCTGTTGCAACAAATAAAGATCTAAATCACTCAAGGAGAAAATGCAGTCTGTTTACAAGCATTTGGACGTACTCAAAACTTTGTAATATAGTGTTAGTTTTTTATTAAGCCTTGGCAAAGGAACAGTTATGTTTTGAAACCGGTCAGCCAAATCAATTTTATTTCACTGATTTTACATAATATAGTAAATTCGTAGTTGTATTTTTTATTTTTTTATTTATGAAAACGAATGACCCGCTAAGCTTCTATTCTGAAGGCATGTCAGCAGGTAGGAAAGAAAAGATATGGAAGGAAGTAATTAATAATATCTACACCAAAACACCCAGACCAATTTAAACAAAACCTTCGTCGGATTTTTCCGCCAGTTTCACAGTTGGCCATTTCATCAACTGCACTACGGCGCTTGTCATTATTTATTGATTGACATGACTATTTATTTTAATGATTTTAATGAAAGTCGCAAGGTTATTTCTTAAATATAATTTTAGTATCTATCTCTGTTAGAGTATTTAAATCTCTCGAATGTTGAATCCAATACTCTTCTCTACAAGTATTTAACCTACGCAAAATATGTGTTTCTGTAAAATGTATAAATAAGATAAACTTAAGTGGCGGAAATACAACATTTTAATCTGTCATCATATTTTCGAGGCTCCGGAAAGCAATTCGTCATTCCTTGCCGACGGGCGTTTATGCTTTTTTATTCCTTTGACTTGTCATACATTTATGAGTGGTTTTTTTATCCCTTAATTTTTGTCGTGTTCGTAAAAATGAAAACTAAAATCTAAATAATAATCAAGCGTTTTTAAGACAATAATGAAAAAAAAATCTTAAATAATGAATTTAGAAATTTTAAAAATATATTTATACACAAATGTGCATAACACATTCAATCAAAACACGAAAATGACTTACATTATCATTTGAAAAACTGCAATATAGACAAATTTAATATCAATCTGAAAAATAATATTATGATGCTAGACTAGACCGTATAATATTTATTTTATAAATAACCCTGACGGGTTTTTAAAAAATTCAATAAATAAAAAATGAAAGTAATGTTAATCTCATTTTGATTGTATTAAGCATAAGCGGCCTCCGCGGTGTTGTAGTCAATACGCTTGATTCACGCACGGAAGGTTCTCAGTTCGATTCCCGGTGAGAACACAAAAAATGAATGTTATTTTTCTCAAGCCTGTGTGTTCTGTGCTTTAATTTACCACTGTAATTAGGCCTCCTGGCTTATTCTGGTGCGATAAAAAATACTTTAATAATAAACTCAATAAGCTCTATACTTCAAATATACCTAGATCACTGCAATGTACATTATTGCATAGAAGTTCAAGGGTGTTATTTTATTGATTTATTTTGCATAATTTATTTGAGATGAATTTTTCGTTACTATTTATTGTTAAACTTTTTAATATATTTTTTAATGTTCAAAAGATTTTGTAATAATTTCAGCTAATCAATTATGTCCAATCAATTTTATTCTAGTCAGTGAAAAATTCGTCATCATTTCCTTTCCGCATCTTATGTAAGAAATAACCATTGTGTAAGATGATGGATAGGTGCCAGTACAGATATTATGAAATATTGTAGTGTAAATACGTATTTTTTTAATAAATACAAATTTTCTGTCAACCTTGTCTGGAATAAAACCCAAGACCCCTTACATAGTGAAAAAATGCACTGAACATTAGATCGGGAGGTGGACAGTTAAGAATTCACCTTTCTCACTTCCCCAATAGAATGAAGATTACAAACAGCTTCTTTAGGCAGCTTTTGCGTTCGTCAACAAACATTTTTTCCTTGTATATTAGCGTCGCCAAGAAGACTCGTGTTTGCAAATATAGTGTGCAATATGTAGTAGGCGAGTAATACATATTTTAAAAATATATGTACTAAGTTGGAAACAAAATAGTTAAGGAAATTTAAAATAAAATTATAGCATTCGACAGCAAATTTTGTATGCGTTGTGTGATTTTATTGTGTTTGCTTTTATTGTACGTTTTTATTCAAATAATTAAAACCTTCTAAATGAAACAACAAGTGTACGAAAATGAGTATTTTTGACACCGAATCAAACTGAAGACTTTACGCATAACAACACAAAGCCCCATTCTACAGAGGACAAGGGTTTTCAATAACGTAACTTACCTTTTACAAATAGGTATATTTATAACAAACAAGGAATACGGAAGTCTTTAAATAACAAAATATTGAGTACTCACAATTTTCTCACCTTTTTCACTTGCAACCCTTATTTCGTTTTCAATTTTGAGTATTATCTGGAGTAATTACTTAATTCAAAACCATTATTTTACTTATTTATTTTTATATTTTCATGTTCTTACAATTCACTCGATAATCGCGGTGTACTGTGAAAACACAAGCGACCTTCATCATACACCTGCCCTCCGGTAAGTTCTGAGAATATCAAAGGTTTTTGTTTTAAATAAATACAGAAAAAATACTTTTACAATTTTTATAACTTTATTCACAATTATTTTCCCTTTATGCGTAAGTTATAAGAATTAGAATGCAGAGTCTTTCTGGACGTATAATAATATCTACTATACTTTTTGCGTGCGTAGTGAATGTTTTTCGTGTAAAATTATCTTTATATGATGGTGATGCGTGTTAAATTAATAGATAAAGTTATTAATTAAAGATTAGTCTAATAACTTACCTGTAGTTTTGTAAAGGTTGCATATTATTTTAAATGGAAGAATTAACTGACATTTTAAATTAACTTTATTACAAATTGAAATCTTTCTTAGCTTTAACAATTATTTTAATACATATTTCATATGAAATGTGGACAATATTGGAAATAAATTAAGCCGCACAATGAAAGGGATGATTTTAAGAAATGATTTTATATCTATTACGACGTTATGAAACACGTTAGCTACCAGCGCTGATCAGGAAAGGTCTGCGGTCAACGGCTTTCGCTTGGTGGTCGCGTGTTGAGTTTGTTAGTGTGGACAGCCTGGCGTTGATAAACATTATTTTTTGGTGTTGCGAGTTTGTCCATACATTTTATTGAATGATATTTTATTCTAAAAATTTTAATAAATACACACCGTTTTTTCATTTTAAAAATTATGTAGGTATTATAAATCAGCATTATTTCAAATTTCGCTCTTAATGGCGTATAGGGCACTGCTTTGGTAAATTATGTCTCGTCAATTTTCTGTGTAGGGAAGTTTATCAGTCTTACGCTTTAGGAGCCAACCAGACCAAAGAGTGTAAATATTTTTATATGAAAACAATTTTTCGAATAAATATTTTATCTCAACCATGTCAGAAATTAAGCCCAAGACCACTTGCGTGGTAGGCCAATCTACGTACCATAAGACCAGGGGGCGGACAAAACTATAACCATTTTTAAAAATTACTTTCTTCTAGATGCCCAAATAAAATTAAAAATAATTTTAAAATGTATAAATCAGTGTTCATACATATGTACGTCATGAATTTATAAATTTCATGTTCAGATATCATAATCATATCTCTATTTGCTCCAGGTGGTGCTTAAGACATTGCATTCGTGTAAACAATTCAGCATATATTGATTATCTATTATATGGAGGTTAGCTGATCAGCCTTGCGATTTAGGCGCCAGTCCTGAGACAGTGAAATATTGCAGTGCAAAATTATTTTTTAATTAATATTTTACATTAACTTTTTTAGGGAACAAGGGACCTTAAGTATGGTATGCAAATTTGCCAACTTAATTGCAGATTTGCAGATTTTTTGCATGAATAGCTATCGATTTTAAAACACATAACAGACTTATTTAAAATGTATTTTTTTAGAATAGAAGTCTAGGAATTTAGGCATTCACAGAGCTCAAGTGATCTCTTTACATATTGTTTAACATTCAAAAATTTTTTTTTTAAATTTTATGACGAATCAATAAAGAAATCTATCGCGCCTTACCGCATACATTGCCATATCCGGCTTGAAGTATAAATGTGAATATGTATTTTTCCTCTGTTCTGAAGAATGCTACCTCGTAAGAATGTTGTCAGGCTATATATGGCCTTATTTAGATCGTTTCAAGTTTCCTCCGTAACGTATATAAGTTTCAAACCGAAAAATAATCCCAAACGGGAAGTGGTTAGTTAAATAATACTTCTAAATTTAAATTTAAATTTAAAAACATAAAATAGCAAAAGCCAAAAACTGTGAATATGAATTCTAAATGACCATTTCCTATTTCATATTGTGTAGGGAGAAAAAGTTTGGAGATCGCTGGCGCATCCTATGGAAACAGTTTGAAGGAAATTACCTGTTTTCATATTAGAATTCATAGTGTATGGCTCCACTTAATTTTATTATTGATAGATCCGACCCTTGTTGTAGGTTCTCCGGATGTACCGTGCCCATTTTACTATTATTATGTTTTCAATAATTTCATTAGACACAGTTTTAAAGGTGCCCTAAGAATCTTTGTCGGTAGTAATTACGCATATTATAGCAATCGAAACATATTAACACTTAATTTTTTGGTACCTACGTTCCTATAAGGTTTTGTGTAAAATTATTGTATATAAGCCTTAAATGCATTTTCAAAATACTTAATGCTTTAAGTGATGTCCCATCTCTGTTGGAATCAATTTCTTTTC
Organism: Micrasema longulum; assembly: GCF_059751315.1. Lineage (NCBI taxonomy): Eukaryota > Metazoa > Arthropoda > Insecta > Trichoptera > Brachycentridae > Micrasema > Micrasema longulum. The sequence goes on along the minus strand of NW_028277484.1, from coordinate 481,324 downwards.
ATGTTCCCAACCGTGTCACCAGAAGTCAAAATCTGCTATTTATAAAATCTCCTAAGAGCAACTTTGGTTTTTATGCCGCAATGTCCAGAATGTGTAGATTAGTCAATTCATCACACGACTTGGAATTTTTTGGGATAGATCTTCCGGCTTTTCGTAGATCTCTTCGCGACTAAACAGTGTAGGATGAAGTTGGATTGGCATGGTTCAGCTCAAAGTTTTTAGTCTTTCGTTTTTTTGAATATATTGTATACAATTATTATTTTGCCCTTGTTTGTCTTTGCTAAATAGTTTTATGTTCTTTTTGTTCAGTTTCTTGCATTTATGTTTCTTCATGTAACTGTTGTAATTGGCTTAGGCCGTATATATATAATAAATATTAAAAAAAATATTACACTATCATAATCATAATATTTTTTAATGTGATGGATTTTTTTTATCATTTTAAATATTATATTCTACGATAATAAAATCATACAGTAGAATATAGTAATTGCAAAACAATATTTATCATTTATTTCAAAAGAGATGAGAAACATTTTTAAGAAATATGGAAGCCTTTCCAGAAACAATTACGCTCCAAACTAGTATGAAAAAATTCTAAAGTAATATTGTACAAAACTTTGATTAAACCAATCCGTACATATAATTTGTATTAATTTATTTAAACAATTTATAAACATACATTGTATATATTTATAAAGGCGGGCACATTGCGTTAAGGCAATTTCTTCCTACCTTTTTTACAAAATTTTTAACAAAAATTAACTAAAAATCTACATTTTACTATGAAGAGAAGATAGGGAATGGAAAATAAAGAAGGAAAATAAATCCACTCAAACATTAAGATAGTGATATTTAATTCTTGATTGACATATAAATAAAGAAGGAGCGTCTCAAACATTACTATGTAGATTATTCCGTAACCAAGCAGCTACTTCTAACTGTGAAAAAAGAGGCAAGAAATAGAGCTAACTTGAAGAAAAATTTAATTTGGGCTCCTACTCAATTTTATTATTAGAAAGACGGACGTATTTATTTATTAGAAATACGGACATCGGACATCTTGTAAAGGAATTTTTCAATTATCTATTGTATTTCAATAGACACATGCTTGCCAATTCAAGAATATTGTATGGCTTCTTAAAACAATATTAAGCTTTTTTTTCGCAAAATGCAGATTCGATAGTAAACGTATGGACTGTCGGTTTGTTGATGTGTACACAAATAATATGATATTTGAAATTAGTAGTTATAAATAAATTATTCACCTTCTCAGATCTCTTCTCCCCTAGTACAAAAGTTGCACGAATGCAAGAGGATCCCGGAGTACATAACGTGAGATGAGGTGATCCTAGCCATAACACTCGCGTGTAACACCCGCATAGGTGTGCGCATACTATCTTGCAAGATAATAATCAAATTACAAGTTGAGAGAGATTAGTCCAGAATTTAATTAGCCCACGAACAAGCAGTGGAGCGTTAAACTCGTCGCGCTGTCATCGCCGTTAGACGCTCCCGCCATGCGCCATTGCCACTCTACTCTGCAATCTCATACCGCCCTGATCCCTTCAAATCCTTTCTGCTCTCCCGATACGACAGGTAATGGAATACAAATCTCATTTGAGTCAAATTTCAATTATTTCTCTGAGTTACAAACTCAAAGACACTCTACATAATACCCGCTTCAAATTTTCAGCGGATATCTAAAGACCATATAAAGATTTATTATTTGCCAATTGGTATCATAGGCATTATTTTGAGAAAGAAAAAACACTAGATAGATAAGCAATCAAATTTTTAACATTATTTCAACGAAATCCCACAGCTCAATTGGTCGAAGTGTTTTATAAATAAAAAATATATATTATCAATTGTCTTTTCATATAAGGGGATTTTTAGATACCAGCTAATTTAATATTTCTTCAATTTCATTTTTATGTGTACGAACGTAGAACGGATGCTGAATGTTTACACCTGTTGAGCGGAAAAACTGTGATTTTTATTATTTCGATTTCGGCCAATTTTCAGCCGAAATCGAAACCACAGCCAAAACCCTTTTTACTGGCCGAAACTGGCCGATACCGAAATTGAATATTCGGTCGGTCACTAATAAAGTTAGTAATAACTGTTATATAATAGTGCTATCTCTGGCGCTAATTACCTTAATATAGAGAAATACATTATGATACATTGCCTCTGTCTCCCCCAAACATGATTTTTTTTTGTCTTCTGTTATTTTGTCGTATAAATATGCTCAAATTATGGTTTTAAGTGTTTATGATATTTTTTTCTCTGTGTATGCCTCTGAATTTTTTTGTTTATATGTACAAGTGTTTTGTACTTTTTTTTATTATATTTTATCTATACTTTAAAGGTGTGAGCCGTAGAAATAATGAATAATAATTCCTCTTAACTGTATCTAAGCACTAATTAAAAACTTCGCTAACTTATTCCATAAAAGATTATTATTTGACTGATTTTTGACTGACTGATCCGATGGTTATTATAACGAAACATGTTTGATAATAAATTACTATTTTTACTCTCGAGTTTATATTTATAATATAAATATGGCGTCGTGACCAATATACTAAATGATACGAGGCCGGTAAAAGTTATCATTTTACGTTAATTAAAAAATATTACTTTACACAAATTTACTGTTTTACAACGTGTTAGGGGGGTAGCTAGCCATTTTAATAAGGGTATTTATGAAACAGTAGATCCATATTTTTTTTCGTTTCATAAATACAAGTTAAAACAATGTAGGAAATCATATAAAATAATATTTATCGAAAATCGTTTCTGTATGAGTAACGTATAGGCAATTTCCCCAATAGCGTTTTGTTTGCCATAAATTGCGTTCTGAGTCGCGTGATATGGTACCATGCCAATTATTTATTGGAAATTTTATTTATTGCTTATATAAATCTCTTGTTGTCTATTTGTTTGGAAAGAAAGGCCCAATGTTGGAGAAATCCGTTAATAAAAGGCGCATTTTTCTTTTACGTAATCACCGAAATTTTCCTTTCAAATTCATCACCATGGCGTTTATAAATGTATATTAATGTTATGTGAAAATGAACTCAACTATCGAAAGGTGCGCGTGAAATTAACTCTGCTAGATATGGATCAAATTATAAATTTTGTGTGTAGAACCTACAAACCAAATAATTACGTTTAATTAGTACCATAAATCAGCATTGTCAACGATCACTATAATCATAGTATACATTTCTACTCTGTTCTGTAATTACACCTTACGAGGAATAAAATATTCATTGTTGAGCCGAGTTTTGAGTTCGTTATAAATTACATTATTAACTTAAACGTATAAATTTCAGCTACTAGTTATCGTGTATTGTTTATATTTTACAATATTAATTGGAGTTTTAATTCCCCTTGAGGTCAAAAGAACTATACAACCAACTACTGATGATTCTGAAAAAAAAATACACGCTAAATAAATATGAATATTTCTAAATCGTATGCTTGTTCTTTAATGTAAATTTATGAAATGTTAGAATTTTTATGCTGATATTTTAAGATGGTGTAAATTAAAAAGTTAAATTTATTCACTCTTTTCACCATAATTTAATAATAACCATTTGATTTTGTTCAACGATTGAATTAATGTTTATTGGATTTTTAAACGTTTGTCATGAAAAAAAATCAATATTTTAAAGAAGAGGAAAAAAAATTGTCATTTCTAACACTTTTTAAAAGTATTTTTTTTTAAATTGATGCCTCTGTAAATACAAACTTCATAAAAAACTTTTGCTCTACAGAAAATTGCATACGAAAATGTTTTCTTGCTTTAGGGAAAAATAAGAGCATTAAATTTTACAGCAAATTTTTTTGAAAACGTACGAAAAAAATAATAAAAATAATTTTAATTAAAGCGCACTACTTTTAACAACGTCACTGGTTCATTTGAACCAACCAATGATATGAGAGCTGTGAAGGATATCTGGTTTTGGAATTGGAAGAACTGACAGACCTCTGACATCACACGGGAATTTATTTCAGAAATGCAAAATTTTAAAAAATCATAGCGCTGATAATACGATACACAAAAATATTTTTTTTATTTTTACTTTGTTTAATAGTAACAATTTTTATTTTATTTTAAAGGCACTGAACTTCCTAATTTTGTATATTTTCAAACGTCGTTTAAATATTTTAAAAATATGATACGAAATTATTTGAACAAACTTGTTTTAAAGATTTTTATCAATTAAGAATATTTTTTTTTACTTATTATTATTTAAATAAAATAAAATCTATTGTTCCGTCATAAAAGTACTATAAACACGAAAAATAATGTTTTGTATTTTTTTATTACGCATCAACTAAATTGCAGACATTGGCAAAGTAAGAAAAAGCACTAGATGTTTCAAGAAATTTATCACGTGAGTAATACTTTCAACTCCCAAAGTGAGATTCCAACCCTCCATTGTGTATCTAATCCCTTCCCAAATATGGGCAAAGGGACGCGACTCGCACGCGTATCCTCCCGAGTCCTGCTGCAAGATGCGTGTGGTTACCTCGCAGAAAGGACAATCAAAGCATAACTTGTCCCTTTTGATACGTCCATGCTCTGTTTCTCAGATATTCTGAGGTCTCGCGAGGAATTTCGGCGATGCTTTACGATTGTGAATATGTGAATAATTTACCGAGTTATTTGTCTTCGTAGAACGAGTCGTCTTGCCTTGGAGATACGTTGATCCCGAACCACACGCGTTCCGCTAACTTAAAATCTCCCGTCAGTTTCGAACATTCTGTAACATTCTCGCAACGTGGTATTCTGTTTTCTCAAAGGGAAACCATTCGAATTTCTTCTACTGTACTTCTACCCTTGTATAAAATACTTATTTTTTATTAAAAATTCGTTTTCAAATCTTCGATTCAGGACATTTTTAAAAGTCATTAAAAATCCTTTATTTTTTTTTTGTTCATATTTTTTCCATTATAAACTTTAATTTATATTAAAAATAATGTGACTTCACTGGGGTTATCCGTGCCGAGGACACTTAACAATATACTTTAAAAAAAAATTTAACATTTGAGAATAATCTAAGAAAACTTAATAAACAGAGATAATTATTTAAATGTTCGGACAGTTTTAAACACAACATATTTATTTTTATAATAATACACGTACATCTATATTATTTATATTACAAAACGCACAATAAAAAAAAACAAAAACATAATATAAGCTTGACATTTGTGAAGCAGTTGATTTAATATTGGTTTAAGCGAATGAAACAATCCATTTTACTTCTACTTAGCTCCACTATCCATTTTTTTATAGCCTTTTTGAACATTTTCTCGTAACCAATTGTTTTAAAAGATAGTTATTTATTTTACCCAAATATTTTACCTGTATCTATTATTTATTTTATGGAAACATACAGTCAACAATTTTCAAATACATATTCATGATTGTATTGGTTTTAGAATAAAAAATAAAAATATGGTTAGTTATTAAACAAGCTAATGTAAAAATATTTTGATTTAATGTATATTTTCCATCAATAATATCAACCAATAATATAACGCTGTGATAGTTATCCTATTTCCGGGAAACAGACGTGACTATACGTAACACGTAGAGTAATTTCAAAATAAAATTAAAATTGAAATCAAGGCGCTGATAATACGACACACAAAAATGTTAGTGTTTTAAATGTTTATCCACATTAAGATGTGAACTGATTAAGATCAGCTCAGATTAGTCCATTTAAAATATGAACCCATAGCAACAATTTATTTAACATTACACACTTGAATTTTACTGAACACGAATGATATTTTACACTTCCGAAAAATCATTAAAATTAATTACCATTGATTTTGAAATGTCATGTCCAAATTCATATCTCGATTGTCTCGAAATCCATTCCGAATCCATGTTTCGATTGTCTTGAAATATCAAGTCCAAAATCATATAAGATTGTCTCGAAATGTCAAGTTCAAAATCATATCTCGAAATGTAAAGTCCGAATTCGTATCTCGATTGTCTCAGAAAACCATTTCGAATGCATTCACTCGAGATATCTCGATTATTTTTCCGATTAGTACGAGTAAACTCGATTAATTGTAAGCATTTCGAAATTTCTCGATCTTTTTAATAATTGAATATTTTAATTATTTTAATTCGATTATTGCCACCATTACGTGGAACTAATAAATAGAGTCTTTTTGGTTTTCAAAAAAGATGGTAATTTGAGATGCATATTTTTGAAACTAGACAGGAGTTAACTTAAAGAAATAGTTCTTATTCGGTTATTAATTATTTTTTTCTTATTATGAATCGCTTTTTTAATTTACAAGATTTCCGAATTGTCTTATTTTGATATTTTATTTTCAACATCAAGTACTTTTAATAATAATGTTTTTATTGAAACTATAATTATTTTCTATCAGATGGTTTGTGAATTCAGAAAAAATATTTTTATTAAGACAACCTTTTCATAATACTTAGTATTTATTTAGCATATTCACGTGAATTCAGGAGCAAGTCAAAGTACCTTTATGGGTTCATTTTCAATTACAGTTAACTCTTTCTTTAAAACCAACTTTTCAGTCAACATTAACCACTTCGACCACCATCGCCGGTCGCCCATCCCTTATTCCTCCGTTAACATAGTTAATTTAACATCCTCGTTAATTTCCGGTCGACACATTGGTTCTCATCTTTGGTCCGCACTAATCCCAGCCCTAACCATCGCATCCTGTGGGCGGGAGGAGTGCTAGGATGGACCGTGGACCAGGGTGAGAGGAGATCTTTGTTAATATTTCCCCACTCCGGATGCGGGCGGAAGGCCTTAAAGCCTCGAGGGATGATAGGAGATCACGTGACCAGAACTCTCCGGTAGGTTAAACAGCTAGCTATGAAATCTTCAGGATCCAGAACTAACCCAGAAACTAATATTTGATCAATAAATTAAGACCAAACATATCTGATCAGCCTATTGAGACAACAAGCAGATTGAATAAAATAATGAAACAAATAGTATTCGATCATTTTATTTGAATGAAATGATATTTAGAGCCTTTTTTTATTTACCAATAAATTGAATTGTATTGTTTCTAGCATCACAGGCCAAGAGGGTAAATAATTACAGTTTGCAAGTACTTTGTAGGACACTAAGGGCCAAAAAATCATATTTAATATTAATACAGTATAAAACGACGTGTTCTTATATTTATATTAATAGTTATTTATTAAACAACAGCTGCGGTTTTTCATTCTTAAGGTTTTTTCATATATGTATCTTTTGATATACTCGTATATTATGTTTCTTTAGTACTTTTGACAAACCTGTTTTTTAGTCTACTGAAAGATCTTTTAGCAATAAGTCCGATAAACTACTTATTTTTTGTACTTGAAGATGTATATAAATAAGTTGTATTAATTTATTTTACTAAAATGAATAATCACAAAGTTGGTGCTTCAAATATAAAGTTTAAACATGAGTTGATGTTTATAATATATTTTGATTAATGTTATATTTCCTTTTGAATTTGTTCAAACACAATTATTAATGTTTTTTTTTATTTGACTGTTATTGTGTAGAAGTAAAGATATTTATTTTTAAGTAGAATTAATTTTATATAGGTAACAACCAGCCACGAAAATTAGCTTGGTGGGATTTTTGTATTTACTTGTAATACTTTTTGTTTTTGTATCATTTTCTTATTACATATCTAGAAATACATATCACAACGAATATATACAAAAATAATTTCGTTTTACCGGAAATCGAATTTGATTATACAAATAATTTTAACGCTGTATAATATTTAATAGTCGGAAAATGTTCGTAAGATAGTAAAAGCGCTAAAAGCCTGTCAAATAAGTAAGTGGACGTGTTACAAGTATTTTAATTTATAACTTAAATTAATCATAACTTGTCTTCTCATTTTATTTATTTATGATGATATTTTTGTCTAATTACCTGTATTTTTGGGACCTTGGTCTAATGACCGTATTTTCTTTAATTTTTAAAAGAAAACCGTACATTGTACTTGATTACTAATAATCTTTCTCTAACAACTAAGAACTGGTGGCAAATGGTGTTTTTTTTAGGCTATCTACAAAAAATATCCTTAAATTTGTAATTTTATAAGAGTAACAACATTTCTTTGCTTCCGCCATTGACAACTTGAGATTATTTACAAGAACCTATCGAATCAATTCGAACAGCAATTTTTATGAACTTCGCGATAAATGTAGCTATATTCTACCCTATTTTAATACAACACTTGTACAAAAGGTTTTTTTTTTAAATACTACAATGACAATCAGTGTGTGTATTATGTTTACTATGGTAAAAATGCCAACTCGAAACACAGTACTGATTCTTTTTAGAAATTAATAATGCCAAAAAGGGCCACGTCTAGCGCCACATGTTCTCTTACATGTCAACTGTGTAATATTAATGATCAACATGCTTTAGAAAATAAAGTTCTAAATACTATTTTTCAAATAGACAATCTTTAAATAATATCTGTAATCTTATTTTAGGAGAAAATAACAGCAACTGAGTTTTTAGAATTTAATTAAACATTATTAAATAAACATACATGTTTGTTTTATTAAAAAAAATTTACATTTATTTTATACAAGCAGCTTAAAGCTGATACACCTAAATCATTGTAACGAAATTAAGTTGTTGGCGCACTTAAACTTTTACCAAACAAATCTAGTCCATTTTTGAACTCTTGTGGCATCTAATTCCAACCATCAACAACTCTATTGCCCAGGAAATGCTTCCGTGGATTTATATTTAATCTGGTTTTCTCCAGCCTGAGACAGTAGCCACGAAGACGAGCATCTTGTTTAAGCTTGAACATAAGATCCAAATTTGAGGAGGTATGGTGGCGGCTGAGTATCTTGTACGTCTCAAGCAGGTGATTCCTTTCTTGCCGTTCCTGCGCGTTGTGAAACCGATAGTTTCTGGTCTCTCCACATATGGAAGCCATTTCAGGCTTGGAGACAACTTTGTAGCTCGTCTTTGGACTATTTCCAACCAGTTGGGATCCTTAACAAAATTGGTATACGAAATAGGTATCTGAAACTTGTATTTGAGAGTTGGTGTGATGTAGAATACGAAATTAGCTGAAGTAATCTGCTAGATTATCCATTTTATATACATACTAATCTATATATATACTACTTTTTTATAGAAGCATAAATGGTGACGGCAATTTATAATGAATAGCAACTATTCTATTTATTTTTTCATAAACATAATTCCTATAAAATATTATTATAGATAGTCAAATATAATGTTAAGCTGTTAAGAGCTCCTGCTCATAGTAAGTATGGTTTATTTCGGCAGCATAATAAATACAGTTATTGCCTTGTGCATTATTTGCATGATGAATTAAGAAATAAAATTTTATTACTATTCAAATATATTTAGAAAAAATAAACAATAGATCATTAAATAAGTTATTATGTTTTACTCGTTGCGTGGGTTTTAATTGTAATTATTTAACCATTTATTAAATTTATATCTCGAATCAATTGTAACACATGCATCATTATTTAAATAATACAAGGGTAATTGTAAAACACAAATAGGTACCAACTTATTTTTTAAATTATTATCTTATTGTTTATTAATTTATAATTTATGTTATAAACAGTAAAAGATAAATCAGTTTTTGTTTTGAGTCGCGACTTGCTAGAAATAAAATTCGTGTTTAGTCAGAACATACAGATGCTATTAAGTTTTTTTTAAAGATTTAGATTAATATTTAAATGTTTACTTATGCATTACAAAACAAATCATGATTACCATTCTAAGTAAGAGTGGCCGTGAATGACTATTTTAAATACCTACCTACTAGTTAAAATATGAAGATATATAAAATTGAAAAACTGTTTCCAGTTCTTAGCTAGATGATTCAGCCAGGTAAACCTCACCAATATCAATAAAAAATTCAGCTCTTTCACTTAAAAAAAGTCAAAACATGAAAGAGTTGAGGAAATGTAGAAGTTTGAATTTAGGCAAAATGGTGAATGTTACACAGTGTGTAAAGTGACAACTTAAACTAGCCTAGACCTGCACATTCTCTTCTCAAAAATGTTTCCCCGCTGTGTTGCAACAAATTTAGGTATGAATTTGCTAGTCAAATGACAATCAAGAACTTTGACAAAAAGTAAATAAGTATTTTTATCAATCCATAAACATATTTTTTTTGTCTAGTGGTTTCTAAACGTACTCATCTGTTAGTCAGAATACTTATTAAACTAATATGCAAATCCCACTATACACCTTCACCAAGGTAGTTGCCCAAAAACATAAAACCAACATGCTTATTATTCCTATTCTTTGAATTGGGGGTCTCTGCTATATAAGCCTTTGACGTAACTGCAACCTGAAAGGATCTATTCTGATGGATCCCTAGGAATAAGTTCTCGCCTTCCAACCCCCACACTACTGTGTAATTTTGAGAACAGTATTTTTTTAAACTTGGTCAACGGGTATAGTGGAATTTGCATGTTACTGTTCGTCTCGAAACCGGTAGATATCGAAAAGTCGGTAATCGTTTATTTACAAATATTTACCAATTTTTATTATACATTTTAAGGTTGTCAATACAAAGATTACCCAGAACGTAATTACCTATTTAAAAAAAAACAGTATGGATTATTTTTGTTTTCAAATTTGATTGTTACATATTTTTTACGATAGTATTCTTGGTTCTATTTTTTTGTTGTTAAAGCATCGTTTTTGATTCGGGAAGTGTTAAATTATGTTTGCATTAAAAGAATCAAATGAAAAATGAAGGATTAAAGCGATTATGACGTGTACAAGTGATTCGGCTCTCATGGCGTTCATTAAAAACCAATAATCAAAATTGTAACACCTCGCCCATAAACTGATAGCGACCGGTGTGGATCTACCCCTAACCAGCTGTAAAAGGGTTAAAAGTGGCAGGTCATTAAGGGTTGAAATTTCTGGAATGCAATCCGCAAAAAAATACGTATGAAACAAATGTTTCATTTTATTCAATTAATTGTACGAAAAACTTTTCTGAAAAAAAAATTACCTTATATTGAAATTTTAAAACAGTTTATTAAAACCAAAAACTTAATTATTTATGTGGCAAAACAGTGACACAACAGTTAATTTGAGGATATTACACGATACTGACAGTTCTAAGTTAAATTTTGTCTATATTTTTTTTGTTTATTTTTGAATAAAAGAAAAGTACTTGTGTTCTTTATATTTACTCAAATATTTAAATTTTCAGAGCATTCTTTAAAAGTCGGACTTGACTTGACTTGACTTGAGCTGGAAAAATGGCAATCGAGTTGTGGTAGAGTGGGATTTGAGCATGACTATTGGCCCGAGAGTCCACAATACTACCACGGAACCACAACCCGGTTTACAAATATATAAATAACTGATTTCCGATAGTGACATAAACGTGCCTAATTTCAAATTCAAACCATAATCCGAGCATAATGGTACATAGGGCACATCATTGGCAAAGTACATGTAGTATATTTCTCCGGAAAGTTAAGTTGATTTGTTATACGCTTCGGGTGTCAGTCCAGGGACAGTAAAATACAGTAGCGTAAATCCACCAAAAAAACAAATAATTTATGGTGACTCCCCCAAAAATTGAACCCAGGTTCTTAAGCATGGTAGATCAACACACCGATCACTACGCTACGAGACGAACTTTCTCAGATCGAGAATTTTTTAGGATTTTCACCTGAGATTAGCACCGTCCTATGTCTGCTTAGATCATGCCATTACCATACCTACGGTTATTTAAAATTGTTATCGTGGTGCAATGGTCAGCATGTTTGCCTACTATGCAAGAGAAGTTCGATTCCCGACATGGTTGATTTGAAATATTTTTTTAAAAAGGTGTTTTCACACTAGAGTATTTCAAAGTCTCTGAACTGGTACCTGAAACGTAAGACTAATCATCATACCTTCATGTAACAAATAAAGAAATATTTAGACACACTGAGATTGGTACTAATGCAGTTTCCTATGCACAATTACTTGCGAAAAGGGAATGGTGATGATGATATTGATATTTTTAAGTTCAAAAGATGTATTTTGTATCATATATCCCATTCCATAAGGGCTTTTGTAAGCCTTTCTCTTGGTTTTTAAAAAAAAGTCAAAAAATCGACAAAATCATTGACCAATTATTTAGTTTTCAAAATCTCACGTTTCTTGTTGAATTCTGACATTTGAAGCTTGAATAAAATGGTAGTACAAAAATTAAGCATATTATTTTAGGTACTTAAGCTCGATCTTATGTTGACAAGATCAAAGGTTGTATCTTTATAAGGCCATTCAGATTTTTTTTTAAATCAATCTCATAGGAAAGGGTAGAATGTCGTACCATGAAAAAAATATTTAAAAAACTGATTTTTAAAACTGTTTGTACAACCCTTTACCTTGCAATCGGTCCACCCTGGCGTACATATTTCCACCCTAGCATATATATGTGTATGAACTTTTAAGTGAACCCTAATTTTAGTTACAGCAAAGTAATCGAAAATGTAAACCAATTATTAGCAGGCCATTTTAAAATATGCTCTAGAACTAGAAGCCTGGGGAGATATCATGTGTGATATTAGCTTGGTACACTGACGTGAATGTAATTATATTTTTTCTCATACCTATCATCCAACACCTGCAATGCTTTTTTTAGAAGAAAAAAAATTATCACGTAAACCGTTAATTTGATAACAGGAAAAATCGTAGACGGAATGTTTTGCGCAAAATTAATCTGATTAAAAATTATTTTAAGTTTCACACTATTCGCTCATATACGCATAGTAACATACCACTTTTGAAATTAACAAACAAGTACTAAATAATTCAGTATTTTAATTAATATTTAGTATTTTGTATATGTTTATTGGATCGAAAAAAATCGTTTTGAAAATTCGATCAAAACCTGAAAGATAACTCATACCGAAAGAAATTAGTTTTAATATTACCAATAGCTAAACCAGAACAAGATTTCATTCATAATTTTACGTACCTAGAAGCCAACCAAATGGAAGCCAAAATTCGACTATTAATAGGACAATTTGTTTGCTGAATACGGCTTTTCCACATAATATAGACATATTTTTTTGTACATATCGGCAGTTTATTGGCAATATTCTTTCTATTCGTTTAGTTTTTAGTCGTAATATTATTTTACCTGATTATATATTTTTAAACACTTCATATAGAGCGGGCCTTAAGGCAATTTCTTCCCACCTACTCGAATAGTTTAATTTGAGATAATCAGTGGTGTATGAACATATTGATTGGATATAACAATTTTTTCACCATATAACAAAATATTGAAAATATGTCTATTTTAAACAAAAACTATACTATGAAGAGAGGAGCGGGTGAAGAGGGAGGAGAAAGGAAAAACTCAAATATTCAGGAAGTGATATTTCTTTTGAGATTTGCATGTAAATACAGAGATTTTCATAGTCCATATTACGTAATGGGTTAGACAACCTGTGAAATAATGCTGACTTCATTTATTCAATCAATTTATTTATATATTAAAATTATTTTAAAATATCATTTTATTTTGTAATTTATGTATAAAAAGTCTGTGCATAACACTGTTTCCTCTATCATTTTTGCTCTAACTATAATGCTTTTTTTTTTCATCGATTGATATTTTTATTTTATTTTATTTATTTGGATAACCAACAGCTATAATTATCACATATTTATATAACAAAACAAATAATAAATAAGCCAATTACAGGTTTTCACAAGTAGCATCACAGTAAGTTAAAAAAGATTCTCGAACATAAAATGAATAGTAATTAAATGTAAATTTAAAAGAAAAGAAAAAAATACTACGAGTTATTTCGAAAGCAAACGCCGCACGTTATTAAGATTATTTTCAAATAAATCTATGTTAAATGATTTACTAATTACATTAAAATTATTAAAAGTTCGCCATAAATATGAATTTTGCCTATAATTAGATGAAACAAGAGGTATGTGAAGAAGAGGGTTATTTCTTAAAACTTTGGAAGGAACATTGATAGAAAGTTTGCAAAGTAGTTCAGGACAGTCAATTGAACCAGAGGCAATTTTAAGTAAATAAATTATGTCCGCTATTTCGCGACGTTTTTGCAGAGGCAGTAGGTGATGTTTTTTACATATATGAATATACTGGTCAGATTTAAACTCAAGTTTCAACCGGAAACACATGAAATATTAAACACGCACCTTAATTTATTTAAAAATAAATTATGACTATTTTTTTCTGGCTGCGATACGATCCCACTTGCTATTTACTGATGCTCACACTAACACACAGGTGATGTTTTTTACATATATGAATATACTGGTCAGATTTAAACTCAAGTTTCAACCGGAAACACATGATATATTAAACACGCACCTTAATTTATTTAAAAATAAATTATGACTATTTTTTTCTGGCTGCGATACGATCCCACTTGCTATTTACTGATGCTCACACTAACACACACCTGAATACTTACTCCCACACAAATACACACATACACGCTTCTACACTTACTCTCATACAAATACAGATAAACACACCCTTTTGTTGTACCACAATTTAATATGTATGATTTTTATTTAGAAACTTCGATGATCTGTCTTTAAACCGTATCTTTTTGTGTTATTTTATCATTGTTAACTGTCTGTTTCTGTAAAATAAAAAAATAAATAGAGTACCAACATAATTTTATTAAAAACTGGACATCATCGATTGATCAATGCAATAAAATTTTAGTAACATTAACAATGCACTTTTCCGATTTCACAAAAAAATGTATTTAAGCACGTCAATTTTCCCCGTTTATTTAATATTCCTAAGACTACATTGTAAAATTAGTAAATGGATTTTTATAAATCATATGTACATACTTCTTACATTTGATTTTTCAAGGTGCTTTGATAAAAAAAAAAAAAATATTGCGTACTTTTATGGTTATCAAATTTATTTTACAGAGCAGCGCAGCTTCCCAAAATTTCGTAATAAATTTTACATGGGTACTAAGAATTTGAATTATTGGCATTCTAAAAAAAATTTAAATTATAAGGAAGGTTGGAATTTTAATAATAAATATTTTTCAAGAGTATTATACCTTTAAAACACTTATGTTTCCATTGTGGTTTAATAATCACCCGTATTAAGCACCGTATAATTTTCATAAGAGTATTTTATTCTCAAATCCTCTTTTCCGCGAAGATGGCTCAAACAATGATGTCCAAAACATTTCTCAAATATGGCAAATTTCATACTTAATGCTTGAAAACAGATTATCAAGAGGCCGTCTGGTAATTAAACGGTGACTATAGACAATTTAGAATCGTTTTAGTTGCCTTCTATGTTTTTTGTCGAATAAGACTTTGTCCAATTGCCAACCCGCGGGCTCTGGAAGCCCCACCTTACTAACGATTGTAATGTTTAAGTAATAACTATGATTGTGCCTCAAAGCATGTATTAAATCAAATCATTTGTATTCATACTACGATACTTAAATTCAAGCAGGACCGCATCGTGTGAATAAGACAAAAATTAAAAATAATCATTGGTCAAATAATTTTCCTTTTTGTTGACACTGTTCCAACTCATTGCCTCTGTAGGCCGTTGGGGCCGGCTGTTCTCAATATTTGGCCGCATATTCTTCGGTTTTGGGTATCACTTTTATCTTGGCCACTTCTCTGCAGGATTTTAAAAAACTGGGTTTTTCACTAGATCTTTAGACTAGTTCCACAGACATTGCCTGATTTACCGTGTGGTCTGGTGGTCTCCGTCTTATGTGCCCGTACTATCTCTGCTGTTTCTCTTTCAACTTTCTGTTTATGTCTGTAGCACCCAGGCTACCATGAAAGTTTGAACTTTTCATTTTGTCTTTAAGTGATACTCCGGTCGACCACCTAAGCATTTGCATTTCAGTGGTTTCAAGTTGCCTTAAGTAGAGAGTAGTACCTAGTTTAGCATTCGGAGTCATACCTTATCGCTGGTATGACAATAGTCTGGTTTTTTCTATTAGTTTTATGGGCTTTTTTAAGTCACAAAAGATTCCTGTTACTGATTTGAATTTCAACTACCCCCTAGCAATTCTATGGTCAACATTCCTTGTGCATCCTCCGTTTTTGTGAATGAGTTCTTGTTAAAATAAATAAATACGATTTTGAGCTTTGGCCATTTATAATTCAGGATTTTTACTAGTGACTGGGTTTCGTCGTGACCGATAAAGTCACGCAATACGTTAGTGGGAAGTTAGAAAAAGGAACGCACTTAAAATGTAACGCGTGAAATCCGGATTTGCGTGGTTATTTCTAAGAAATAAGCCAACAATTAGCGAGAAGCACAAGTAACAAGCAAACTGACCAATGAATTAAAGGTTACTAAGCTGTAGGGTGAATGAATTATAATGCTCGCTGTTTGCACGTGGAATTAGCAAATGAAAAAAGTAAAAAAAAAAATACATTTTGATAATTTTGATAATCTTGATACATTTTCAACATTATGGGGTAGGATAACTATTTTTTTTCATCAATAGGAAGATAAGAAAAAAAATTATTGAAAATAATATGCACCTGGGTGACCCTAGATATCTCCCTTAGGCCCGGATGAGAAAAAGTTTACTTGGCCATGGACATGTTTTCTATACAAACGCTGAGAATGTCTTCAAAAGTATATTATCTTTGCAATAAATGTTATTTTTTTAAAGCAAATAATAATCTTTATAGACTCTCTAGAAATATGGTAGGTACTTTAAATTTTTTTATTTAATTGACCAATTTCATGTGAAATAAACCAACTGTCAAAATAGTCGAGCTTTTGGATTAAAATTACCTTTTTCCATTTTGTTTTTTACTGTTTTGTTTTAAAGAATCAGGAAAAATTGATTCTGGAAAATGATTATAGACAAGAAATTTAAGCATGGTTTTTGAGTTTCTTCACCATCAAATTATCAGTTGGTTCACTTCACCTGCAATGACTTTAATTGGTTTTAGATGCGCAAGAATAGGTCAAAAAGTTTTTTTTAAACAAGTAAAAATTTAACGCTTTTTAGTCTAAAAAATTAATATGGTAGAATTGAAGAAATTTATGTGTTCAAACACGGGTTTTTTCACAATGCAAAATCCAATATCGAACACAAACCCTGCAAACGCCAAAACTTGTATATTTTTTTTAAAAGGATCTTCATCTTACTGAAATGCCGATAAATGTGTATTATTGTTAAAATTAAAATTATAGTAACATTATGATTCGGAAAGAAGGAAAATTGTAGGGGAGTGTATGACAAGTTTAAAAATTAGGTCAGGTATAAAGAACGTTTTGAAATTCAAATTTTACCGCCTTACTACGTCTCTGGTTATCGGAATCGTTATCAAGATGAATTGCCTTCAATTTGTGATTCCGGTCCGCCATTACGTTGATTGGCCGCGGTTTTCGGACTCGCCGTCTGATTGGTCCGCCGGATAGACAAAATAGTCCATCACTTATCAAAGTTTGCTCTATTTAATCTACCGAAATAAATTATATTAACTGTGATTACCTTATCCGAAATTATTGATCGGAATTCTCGGCAGACGTTAGCCCCTTTTTTAATGTTTTTAGTGCTATTCAAAGGTCAATATCATGACAGGCGCGTTAGGCTGATTCCATCATTGTTCCAGTGTTTTGAATATTGCGAAGCTGGAAAAATATTTATGTTAATTTTTAAATGAACTAACTTACGTGTATAGTAGATGCTTTATCAACGTTAAAAGCAAAAAAATAGGTGATCAACGTATAACGAACGCATATACCTACTAGGTTTTGATTGTGGGTGTGAATGTTTATTTATTACGTTGCACTAATAGTGTAGATATCAACCATTAATACAACGTTATACATAAATAAATCTTCATTTCTTCATTATTACATAAATAAATTTTCATTTATAAATCATGGTACTAATTATTCATTGAATTCACCAATAATTCGTATGCAGCGACTTGCAAACCAATACAGTGATGATTTAAATTTATTTTATACCACGTCGCTGATGATCAAGTCTTGTGTTTTGAAAAAGAAGTAATGATTGAAAATTCAAAGTATGATTGGTTCTTTACTTTTGTTTTTACTCTTAACTCTTGCGTTTCAAATTATTTTTTCAATTTATAGTTATCTTATTGATATTATTTATTGACAATTCTTGATGGAATTCCATTGCAATGATGTAATAAATTATATTTACATGTTAGTTATTAATTTAAAAATACTTGGTACACTTCCACTTATTTATTTAAACAAATAGCACTTTTGCCCTCTAATGGGCATCTTCAGACTGGTGAATATTATACAGTGTAAGGATAATTTATATAAAACTAAATATTATCTTAAGTTTAGGTACATTTAAAAATAATTTGACAAATATATAATACGCAATATTTCAATGGAACAGAGTGAGACAAATTATTGAAACATGTGTTGGCGGTGTACTTTAAGAGAAGGTTCTATTAAATGAAAAACATTTATTGTTTTATTACAATGTACAGGGTCCAACTTAGGGGGCTAATAAGGGTGAATTTTCGAATTCTATCTACTGATTTATTATCGATCTTTTTTGATATTTTACAATTTTTTTTTCACTGGTCTCATAGAACTAAAAACCTATTAATAAAAAGTTTTTTAAAAAATAAAAAACTTTTTAACAAGTTACAAAACTGTATAACGCAATGCTCAAAAATACTTTAGTTTGAAAAAAAAATCCCAACTAGAAAATAAATATTTTTTTATTTTATACTTCATATATTTATGATATTACATTTTGATACGTCTGGAGGAATTTTTTTTTCTCTTTTTTAGAGAAACACTGCGTAAACGTGCAAATAATAGTTTTAAAAATATAAACATTATTAGTTAACTAAAATTGAACGTAGTTATGCAAAAAGCAGTCAGCCATAGAAAAGTGAAACTGAGATAATAGCACCTTCGTGAGAAAAGTGAATTTTCAAATCTACACGACTGTTAAAATGTTTTTTACTTTGACAATTGATTAACAATGAATACATTATTTTTTTGGCATTACAAACAAGAATTTTATTTTGTAATTGTACAGTGTAAAGGAATTTTAAAGTACCGTAAGATTTTTCTAGTCCTGTGGGTAATTTCAGCAAATTAAGAAATTCCGTTTTTGTGATCGGCACTATTTTTATAAGGTGATTTTTACCGTTTTTTGTATGAAAGCGGTCTGGCTGTTTTTAACAGAACATAGAATTGATTTTATTGCAACCGATAACACCAATATCTCACTTCTTCGAAATTGAAGACTGGCTGCTTTCCGCATAACTACGTTCAACTCAACATAAGGTACTGTATCACATGTACCTATCCTCTTATTTGGGTGATCCCGCCTAAATTGGATTCGTTCCGACGTTCGAACCATGTGTTGCATGTACAAAAAATTGTGTGTTTATTTACTCGTAGTTTGTACCATCACAATCGGAATGCTTTATTGAAACGTTTAACTTTTTCTTCAAACCAGAGATTCAGCATAAACACAGAAATTTCAGTGCCCGAACAATAAAAGGCAAAGAAATACTCATACAACCAAAAACAAAGACGACGGGCGTAAATTAAAGTTCGCATGGTTACCGGCACAACACATGATAAAAATGACACTGAATGTACCTATTTCCGACTGCGACACGGTGCAAACTATTGGTACACATGTTTTATACACCCTTAATGGCTTACTCTAAATATTCGGAAACGGTAGCTGAAACCTTAGAACGAATCAATCCTACACAATATCATCCAAATAATATAAAACATAAATAACAGTAAGTGTACCTATCAGATAATGTAATTTATATGAAATAAATCTTAATTTTGTCTAATGTATTTTCTTTAATAAATTAATGGTTTATTTGTACTAATCTACGTGATTGAATGCATTGAATAGAGATAATAAAGATAAAAATATAACATATTTGATTTGATTATAATAATTAATTTTTTAACAGTGATTGGATTTTGTCGTGACCGACATCGTCAGACTGATAGGAGACTAAAAAAATTTATATGTTATACACAAGTGCAAGCAGGGGTTGTAAGTTGTTGTGCAAATTTATAAATAAAAGTGGAAAAAAACTGTATACGTATTTTTTTTCCACCACAACAAGCCAGGAGGCCCAATCACAGTGGTGAATTACAAAACAGAATACCCAGACTTGAGAAAAACCACATCGGATCGGGAATCGAACCCGGAACCTTCCGTGTGTGAGTCAAGCTTCTTGACCACTACACTACGGAGGCCGCCTATTTATATTATTAGAATTAAAAATGCAGTTCCACCAAGAAATGTCAGTAGAAAAACTTAATATATATATTAAATTTAGTAAACGAAGGAAAGGTGCCTCGTCAAATTGATTAACGTTAAATTAATGGATCAAGACCAACGATCATTTAATTCTTGATGTAATTATTCGAGTAGAGAGGTATAAAGTAATCCATGAATACAGAATACAAAGCATTATCGATTTTCCCAGAAGGCAGGGCGAGCCCGAAATGAATCGGATTAAAATTCATATTAAAAAGGAGAGTATCGCATCCATCAATCTACAAATAACGAATTCAGAAAAAATATTCCGGGATTAATCGTTCGGTCGCAGGGGTAGGCTGTAATTACTGGGTATACGTACGACCAGAACTTCCAATAAAATTATATTTAAAAGAAAAGCTATTAGCGGGCATTTACACGCTCTGCCTATCCCGTACTGGAGTCGCCTGGATGTGATCCACCGAACGGTTCAAAATTACTTTAAGTTGGATTCAGGAAGAGCGTAAATTTACTCTATTTCAAAATGCTATACACTCAAACGCACTTGTTTGTAAGTCAGATTTTTGCAATTATCTCAGTACCTAAATTGGTCTAGTACCCTCATTTAATTTGGTTTATAGGCTCTTTTTATTCCTTTGTTAATTAAAACAATTTATTTTTTAACACACGTCATCTTCATCATTTTCATCGTCATCTTTTCCTTTCCGCACCTAATGGTGCATAGGGCACTGCATTGGTATAAACACCGCAACGTATCTTGATCATTTTTGTAACATGAAGGTAAGATAATCAGTCTTACGTTTCGGGTGCTACGATAATCAGTCTTAGTCCAGAGACTATGAAATATTTTAGTGTAAAAACGCCCTTTTCAATAAATATTTCATCTCAAACATGTCGCGAATCAAACCCGAGACTTCTTGTATGGTAGGCAAATGCGCTGAACACCACACCACGAGGCTAATACGTCTTGTTGGTGTATAGTAAAAGCAAATCGATTGCAAAAAAACAAAAAATTATGTTACATTGGAGGAAACTATGCCACCTACGTACAGGGTGTCCAGTTTCCAGGTTTCAAACTTAAAAAATTATAACAAAATATTTGGATAAGTTGTTTAATCAATTTTTAAGTAGATGATACAGAATTTATTTTTAATGGTAACGTTTTCAAAATGCCGACCTTGCAAGCACGTTTTCTATCTTTCGCGACTATTTTCAAGAACGCGTTGGCAGAGATTGCCCGAAATTCTCCTGACGCCTCGGTCTCCTCGGTCCATATATTTTTTTTCAGTTCAGTGGTGGTGGTAGGTTGGTTTTGGTGAGTAATGTTCTTGAGGTATCTCCACAAAAAAAATCACTTGGACTTACATGCATACATACATACAGGAGATGTCATAAAACTGAGAGATTACTTTTCTTGGAAATAAATATCTTAAAGCATTCATATACGCATACGTGGTATGTGCAGTAGCGCCATCTTGTTAAAACTATAACTTTCTGTTGAAAAAAAGACCGTTGCAAAGTTGTGTTTGAAAAAAGCTGTCGATCACTTCATAATTTCTCTCAGAATTTATCGTTACCGCTAAGCCACAATAATTTTCAAAAAAGTATGGGCCAATGATACCTCTACCTGAAATAGCCTACTAAACAGTTACCTTCTGGCTATGCAATGTATATAAATGTTTTACCCTTGAATTTTGTGAACTCTAGTAACGGTAATTTTGCTTGTTCACATAACCTTCCAGATGAAAATGTGCTTTATCACTCTAAAAGATGTTGCTTAGTTGTGTTTTCGTAGAAAAAGTCTTTAACATACTTTCTGCGTAAGTTATTCTTTTTTCCTTTCACACACTGGGGCCTTTACTTATAAACCTGCTATAAAGTTACTCCTAGACAAAGTGGTAAAAGAAGGATGGGAATACCATGTTTATTCTAGCACTATAATAAATGGTTACGCCATATTTGCTTTGTTGGATTTATTTGCCGCGTGCTGGGCCCTGGTTGAAATATTGAGTTTCTTATTGTGGGTAGGTACTACATTTTTGTCTCCGGCCCAACATATTCCATATTCAAATCTGCAAATGTATAGAAAAAAAGAAAAATTGTTAATATAACTGAACGGTCAGGATTCATGTGCTCAGATAACTTTTTTTCTTCTCACCGCGATCGCGAACCAGTTACTTTATCCACTGTGTCGTGAAATAATTATAATCAAAAAACCATCCTAATTGCCCCTCCTTCATGACCCCACGATCTGATCCTGATTGCCGCGAGACAAGTTACAAACAATAAGGTACCAGAACCCAAGTGCAAGGTAGGAATTGCATTCATTGTATTTAGGGTTTAGTAGCAAAGTAAATCAACAATCAAATATAATAACGCATCCCGTGAACCAGCAACTTCGAGCGTGCATCTGCTAACGGGTAAGTGGCGCGAATAAGGATGGTGTTTCCATCTAGATTCTACCACCACACCTATGCGTGACTTTTTGCGAAGTTTATGAGTAAGGCCTCAGATGTTTTCATCAATTAAAACAGATAGAGCTGGACTCGGACAACGCCTGTTAACAGGTGTCCCTGAAACTTTAAATCTGGATCCCAATTTCAAATCCACATTATTGAAGGCGCTTCACTTCATTGTAAATATTACAGAACTTATGCCTATCCGCAGTAAGCGAAGAATTGCTTTACGCCTCGATAGCGAACGCACGCATCTATTCGAACCAACAATCCAAGGCAAATGGAAAATTTGCAGTAGATAACTGCAACTTCACCACTCCACCCCTCTCATTTCGCTACCATTCATAAGTTATTTATGTTTAAAATATGTAACTTGCCACCTGACATAATTTAAGAATAAGTTTGTAAATAGTTACGATTTTTTATGCTATTTTCTTTAGTATTACGAAAATTTATTTGATTTCATAAATTACCTTTTCTAATATTACTCTTCCATAGTAATGAATTGGTTGACCAATTACAGCGTGCTACCGAGGCAAGAAAATCGGCCTTAAACATTCGGTGTCACTAAAACAGTTAAAACCCATTTTTGAATTAATACTTCTTCATGTAAATCATGTCTCGAATCATACACAAGATCTTGCATAGAAGCAAAATAAGCCAACTGCAATTTTCGAATTTATTTACAAAATATTTCTAGATATTCTTTTTTATTTTTGTGAGATTATACTAAATTTTATTTTAATTTTGTATCAACCTTTATTATATTCAAAATATTTGAAATCTCTCGCCGGCGTATTACTTATCTCCTAAACGAAATATTTTAGGAAAAAAAGTTGTTTTAAAAATATTCTAACAAAAATTTTAATTGTGCATAACATTAATTTTTGTGTCAATTTATTCATTTTTTTAAGAAGTAAACGCAAAACTGAAGAATTTTTAACAACCCACTCTAAAGCCTTATATTAAATTACGTTTCAAAAATCTTACCCAAACACATTAAAATGTTTGAATTAAACATGTGTAAAAACTTACAAATGTTTAGTGTAATTATTTTTTTGTTAAAGGCCATAAAACGTTTGTTATAACCGTCTTCTTATCAAGGGGCACATCGTTCAAACAATATTAAACACATTATATTATAGAAATTCGCTCTGAAATACGCCTCATGAATCAAACGGCCATCAGTCATCTTTTATAACAAAAAATGGATACGAAATGGCGTTAGGAAAGGCTCCGACAGGACGAACAATATAAGGGAACCCATGGATACGACGAATCGGTGAAAATTGTGATTATAGTACCTTAATCAAATCATATTAATACTCACGTCGCAACATTTGCTGCAAGATTTCTCATACGAATACAACAGAGAAAAAAAAACGAGTTTTCATAAAAATTTAACTTTTCAGTTTATTTTATCTATTGACAATAATTCATCATCGTATTCCATTCTCATTTTATAATAACTTAAGTTTTAAATTAAAAATACTTCCACTTATTTATTTGACCAATTAGCGCTTTTGCCCTTTAGCAGGAATCTTCATACTGGTATATTTGCTAAATATTGTAAGTTGTTATGTACAAATTTAATGATAATAACACTGTATGATAGTTACAAGTCAATAGATCACCGTTTGCGAGTGAAAACGCTCATCGGTTAAATAAATAAGAGGAAGATTACTTAGTATTTTCATGTTATTACCTATATTTAAATAATAGTTACATATTTTTATATTTATTTAAAATTGTGTGTATATCATTATAACAAACAATATTTTGAGTTTATTTAAATCTTTGTAGAAAAGTACTGACTTTATTAAGAAATAGAATGTTTTATTATTTCAAATCAATTATTATTTCAAAATATGTTGTGGATGATTTTTGATATTTTTTTTTTAAATTACGAAATACCTTTAATGCATACATTTATAAAAATAGCGTTCACACAAGGACAGGACAATATTGTCCCGTCCTTGTGTGAAATTATTCTAAAATTCTAAATAGATTTACTGTGTAACTTAATAAATGAATTATACCACTAGGCGGACTGAAATCTGTTCGTGTTTTTGTTTAAGCTTTAATAACACCACTATTGGGACGAGTCGATAGAGTGAAGATAAATAATATAAAATGATTCTTCAATAAGAAAAAATCAAGTTTACATCATGTAAAACGATTTAAAATGTTGATGGGTTGTCTTATTGCTTTATATTAATTTGAAAATTCGTTTTCTCAAAGCAATATCCCTATAGAATAAAACGTTTGAGGGGTGAATGAAATTCAGAGACGATTATTTATTACGTAAAATTAATAAATATGTGCTTTTTTAACACAAAACAAATAATTGGGGAAATCGCATATGTTTTCATATTGTTACAATAAAAACAATCGTTTGTTTGTATTTATTTTTGAATTTTTCCATCAATATTTTTAAATTGCAGAATCACAAAATTATTATGTACAGAGGGATGAAAAGTATAATAATATGCCTGAAAGTAAATGTTTTTTTTTATACCAGATATGAAGTTTTTGAGAAAACAAAAGTCTAAGCATTTACCGAGCTTATGATCTGTCACCGGCTGGGCTAAATGGTTACTTTACATATGGTGTGACATTCACTATTTTACCTACAGGTAGTAGGACTTTCATCAACAATTTTTGAGTTTCTCAAAATGTTTGCAGACAAGGATTAGATTTCACCTACTAAGGATTAATCAATGTTAACGTTTTATAACAGCGACAGAAAACATTTAAGGGAGTGGAATATGGATTTCTAGACATTTCAGGGCTTATTTGGCTAGTTCATGTGGCCACTTAATACTCTGTATTACATTTACCTGTCAGCTTGTTTTTTTTTAAGCCTCCACTCATTCAGCTTGTCTTTGGACATCTGTATTTCTTTCATTTTTACATTTTTTATACACAAATACTTGTGTACATAATTATACAGACATTTAAATAACTATGTATCTTCACAATTAAGATTTATTTGGACGCAAGTTCCCACTTCATGGGACCATAATCCTGAGTTGAGTAGGGATGAATAATACATTACAGTAATACTGTGACGTTTAAATGTGACCCGGAATTCGGAGAGATCCGTGTTCACGATATTGGTGATTTTTTCATGAAATTAGTAGGACAAAACTGTCATAGGCATATTTGTCAATTTTTATTGCAATTTGTCATGTAATTTGTTTGTGTAAGCTGTGTGAACTGAGTTAATCTTTAGTGTGTTCTACAAATTTTGCTAAATTTTGCAAATCTATTCCTGAAGGATGCTTTCTATGGAGAATACCGCCATTTAGCACATCATCACGGGTGATGAAATGTAAGTGCATATATTTGACGTGAAAACAAGTCGACGATCTTCGAAGTGGCATTGCCAACTGAGCCAAAACCCAAAAAATCACGCTTAAATCACTCAAAATCAAGAGTCTTGTCTGTTTTCTTTGATTATCTTGGTATTGTGCACTCAGAGTTTTTTTCAACAGACCAGACGGTCAATAAGGAAGAGTTTGGCATATTGAAGCATTTGAGGATGAATATTAGTCGAAAAAGGCCAGATTTATTGAAAGATAACTCTTAGTTTTGCATCACGACAAATCGCCATATCTTCTTGTACGCGATTATTTGACCAAAAATAACATAACCTGCACCGTATTTACCTGATTTGGCTTTGTGTGACTTTTTCTGTACCCTTAACTCAAATTACCACTTCGGAAAAAGTATTTTGACTCGGTTGAGGTGATAAAAGAAAATTCGCAGAGGGAGCTGAAAGCCATTCCAAATTAAGCCTACGAGACGTGCTATGATGATTAAACAATACGTTGGCATATGTTTATTGCCTCTAGTAGTGATTACTTTGAAGAGGATAAAATAAAAATTTATGAATAATTGAGCTAAACTGTTTTTCTTCACAAATTCCGGATCATGTTTGAACATAAGGTTTATAACGATAATATTAGGTAAACTAAATAAGAAAATCATTGAAAAATAACGGATAAATATACAAAGAAAATTTATGAAAAAGTTCCCAACTAAAATTCCTCCCGTAAAGGAAATTGGTTAAAATAATACAAAGAAATAAACGCAAACGTCAATATAAACAAGAACGTATCAAGAATATATTGTAGCAGCAATTGAGAACATTTTGAAAGAAATATGAAAATCCATACACAATTCAGTACATTCTTCTCTACAAACATTTGCACTAAATTATGCACAAAAATTGTGAACAAGCACAAAATAACTAAATAATTGGACATGGACAATTCATATCAACAATTTGATAAGCAAAGTGGCGACATTACCGAGTCTTTTTTTAAAAATCAAAAATTTGTTCCAAAAACGGAAAAAATTCTAAAGTATAAAGCCTATGTAAAAACTAAAATATGTTATACGCAACTACTATGGGGAACAGGATATCAAAATGACATAAACAGACTACAAAGACAACAAAATAAAATATTAAAGTTAGTATATGACCTTCCCTATCTAACTGCAATTATATAACTTTAAAAAAAAACTAACCAGTAAAATATAACTGAACTCTTTCAACTAGAATCATTAAAATTTATCCATAAATTAGCCACTAATGTAATTGTAGACGAAGAAATAAACCTTGTAAAGAATTGTCAACATAATACGAGAATATAAGAAAAATATCATATTTAACTTTCTAACACAAGTCAAGGACAATCAAGACTAATGAACCAGGGACTGAAATCATACAATTAACTACCAGACAAAACCAAACAAAAGACTTAGACAAACTTTTCAAAAGATGTAAACAATATTATTTAGAACTGAGTATGAATAAAAAATGTTTATATATATTATTTTTTAAAATGAATGTAATAATCCGTAAAGTTCGATCAATAAATTTTCAAATAAAAAACTATTAATTATTAATAACATATTGCCATGTAATATTAAATAATTTATCTGCATTCCATTTCTTGACGTGTATAAATTTTTATTATTTTTATTTTTTTATTATTATTTTGTATATTTTTATGATTATTTTGTATATTATTTAATGTGTTTATACATGTTTTTTATTTATATATAGAAGAGTCCCGACTTAACACGGAATTTTCTAACAAGTCGGGACATAAAAAAAATATAATTGAGCTATGATAAAATTGTGTATTTTGTGCATTAAATAAAATAAATCAATTTAAAAAATGAAACAGCGTACTTATAATACTTATTAACTTTGCTAAACAGTTGACTATGAAAAACCGCAACCTTAAATTATAAATTACTATACATCAATATTGATTACATTAAATCGTCCTTAATTTATGTCAGTCGTCTGACTTCTTAATTATTTACCGGTAAATTGATGATAGGTTATTACTAAATTATCATCATCAACATTCCCTTTCTGCACCTGATGGTTCATAGGAAACTGTATTAGTACACCAATCATGAAGGTAAGATCATCAGTCTTACGCTTCAGGAACCAGTCTAGGGCCTATGAAATATTCGTGTGTGAAAACACCCTTTCAAATAGATAGAAATCGAACCCGAGACTTCTCGCATGGTAAGCAAACGCGCTGACCATTACAGCACGAGGCTGACAGTTACTATACCTACTCATTTGTGTTTATTATTTTTCTTATTTATTATTTCAATTATTAAGTCCCGACAAACCACGGATTTTATTATTATTGTAGAATTTTAGAATTAAGTCAGGACACGAATATGAAAAAAACGTCGTGTATATTTTTCAAATAACTGTGATAAATAAATAAATCTTCTTACTGTTTTTACTATTTTTTTATTTGTGTTACGTTTCTTTTCCTTTAAATTTGAACCGCCCTTTTCTCAAAGATCTTCATACACATCGAAAACAAGACGAATCTAACCTAAAGAAACATTGTTTTGATTATTATTATATTAAATCGAAACCGAAATCATCGGTCGCATCTTTTTAAGGGGCCGAGGAGCGAAAGGGGGGAATCTTGTGAAGAGGAATGGTCGCGCATACAAATTCATCTTAATAGTTTGTGATGCGATGCCCGTATTTCAAAGGTTATCATCACGTGGTGAGTCTGAGAACGCTGAATGGAAATAGCCAGAAAAAAGTTTTGTTTATATATTTTTTGGTAGTAATTTGATTTATATATTTTATTTTATAAATGTATTGCTCATATAAGTTAAGTGTACATATTGAATACCAGAGAATCTATATAAAACTAATGAATCAAAAATTAATTCGGAGCGTTCTCTGTTTTGAATAGTCTCCATCTAACATGGCTCAGCCTGTTATAAGATGGAGATTTTTAATAAATTTATTTATTTATTTATTAGTTTATACATACATTGTTGCGAAAATGGCACAAAAAACACCCTTGAAAATTCTGCTTGTACTAGAGGAGTAAGCTTAGTATATGAAGGGTCGGGAAGCCAGAAATATTAGTATGCCTAATGTTGCAATCGGTTCCGATACGGGCAAATGCCTATTCTAAAAAACCGATTTGTTGCGGCAAATATAGTTTTCGAATATGTTTCCCATAAATAAAAATAATATTGAAGAAATAAAAAAACAGTTGTAGCCCAAAAGAGAAGAAAAGAAAAAAAGTACAGTTTACGTTAAATGTAAAACTAATATTAATGTATAAATATGTATATACACATACACGCATACTACATACATACATACACACATACATGCATTTATCATTTTCATTACATTTTTTTCCCTTTCCGCACCTAATGGTGCATAGGGCACTGCATTGGTACACCAATCGCAGCGTATATTGATCATTTTTGTAACATGAATGTAAGATGATCAGTCTTACGCTTCAGGTACCAGCCCAGGGGCTATTAAATACTCTAGGGTGAAAACACCCTTTTAAATAAATATTTCATATCAACCTTGTAGGAAATCGAACACGAGACCTCTTGCATGGCAGGCCAACGCGCTGACTATTACACCACAAGGCATAAGACATATTACACGACATATATACACACCATATATACATATACATATATATACACACATACATACATAATATATATGCACATACAAAAATACAATAAATTTATAAATGATTCAATGGGATGTTTTAAAGTATAAGTAGTTCTACATTAATATTACACTTACAAAAACAAAGTCAAACTAATCAATTATAAATGCATTGCAATAAAACAATGAATAATATAAAAGATAATATATCAAGCGGGCTGTAATCAACCACTAAGTAATAATTAAACACTTAATTTATCTTAAGAACCAGTACGATGCTGTGGTTGTCTCATCCCTTATGATATAAACACTTTCAAATCATTTTTTCATATTTTTTTTAATTTTGTCGGCATCGTGGTGCAGTGGTCAACCCATTTGCTAACCATGTATTGGTTGACATGAAATATTGATTTAAAAGGATGTTTTTACACTGGAATATTTCATTGTTCCTGGACTGGCACCTGAAGCGTAAGACTGATCATTTTACCTTTATGTGACAAAAAATGATCAATATACGCTATGATTAGTGTACCGATGCAGTGTCCTATGCACCATTATATGCTGAAAGTAATGAAGTAAATAAAACATGATGAATAAACCTACATTTTTGAGGTATTAAATTAGGACAACCTTTCGAGCCATGAACCCGAGATTATAAAAGGCACAATTAATACTCTCAAATAGCACGAATATGTTTCGCTCTAAAGGATCATATTTGGCTGCCTGACACATTATATATGTATATATTTTTTTTTAAATTTAAATTTCATTGATAAACCCTTCCGGGTTACATACATTTAACAGAATATTTTCACTTTTAAAATTCACATTCTACTGTTAATAATAATATTTTTAACATCTTTTGTAAAGGTTGTCTGAGTCTTTTGTTTAGTTTTGTCTGGTAGTTTATTGTATAATTTCAATCCACGGTTTATTAGTTTCGATTGTCCTTTTCTCGTTTTAGAAGGTTGTCTGTGATATTTTTCTGATATTCTCGTATTGTGTTCATGTTTACTACAGTTTTTTTCAAGTTTTAATTCTTCGTCTACAATTACATCAGTGGCTAATTTATGAATAAATTCTAAAGATTCTAGTTTAAAGAGTACAGTTACATTTAATTGTTTAGTTTGTTCAAAAAGTTCTTTAATTGCTGTTAGATAGGGAAGGTCATATACTAACTTTAATATTTTATTTTGCTGCCTTTGTAGTCTGTTTATATCATTTTGATTTCCTGTTCCCCATAGAAGTTGCAAATAACATATTTTAGTTTTTACATACGCTTCAAACATTTATTTTTTTTGCTTTATTGGAACAAAGTTTTTGATTTAAAAAAATAGACTCGTTAAAGTCGCCACTTTGCTAATTAAATTGTTGATATGAATTGTTCATGTCAATTGTCTGTCTATTGTTAGTCCTGAGTATTTAACATGTTCAATTTCAGTTAGTCGTTCATTATTTATGTAAGCATCTACTTTGTGACATTTTTTCTAGATTCAAAATGGATAATGTTTCACTTTTTTTCATTAAGTGAAAGTAAGTTTATGTTTGTCCATTTAGTCAACATAGTAAGGTCTTCGTTTATGTCATTGTTTGTTAATACGTCTGTTTGATTTTTATAGAAAAGTCCAATGTCGTCGGCGTACATAATAATTTTCCCTTTAAAATTATACAATGATAAGTCATTAATATATAAAATATTTATATATTAATGACTGTATTAGTGGACCCAAAATAGACCCTTGTAGGACTCCAAAATTTACTGTTTGTATTTTACTTTTTTTTTTTACAAAGGTATACTGCTTCCGATTTGTTAAGTATGATTTTAATAGTTTGCATTCTCGAGATTTTATAAATATACATTTAATTTAAATATTATAATTACTTCCTTATATTAGGTTAAACAAGTATAAATTTTTTTCATTTGATTTAAAAAAAAAGAACAATTAGCTAAGCTTATATTTCAAAAATATGTCGACAGGTAGGTAAGAGAAGATATGGAAGAAATTATCAAAAAATCACAATACTCAGATCAATGAGGAAGCTTGGTGGTTTTATTATGCTTTTTTCTTCGTTATAATACTATCAAACTAAACATTTTTAATTTTAATGTATCGTATTCCCATCGCCATGATTCTTTTAAATTTTGTAATTTTGAATTTACTCCGTCCATGACGTCACAAGTTGCCGTCAGTGAGTTGTCCTGACTGGTGAGTTGACTTTCTGGAAACCGGACATCTATCCAACACCACAGCTGATTAGTTGATTATCAAGAACTTGTGAAGTAGCTAAAAGTAATTTAATTTTATAATTATTTTTTTTTATACAATCACGAAAAACCTTGCCGTACAATGAAATGCTCCAATTTTTACCGCGTATAAGAAAACATTTCAAATATCTAATTTCCCGTAGCACTTAACTTCCATATTGGGTAAAAATCTTTCTTGGAATCGAACCCGCGACGCTAGTTTCACAATTGGCCGTTTAACCAACTGTTCGACGGCACATGTTATTTAAAGTAGATGAAAAAAAGTGTTGGTTCAATAATGTTTTAAATCGGGTTCCCAAAGAAATTTATTTTGAAGACATAAACTATTATATTGACAGGTCATAAGCCTCGTAAATGCCTAGACTTCCATATTTACTTCTCTAAAACGTCTTCCAAATGTTGTAATATATTTGTCTTAATAACTCCGTAGAGGGTGAAATCCAGTATTTGTCTACAAACATTTGGACAAACTCTAAATATTGTTGACACTTTTTTTTTATAAGCCTTTTAGTTGATATTCAGGGGAAAATGACATTAGATTATTTTATTATAGAAATAACCCGTTAAGGCTCTATTTAGAGGCTTGTCAGCAGGTAGGAAAAAGATAATATAGAAGGAAGCAATGAAATATACACTACAACACCCAGACCAATTGTAAAAAAAAAATTCTCGAATTTTTTGGCGGGAATCGAACCCGCGATGCCTGTTTCACAGTTGGCCGTCTAACCAACTGCGCAACGGCGCCTGATGTTTTAAGAGTTAATTGAATTAATTTTGATAAATTTGCTTGATACAAGCAGCGATATCTAACATTTTATATTTTTTTACATAGATATTAGAGTAGTTTCCAATTAATTACTCAAACTTTGTGTGTAATTTTGGCCGAAGCGTCCAATTCGGTTAAGGGCAGCGAAATCAAAAGCTCGCCTCGCCTACTATATAATTTGGTAATGGCTGGAAGGCCTCAAGCTCGTAAAATCGACCAAAAGCTATGTTAGACGGATGCGTCTGTGACGGAGAACCATAAATATCTGACATATCAAATGCTCAATCAACCGGCATTAGACCTACGTATATAGAATGCATACTGTACCTGGATATGTATTATACTCGTCTGTCTGTTGTGCCTTCTACCACTGTTTAAGAGTGTTTTTTTCCCACCGACTTTAAGATTTCGACATACATTAAAAAAGTTATTTTTCTTTAAAAATTGCCAGTAAATTTTTTTTTTTCGGGGGTAAAATCCAGTCCGTGTACACAAACATTTAGATAAACTCATAATACGGGCAATACAATATCGTATCAACAAAAAAAAGACTACTACTAGCATCAATAGGTAAGGGTTTCAGCTCTTTTACTTCACAAATGTCAACAAATCGAAGAGTCGAGAAAATGTGAATAGATAAATAGATTAATAAATAAGCAGAATGGTGGATGTTACACAGTGTGTTAAAAGCCTTGTATGCACCTAGACATCCGTATTCCATTCTCAAAAATATTTTCCCTCTCCATTGCAATAAATTTCATAAGAAAGCATAATTAAATAGATAATTTAGAAGTTTGTTTGTATCCGAAACGTAATTTTAGCAGACCCTTTACCTGTTCCTAGATGAAAGTTTCAAGGAAATATGCAGTCAGAACACGTCCAGTCACCGCGTTCCCGACATTTCCAGAATGTTCGATCTCGCCGAGCGCCATCTTTAATTCGTGATTTGAGTAGGAAGTTGCGGACACGTGTGAAATATGGCATTTTCATCGCAACGATTACCCCAAACTACGCAGGTTTATTACTTCTTTCCGAGAATCGTTACATATTCTCGGAGCACCCTTCTCGAAAAACATAATAATGAAAATGTAACAAAAAAGCAACCACGGGGAATTGTCTTGATTTCACCTCATTAAAAGCAGTATTAACTCTGCTCCATGACAGTAAAAATTTGACCTGGTGTAAAATAACTCATGTATCTCTTATATTATGAGAAAGCATTTGAGATAACTTATCATCAGTACATATTTGGACTATTTTGAAGTAATTCGTTCCAAAATTGACTCATGGGGATCGGTTTTACGTAGAGCACGTTCTGAATTCTTTTCTGATTTCACCGACAGCTCTTGTCATCCGTTTGATTAAGTAAAATAACATTTCCTTTAGAAATATTAATGACTTATAATTATGATGGCAATTATTATTATTATTTCAAAAATTTAATTATTTGATTATAAGGTTGGTTTTATATTTATTTTGGTAAATATATCGTACTTAAAAAATTACAATTTTTTTTATATTTCAGCTCTCGAACGGTACAAATGTTTAACGCTTTTTTAAAATATGGATTTTAATAATTAAAAAAAACAAAAAAATACGTTATTGTTTTTAAATAACTTAATTTTTTTTAAAGGGATCAAAAACTCGACTAAATAAATATATAGTGATCACGGGGTTAATATGGCTATAGTTGAGCAGGCTAAAGAGGTAGAAAAATGTGTTTAATTTGGTGTTTTCATTTGTAAGTTTTATGTGTTTTTATTTTGTTTTGTAAGTTTTTGAGATAATGATTTGATTATGTTTAATAAGGCTTGTTTTAAAATTATATAAAATGTGTAATGTCTCCTTCGGCACGGAAAATGAGGAAACATTATTTTTAAAGTAATACATACATTGTAAATGAACAAATTAATAAATTACATAATTTTTAACAGAGATTGTTGAGAATATGGAAGTTGACCCCGGTCATCGGTTATTCCAAATTTGTCGATTTAGGTATCACTTTTTAAAATTTCTGCAAAAGTTTTATTCAATTCATCCAACTGATTATTTTTACGAAGTAAAAGCTTTCCGATCTGTTTTCTTCTAACATAAATTCTCCATCTTGTTTAAAATGAGTTAAGGTTATTTAATTTTTTATTTTTTATTTTTTGTTTAAGAAAGTGGGTTGGTAACACTGAATAGATAATTCATGTATCTGTGGTTGGTACCTATTTTTATTTTGTAAGTATTAATCGCCCTGTTATTTATAAGTTTACACATTGAATTTTAACTTTTCTCTTCAGAAGGTACGCGGTGCCAGACAATTTTTGATGAATAGATATATGAACATTGTTTTTCTGTCACTTTTTCGCACACGCCTCTTCAATACTGTGTGAAAAGGAGAACCGCCTAACTAAAATCGACGTTGGTGTGTTTTACGCACCCCAAAACTGAACTGATTTGATTTTTTATTCGAGAAAGAGTATAGGAATGAAATTTTCTGTTTTGGTAGAGTGTCCGTTTTTCAAAATTATCAACCATATTTGTATACCGTTTGTCCAAAGACGGCAGATAAAACTAGGCGCTTTTAAGGGTTTTTGGATGGTTTTAGTTCCCATATTAAAGAATTCGTTTAAAAAAAACAAAACCATAGGCACACACAAATTGTAAATATTCCTATCTATAGTGTGTAAAAAATCACTGCTCTAGTGCCACTATCTAGGGAAAAAATACGGGAATACGTTTGTTATAAGAAAAGTCAGACCAAGTATCCTTTTAAAAACCGATTTTATTTCACGCTCAGAATTGTATTAATTATTAATTAGCCTAGACACGAATATAAAACACAAACATAAATTTTGCTTCTCCTATTTATAAACAAGAATAATTAAACAAATGAATATTAGAGCAGATTCCTACTGTTTGAAAAACAAATTATTATGCAGGTCAAAAAACTTTGATTTGTCCAAAATGTTATTATCTCGTAAAATGAGGTTAAAAAAAGTGATGAAATATTGGAACGACAGAATGCGTAATGTAACTGCTAATCACGGTGGAAATTCATCAGATATCATTTTCAAAAAAACCGAAAACAATCAATCTAATCCCAAAGCACATTTTTTAATATTATTTGTTTAAAATAAGTTACAAAAAATTAACCGGTTTTGTTTAAAATGTACATAATATTTGAAAATGTTTTGTTCACGCTGTACTTCTCCGGAAAAATGGCAAGGTCTTTAGCCTTTATAGGGTTATTATACATATTTCAATTTAAATAAACATAAAATACTAAAAAAAAAAAATGACAATTGAAAAGTTCACACATCCCATTTGTATTTTTTTTAATACTTAAATAAATAAATATTTTTCCACAACTTAATACCTCTCTTAGTGAGCAAGCTGTTTCTGTTAAAAGGGTGCTCGTTTTGCAACGTTTATTTTTTATGTTTGTTATTAAATAAGAGCTTTTAATTTTTTACTTAAGTTTTTTACAAACAATTTTGTTTTTTCAAAAACAGTGTTTTTGTGCAGTGCTTATTCTGCTCCTGTGTATGTAAATTATATTTATTTTAGATATTTCAAAATTATGAAATATTAAAAAGCAGTGGTTTCTCCCTTTTTTTAAATAACGTTTAGTATAAAGGATCTCTTTAATATTTTACTTGGTTTAAGCACACCAGTCTTTTAAATATTAAATTTGCTTTTTCAATTTGACTTCAAAGTTGTATCCTATTAAAATAACACCTGTTTTATTAAAAGATATTGTTTTTAGTAATATACCAGCCAAATTGCATTGTTTTGAATTAAAAATTTAAAGAAATGCGTACAAAAATGTAGGCTTTTCATACACCCGGTGACGGCGAACTTAGCAACTCAGAACCGGGTAAATGGAACCTAGCAACTCGGAACCTTACCTAAATATAGTACCTGCTAGGATAATGTGTTTACAGTAAGTTTGTCGCCATTTTCCTCTTAATTACTAAGGATACTAAAGTTGACCCGTTAGAGGATCTGACCAAGATAGCCGATTGATTTGATCGTCTAATGAAATTGTAGTTTATTACTTTTACCATTAAATGTACGCTAAAATTGTTATAATTAAATTTTATAATTTATTTTAACAAAATATAATCGCGTTAATTTTTTTTTAATACGCTTTGAGTGATATTTTTAATACCTGGGGAAACCACTAAAATATATCTAAAGTACTAAAATTTGAATATGGTACATAGTTTTTTTCAAATGAAAATCGTAAATGTGCTTGATATTTCACTATTTCAGGGTTCTTTTTTTAATTCGATGAGTACATAAAAGCCCGAACATAAGACCATAGATCCGCTTTAAAGGATGAGACAAAATATTTGTTTCAAAACGTTTTTAAGCACTTCAATATTTCGATCTCGGAACTAGCGCCTTTATCGTAAAACTAAGCATCTTACCTGCATGAAAAAATTCGTTTTTGACATGTCAAATAATGATATTCATTTGAAATAAACATATTACACTTTGATATAAAAATAATGTGAAATTGTTTATAACTTTTGAAATCCTTATTTATTCTTCTAAATCTATTTGATTGTCTTCAAAGTCCCTTTCGATACAATATACTTATGCCAAAGATTTTTTCGATCCTCGGAACAATTGTTAAAGTAGATTTTTAGAATGACATTTCAAGCGCACAGCGATTCGGTTTTTATCTCTTCAATCGGGTCAAAAGGATATCCTCGGAGTGGTCTTTTAAGCTAAGGGAATAGTCAAAAGCCACACGGTGCTAAATCAGGTAAATACGATGGTTGTGGAACAATATAATTTGAAGCACTAATGCAGTGTGAGATGGTGAATTATCGTGGTGCGAAAACCTAGAATTGTCTGTCCCATAAATCTGGTCTCTTTTTGCGAATAGTTTTACGTAAACGTTGCATTACGCTCAAATAATTTTATTTGTTAACAGTTTGGCCCAGCGCGAGGCGGTGATAGAAATTCATAATCCACCAAACCCCCAAAACTCAAACCAAAAGCTGTTAACACGATCTTGATTTTTGAACGACTTTGGCGCGATCTTTACGGTCTTGACTTACTTTTTGCATTGTATTCGCTTGATTGGTCAGTTGTTTTCGGGTCGGATGCATATATTTAAGTCTAATCTCCAGTTATCATGCATTTTCTCTTATCCTAATAGTCAGAAAACATTATTTCACAGATTTCCAAAAAAAATATTTTTTTTGGCAACCAACGAGATTTCACTCTTTTCAGGCACAAAACATCCTTCAGAATGGTCTGGACTGATCTAAATGAAATTTTATCAGTATCAGCGAGGTCTCTGATTGTCAATCGATGATTTTTGATCACCAAATCTTTGATTTTCTTGACGTGTTGTTCATCAGTTGATGTTAATAGTCGTTCAGGGCGATTTTTGTCCTCAACGCTTTCTCTTGTGAATATATTTTTGTGACATAACCTAGTCACCAAAATTATTCTACATCATTCTCATACCGCAAGCAAAATGTAATGAAATTTTGCTTCTCGACAAAATCAAACATTGTAAAAATCGCTAAATTAACATTTTGGTGTTCACAAAACACGAGCGTAACTATTGAATGAATGCAGATATTGCCATGAAATTTGACACAGATATCAGTGGCAGTATTGCCAACCTTAAAAAATAGTTTGCCAGAATCGAAAAGCCCGCGTGTTAAAAATTAAACATTTCACTTAATTTTTTGATCACACTAGTACATAAATAAGCAAGGACAAATGCAGCAAAAATACTTTAAAATGTATTTAAAACCTACAACGACTTACCTGACTACTTGATTAATTATCATCATTATCATCATTCCCTTTCCGCACCTAATGATGCATAGTGCACTGCATTGGTACACCAATCGCAGCGTATCTTGATCACTTTTGTTACAAAAAGAATTAATCATCAGTCTTACGCTTCAGTACCAGTTCAGGGACTATGAGATAAATTATATTAGAGACAAAATTAAAATCAACAATAAAATTTACCTTATGTGTTTATATAGCCTCAAATAAAAAATATTCTTGACTATACCCGCATAGTTTCTAGTTCTTGTCATTATATTTTGACGTCAATCGTAAAAATAATTTCAGCTTACACTTATGGTAGCATTACACAAAATAAAGAGTTACTCAATTATTTTACTAATCTTATGAAACGCCTATAGAGAATAACTGACTTTCAATTTTCGCAAAATTTACATTTTTTATTATTTTGATTTGGGCATGTAAACCGCTACAAAGGCCAGAGCATTTAATTAGGTTTCCACATTGTATGGCAGTCATAACGCCTTTTCAATCTGGTAGATTTAATTCCGGCCTCTCCCGCGCATGTGCGAACCCTCAAAGGAAAACTTCTTTGTAAAGCTCGCGTATTATTAAGCCCGACTTGTTTATATTTCAGCGCATGAGTTTTTCCACGGTCCGACACTAACAGGGCTGCCCTAAAGTATTATGAAAACATGTGTGTATAGGATATTTTTATTATTTGAACAGATTTTATTTATTTATTGTTTGGAGAAACCTGCTAAAGTATATTTCACGCTAAAAACATTGTATAAAGGTAAATGTGGTATCAGGAAGGATTCAAAATGTGCCTTACTGCAATCTTGAAACTCTAGTATGTGCGGTAGGTTATTGTATATTTTTTGTCCTTTGTTAAGCGGACGATATTGTCTTTTTTTTTTATTTTTACTGTCCGGATATGATATAGATGTGAAATTCTCGTGTCGTGAATGTGCTTATCAGTTACTTTTGTTAGTGTGATGTCGTCATCTTGATGTTGCCTAGTATGAGTTTGTGTATTTGTTTGAGAGTTATTTTTAAATGATTTACGTTACATAGTGCAAGACTTGGACATGGTATACTTACACACTACAAACTAACACTAAATACGGGTACAGTGGTACACATTCACTTAGTTTTTACTTATTCGTTGCACTTAAAATATTATTAAATACCATACAAAAAAAGGCGGGCATACGCAATTTCTTCCAACCTACCCAAAACATTTAAAGACTTACAAACCAAAAACAATACATTTACCTCATAAGGTCACATAAAAACATGACAGATAAACTTGGAAAACATTTCGCACCCTAGACAAAATAAATAGATCCCAAAAAAATCTCTATGGACTTCTCATGATTTGGTAAAAACCTTACTTAATAATTTGCTATGGAATGTTTTTTTCGTAATTTTGTTTATATGTTAACAGTATTAAACTTTACAATTTCCTGTGATTATTAAGAAACTCAACTCTACATCAAACAAAGGGGTGCTTTATGCATCGTTATTTGCAGACGATAGAAATTCTTTC
This sequence comes from Micrasema longulum, assembly GCF_059751315.1. Lineage (NCBI taxonomy): Eukaryota > Metazoa > Arthropoda > Insecta > Trichoptera > Brachycentridae > Micrasema > Micrasema longulum. Next base: position 441,186 of record NW_028277484.1, on the reverse strand, counting down.
CTCATCCGGACTCAATAAAAAATACTGATCTGCTTGTTAAATAGAATCAGAACCAAGAACGAGTATTTTTGACTAGATGGCTACTCTCAGGTATGAACTCTACAACAGGGAGTTGGGCACAAATTACGCCCTAGGTTCAATTCTCAGCCAAAATACAATTAAAATGTTAAATTCAAAGGGTGGTTTTTGCTGCAATATTTAAAAATCCCGTAACTACGTCTGAAGGGTTGAAATGTTGGATTATTGACATTATACTAAAGCAGTGCTTTATACACCACAAGGAGCAAATAGGAAAATGATGAAGACATAAATTTTCTTTTCCGTTCATATTTCAAAGTTTACTTTTCGTTTTGAGCCATCCCTGATTTATATTGCGTACACAGCACAAAGGTCTCGGCACTATGAGTGATTGGGAGTTGGCACGAAACCATCACAAGTTGAGCTAATACACGACCAGCCACTGAATAATACTAAATATATTCAATAACACACTAGCCGTATACTATTCCTGCCTCCAGCAATAAACTAAAAGACATGGAAAACGGAAGGCTTTGTAAAAACATGTTGGTAAAACAGAAATTATGGCATATTTTATATTTTAAAAAAAACCTAAGAAAAACTAAGAAAACCTTAATTTTTGTAGGTTCCATTTTTTACTGTAAATATTTAAATAACGGAATCGTATTATGCGATATAATTCTATTGTCAAGTATTCATTGAATTATTGTTTCAAACGCCGTGGCTTAGTTGGTCATTCGGCCAGTATAAAAACTAGCCACCTTCAAGAAACGCCTAAAACATTACTTTATTATATTCTTAGAATCCTGACCTCCCTGTCCCAAACCAATTAAATATTGTTTTTTTAAATATATATTTCTCTCTCTTTATTGAACTCTTTCTTTTTTCTCTCTCAATCCAAACTCATTATCTGATCCCATATTCCTCATCATTTTACATGTATAACATAATGTACTTTTATTTCAGTTAATATGTGCAAGCCTTCTCTCAATTAAAAAACAGCTGTTATTTTTAATTATTCTTTTAATTTTATATTTTAACATATGTACATTATGTAGGTATTGTATATTTTGATATATATTTATGGTTTTTTAGTACAAAATTTTGACCAATCTCTTATTTTGACCAGTCCGTTTTTTGGCTGGCTGAAAGATATTGCTTTTAGCAATAAGTCCACGTACTTATTCTTTGTACATGAAGTTTTAAATAAATAAATATTTTATTATTTTTCTTTCCTTGGTTTCTTTTTCTCTCCTTTTAATCTGATTATCGGATTTCACATTCCTCATCCATTCGTAAGTAAAACATAATGTACTTTAATTTAAGCTAATATGTGCAGGCTTTATCTCCCCATTAAAACAATAGACGTTACTTTTAATAATTTAGGATTTTTTTTCATGCATGTATATTTTAATACATATTTTCATTTTTAAGTACAATTTTTTGACCAACTGTTCTTTTGACAAATCTGTTTTTTGATTGGCTGGAAGATATTGACTTTGGCAATAAGTTCGTCAACGTTATTATTTATTTTTTGTACTTGAAGACTGAAATAAATTAATAAAACCAGTAGTCAAATAAAAACTATAAAACTAACAATGTGTTTGGGCATTACGTTCGTGAGAAAAATCACTCTTATCTGCACATTTCTCAAATATAATCAATGTTTTTTAATAGGTTTTACAAACGTTTGTGTTCCGATTAATTTTATTTTATTTGGAAATTCACCGATGAATTAGTTTTATTCAATCAGTTCTTTTATATCATCCAAATTCACAGAAAAAGACCAACCTACATACTTTATACGGGTCAAAATGACCCAGACACTTTTGTGCGTGGATACTATGCATGGGTCAAATATTACTATACATATTTTTATTACAGAAACTATTAAACTAACTGTCACAATACATCCACCGCATTTGATGTATTAACAAAAAATGGGTTTGCTAAAAATATGAGTCTAATATCTTACAGTTTGACACCATGGTTTGTAAAAATGAGTTACGGATGAACCATTTTGACTCATACATGAAAAAAGATGTAAATCTTACTTAATATGTTAGTAGAACTCAATTTTTTTTAAAGTACTTATGCTGTATTCTGTTAAATTTTCCTTATTTAACTAGACAACTTTCCTAAAATTTTAATTTCTTTCAGCAAATTCAAAATAAAAATATTAACTACTGTTATATTTTAACTCTAAAACGTTGAAACACCTCATTATACATTCGCGTTTTGCAGTAACATTTATCAGTTATTTATTAGCCATGTTATTCCTGTAACCACATGTTAGCTGATAAAAATAAACTGTTTTTGTAATTACTGGTTTTCTTCGGGAAAAGTTTTATATTTAATTACTGACTGATTTCATCAAGGGAAAAATATTGCTTCCAATGAAGACATTTACTGCTTCAGTATATAAAACGCATGCTTTTTGCCAGTCATCTAAAAATAATTACAGATTTCTGATAAGTTACTGTAAATAGTAATTTAATATGTGACTAAGGATAAACTTAATCAGATTTAAATATTCTGTAAAAAATGCGTAGGACTTGGATAGCAAAAACTGTTTGGGGTTGTGCTTCGTTTGGTACCGCGAGGGTTGCTTTTTATAACGTTAAATTACCCCTAATGTTAAATTTAATCCTATCTTATCCAATGTTGTGTTATTTGACAAAAAGCAATGAATCCATCAAAAACAGTTTCCGCACGTTGACTGGTATGCTCAATTTTCAAATAAACATTTTTTACATAAAACTTTGCTTTTTATATTAAATTAACGGGAAGAATACATAACAAAAATCATTTGAACCGGGTTGTACTCCTAGGGTAATATCAAGGACTCAAATCTGTGCTTTGAACTCCGTTTTACCACAACTTGAATGCGGTTTCTTACGGCTTTTTAAAAATAGCCTTAAAATTTCAATATTTGGATAAACAATAAAATGTTTTTTTGATATTTTTTTGTTTTAAACCTTTCGTGTTGTCTTGTTGCAAACCAACACAAAAAACTACAGGGAACGATACATTTTTTTAAAGAATTGCCCATTTCATATTTAATTATATTATTTCTATTGCAATTAATTTTACTCGTATATGTCATACATATGACTATGACTTATTTAATGTTTTTTTTTCCTATTTTTTACTCTAAGGCATGTCATAAAAAAAAAAAAACAGGAAATGAAAGGTTAATCAAAATATCGAAGATGCCGAATATTTTAATTATTTATAACTCACAGTGTTCTTCGTCGACACCTATCCTCAAAATTTAGTACTTTTGCAGTTTGGGCCCTTGTGAGGTGCAACGATTCTAGTTCCGCATCCCAGACGTCAGCTGCTGACAGTTCTTTCGCAGTTCATATCAGAACTATGGGACGAGAACCTGACTTGGGAGGATGCACAGGAGCTGGCAGTCCATAGAGAGTCCTGGAGGCTGTTTGTATACACCATATGCTCCACCTAAAAAGTATGCATAAAATGTAAATGTTGATGAATATTTTATCTGTGTTGATAAATTTTTGAAAAAAATACGTTTTTCGTAGTTTAATTGTGCGACTATTTCAACGGTTGGTCGGGGGTTTCAAAAGAACGGGTCGCAGCCCCGAAACAAAACACAATCGGTTATTGCAGTAAGATGACGAAGCAGTTTCAGTAATATGGTTGACAATAAATAAATCCATGGCGGCTCTGAGAGACATTTTGGTTGAGAAAAGGGGATAGTGTCGACATTGGGAACCACTGTCGGCACAACATTGGTTAAAGAATTTAAAATTTGAAAATATTGTTTTTAAGTCACTACAGTGAAATCTTTCAAGAAATTTCATATAATTTTGTTTATAAAACTGTTTTAGATGGTTATTATTATGATAATATTTATTAAAACAATTTTGTTTTTAACCACTTTTTTTTCTATTCACCGGTTTCAAAGCAAAACAAGCTTCTGTTTTAAGATAAATTTAAATTATGAATTCTATTTTATTGTATTTTTACAGTGATTTCTAAATATTACATCGACACATGTAGAATTAATAAGTCAAATCTTTCCTGGTGAAAATCCCATGAAAGGGAAACCGAGCTGATATTAGTCGGTCTCATGGTGCACTGGTTAATTTGTTTGCCTTCCATAAAATACGGATATTTTTTATGTATATACATCATATGAAAGTATTAGAAGCAAACTACTAAATTTTCACCAAAAACGGAAAATGAGTTACTGATGCCAAAATAATACATAAAAACCTACCTACTTAATAAATAACGTAATTCAAAACCGTCACTAAATCTTACAAAAACGGATTTCAATTGTACTTGACACTGCAAACTTAGCATTCATAGTAGGTACGTAATAGAAATTATCTATTTCGTACCTACTATGGAAATGCAGTTGGCTTTTTCTGTCACAATTTCGTTTCGTAAGATCGTTCGTTCGTCATATGTCCATCTCACAGTAACGCAATCAAAATTGTATTCCACTCTCGTTCCCTCTAATGCGATACGAATGCATTTACGAAACGAATCCGATACAGAATAAAGCCAGATTTGTTGGTTATGAAAGTCCGAAATGCGAAATAAAAATGGCGGCATTGTTTAATATATGAAGAAAATTTAAATATCTTCATCTAGAAATAAACAAAATTAGAAAGGTCCTTTCTCTTGATTATGCAAAATGAGATATACCCACATTATTGTAGCATAACTAGCAATGTCCGTTTTTAAACTGTTAATTTAAAGGAAAATTAAATTATTTTATAAATTTAAAGAATTAACTTTGTGGTCAAACATTTTACTAAATGTTATTAAATATTTGTATCTAACCACTAACCGACTTTTCTATGTCTACCGGTTTCGAGACAAACCCGTCTCTTCGTCAGAACACCAATTAAACCAACATGCAAACCAACATGCAAAACCCACTATCCACCTTCACCATATTTGTTGCACAAAAATATAAAACCAACACGCCATGCATTTTGATAAGCACATGCACTGATTAAGACAAACATGCACTGACTTAATTATGAAAATATTCTATGTTGTTTGAAAAATTGTTGAAAATTAAATTATTTTGTATCTTATTTTCTTTCCAAAATGGGACATAATTTTTTTAAAGTTATAAGTTTTTCGCAAATTTCTCAGTAACTCCTTAAATGGAGATTTCCAATTTTTCTTTTTATACCCTCATTTTATAAAACAATAAAATTCCATACATGATTTTTACGATTGTATGAAATCGGCCTTCATTTTTCAGTTTTAGAAATTACATCTTTAAGATTCGAATTTAAAATATTTTTAAAAAAATAAACAGTATTCCACGTGCCGATTATGAACTTCTTGAAATATCTTTTGGCTGGAACGGGGGAGGGGGGTGACATCTAAAAAATATCTCAGCTCAACCAGCAACCAATGAAATCGCAGAGATTTCAACATTCTCGACTCTGCGAGCTGTGAATGGAAACCGTGATGTCACTCTGTTTAGCATTTCTTATCCCCTCCACTTTCCCTATCTTTACTGCCTCTCCCGACCACCCTCTGCCCCAACGTGATTATACATGTATATTGAAATACATGTCAATTTGTAGGTATTAAATAATAACGATTAGCTTTACCGTAGAACTGTCGTGGACTAGCGGATCAGAATTCCAAGGTTCTAAACCCCGCACTGCCCCCTCAATCATTATCTAGCGAAATAAACGCTCTAAATGACTATTATTATCATTTACCTATTTGCACCTAGAAGTACATAGGGCACTGAAAAGATACCTACACTCTCTGCTGCATTGACATGTTTTTATACTTTTAAACTACTTGTGTAATCCGGAATATAAAAAAAGAGTTTCCCACACTCACAACACTAGATTAAAAACTTAGGGCTCCCTGTTTGTTCCCGGAATTACAAATTATTTCGGAAAGCGAACATTAAATTGCGTTGTTCCAAGATTGTTCAATGATCTCCCACAAACCATAGCTAACATGAAAGATCTTCAAATGAAAAAAAAAGAACTGAAGAAATATCTTCTTGATACTTTTTAGTGCCTGTTTATGAATAAATTTGTAAAATATAAATAAAATAAATGTAAAATAAACCTGTCTTAAAAAAAATGTGTCCCACCGAAAAGTCTTTAGACTTAATTATAAAATTGCAGCACTGAAACTGAAAATAAATCTTTTTGACACCAAAAATTTTAAAGATTTTTTCTCTGTTAAAAGCGATTATGGATTTAAGTGTTGTGTTTTTAACGTTTGTATTTTCAGCAGTGAGTCGCATTTTCATGTGAGTCAGAGTGGAATTCTTTATCGCGGTGGTGTTGGTGTTACTATAGGCTATGGTTTGTACTGAGTGGGAGAGATCATTTATCACTCGGGAGAGGGTAGCGCCAGATATTGTGATGAATGTCATCTCAAAGTGCGACAGTGCCAAAAAGTTGGAGCTTTGATTCATGATTTATTAAAATATTTTTCTGATAAGAACACACGCTTTGTGCTTTTTTTAATAAATACACATTGAAAAACTTAACCGTATAAAAATATATTAAAAATATGTTTCAACATTAAGAACTTTATGTTTAAAAGTACCGATATTGACATTCAACGTTTTTCGTTTTCAGATAAGCATGTTCAACTCGAACAAATTATCTTACAATAATTAATCGAAACAGAATTTAACGTTTAATTATTAGAACAAAGATGGAGAACATTTTAGTGAAGGTAATTCAGAAGTCTAGGCATCTACAGGGCTTATGACATGTCATTGGCTGGTTTCAGTGGTCACTTTACACACTGTGTAACATTCACCATTCTACCTATATTTGAGCATTTATATTCTTTGATGAATATTAAAAACCGCTTAAAAGCATTTTCAATGGGGATTCATCATAGAATGTTAAGAATATCTTAGACCGATATGAAAACCAACAATTCAATTCAATTCAATTTCAATTCAATTTATTTATTTTAAATATAACATGTACGTTACAAAAATATATTCAATACGTACATATTATAAAAAAGAAAAAAAAAACACGAAAGAGACTTATGTCAAAGTAGTCGAAGAATCCTGCTCCGGAAAACCCCTTCGGATACATGGAACAGATCAATATCCAGAGCGGTGTTGTTCAGCATAGCGGTAGCCCTTCCAACAGGCATAACCATAAGCAGGTTGGTCCTGAATATCGGAATATGAAACAATCTATGCTGACGCTGTCTTAGGTAATTATCAGGACAATAAAGTATTGCGTAGAGCTAATACTAATAGAGATCTATTCACCACTGTTAAGCTCCGTAAGATTTCATATTTTGGCCATGTGTTGAGAGGTGATAAATATGCCATAATTCAGCTTGTCATGAAGGGGAAGATCGAGGGACATAGAGGGGTCGGAAAGAAACAGTTTCCTGGTTTCAAAACATCCGAGCATGGACCAGGATTAGAACTGTGGAGGAGCTGCTTCGCACTGCTCAGGGTAGGGAAGCTTTCTTTCAAGTGTTTTTCTACGTCTGTGGGACCCGACATGACACGTGAAGAAGAAGAAGATTCCTTAAATTATTCCATTTGTTGATGTTTGTGAAGTTAAAGAGCTGAAACCTTTATTGATATGTTTGAGATTCATCTGATTGAATTAGTTCACTCGCATAATAGCCAATGACACCAATGACAGGTCATCTGCCCTGTAGAAACCTAGGCTTCTGTATTTGCTTATCTTAAATGTCCTTCCTCACTGTTCTTATATTTTAATATTAACAGTTCCTAAGGGGGTTGAATCCAGTTCTTGTCTACAAAAATTGTTGAAGAATTTAACGTTTCTAGTTCATGTTTTTAAGCATTAATATAATATCGTAAATCGTTTTGCCACACATTTGCCTGAGATATTGCGTTTTTATTGCACTCAGTTTTCTTTTATTTTAAAAACCGTATATTTTGTACGGTTGAGATAAACACTATCGACAAAATCTAGAAAAGTGTTCTGTATTGATATGGACATATAAAGCAAATGAACATTGAAAGAACAGCTTAAAAGATTTAAGATGGGAATGTTGATGGATGATAAAAGCGATGAGGACCAAGAAAGACAATAAGAAATAAGTAAATATAGACATGTTCAAAGTCGGAATAACCGGCGTGCGTGCATAAGAAGATGTATGAATGTAAAAAAGCGAATTCTATAGGCAAAGACAGAATTATATGGATTTTCATCGTTACCTGACTGGGGTAGTAAACGGAAAGGGAAACGGCGTGATAGTTTGTTCGATTTGTTTGTTTATACAAAATTGGCCCTTTCACCCTAACAATGAACAAATATTTAGTTGTTTGAAGGGATGAAAATATTATAAATATTTTTCCTTATTTTGGTCAGCAAAGGGGTAATTATTAATTATTGTACTTAAGTGGATGGATATTTGGTGGTTAAGAATTTTTATGAAAAGGCATTTAAACATTATTAAACTTTGATTCTTTCTCAAATGTCAATCCGATACTTTGCAAAAAAGACAATAGCACATCGGACTGATTATGACGTTTCGTTGTCCCAATTTCCGCGTCCCAAAAACAGAATCGATTTGATTGTTTTTTTTTTTAGAGAGAATCAGAATTAAAATGTTCCATGTTTTGCAAATAAACAATAAAAACCTCAGCCTAATGGAAAGTTGGATAGAATAAATGTTTTCTTGCGCACGGTAAAAATTAGAGCACTAAATTGTAAAGGAAAGTTTCTTGAAAATGTGCGAAAAAAATAATAAAAGATATTTTAACAAAAACGAACTGCTTTGAATGACGTCACTGGTTCATATGAATCAACCAATGATAAGAGAGTTTAGAAAGATTTCCGGTTTGCTTACCGTTAATGGACCAATGGCAGAACTGGTAGAGAATAAGCGGAAGATAGCCGCTGACTTCAAACGTGGAGTTATTTCAGAAACACAAAACTTAAAAAAATTATAAAGCCGATAATACGATACATACAATTTTTTTTTTAAATTGGCTTAATTTAATAGTCTTTTGACAAAATTAAAAAGATTTAAAAAATACTGAACTTCCTTATTAGTAAGATGATCAGTTTTAGGCTCCAGGGGCCAGTCTAAGGACTATAAAATATTCTAGTGTAAAAATTATTTTCCAAATAAATATATTATTATGTCAACCATGTCAAGAAGACCCGAGACCTCTTTATTTAGCAAACAAGTAATTTTTTTAAATACAGTTTCTAGATCAACCCAAAAGTTATTTTTTCTTCAGACTGTATTAATCATTGAATTTCCATGTATTCCATCAATGTAATAATTATTGTTGTCGAAAAATAACTTACAAATCAAAATTGTCGTCTCGATATGTTATGCAGATTGTAGCTAATTAGGCGTATGAGGGTAAGACAAACACTGAAAAGGCTTTTTTTTTAAAAAAAGATTTGTGATAAATGTATATATTTATGATATTATTACAGCTGATAACAACTTCAATTAGTTATTTAAAGAACGTTTGTTCCAATTTTTATTTTCAGAATCTCGTAGCCTTTTATTTTCTTTCTTGATTCCCCTACCACTTTTATTACTGCCAATAACTGTAACAACTTGTCATTGGAAAATAAGTCCCCGCTTGGAAGACGAGCATCATTAATTTTTACAACGTTGAGAATGGTATAAGTCCAAAATATAGGGAGAAACAGGTGGAAATCTAAAGATAAAAAGCTTTTATCTGGAAAATGTAAAATGTTCAGTCTTGAAAGCTCCTCGCTACTCAAATTACGTTAATTATCTTAAAAATTCGTTTCGAATCCAGCTTTAAAACTGCATGTTGACTATAAGATCGGCGGCCTCCGTGGTGTAGTGGTCAAGACGCTTGACTCACGCACGGAAGGTTCCGGGTTCGATTCCCGGTGAGAACACAAAAATTAAAATGTGATTTTTCTCAAGCCTGGGTGCTCTGTGATGTAATTCATCACTGTAATTAGGCCTCCTGGCCTGTTGTGGTGCAAAAAAAAAATGTAAAAAACTTTTCTTTAATTTTTTTAGCTCTATCTCTGTACTAAATAAATTAATGTAAATCTAAAAATATAAAACTATATACTGAAAAACTCCAATTACCAGGATTAATGAAAGACAGATTTGACTGCTTTTGAAATAATACAGCGAATCACATTAAGAACATACTGAAACATTTCCAGCAAAAAAAGGATATTAAAAACATGTTATTGAGACCCTAATTTTTTGCAACAGAGATGGAAAATATTTTTGAGCAGGGAATATAGAAGTCTAGGCATTTACAAGGCTTATGACCTTTCATTGACTGGTTTATGTGGTATTTTTACATACTGTGTAATATTAACTTTACACACTGTGCAACAGATAGAATAATTGAGGGAATGCAGATGTTTGAACATAAGTCTTGTTAATACCTAGACTTCCATATTTTCTTCTCAAAAATGTTTTCCATCTCTGTTGCAAAAAATTAGATCTGAGTAACTCCCTAGGGAAGAAAACAAGTATGTTTGCAAACATTTGGACATTTTCAAAACATTGTTGAACATATGATTTATTTTTTATTTTCTGGTAACGACCAGGATATTTGGCAATTTGGATAACTGGAGTTTGAATAAATACATTTCTATAGTCAATCTGAATATTGTCGTTTCTTTAGCCACAATCCTGTTAAGTGATTTTTCTTTTTTACAATTATTTGTAATTTTTCAATAAATTACACTATTTTGTTTCAGCAAATTTCATTTAAATATTTTAAGAAAATAAAACTACGCATTTTTCTTTTTCGTTATTAAAAATCTATCATCAAAAAAAGGTTCACTCTGTTTAAATTATTTCATAAAAAGTATATTCTTCCTTTCATAGTTTAACTTTCGTTACTAAACGTAAAAGCATTTCTGATCTGACTTTTTTCTTCACAATTTAATCGATAGTTCTCGATAACCATATTGCAATAAAATGTCTCGTTAAATCAACACAACCGTTTTTGTAATTAATATTTCATGTCGACCTTTCCAAGAATCATACCCGGGACCTCAAGCATGGTTGGTGAACACGCGAGCACTACAAGGTGGACTTATCTCTATTTGATACCCTTATTATGGATGTTTACTTGAGAGCAGCAATCGAATTAAAAACACTGGTCCAAAGTTCTGGCTAAACTTTAAAGATATAACTATATTCTTAATTTGCCCGGACAAAGAAAATGTTACTACCGCTAATTTTATTATTGTTTTTTTCTGTTTTCATAATTTCTTTTTGTCCAGCATTGAATAACGGTTTTTTATTGTCAAATAGATATTTGAAATAATAAATTTGAAAAGAAATAAGTAAAAACATTCTTCAAAAAAGATTTTACAAAATTATTAACGTAGAATTATCAAAATTATAGAACGAATTATTTTCGCAAACATGACACAAGTAAAAATTTAAACTGCGCGCGTTGCAATTTACTGCATAAGGCGTCACCCGATCACCAGGAGATAACAGACAGATCTCTCATAATATGGACTCCAGAAATCAATTCAGAACACATAATATTGGAGTTTTACCTACCATTAAAACTCTTATTATGTTTCTATTGATTTCTGGAGTCCAGGTAATACCTACCTGGTGCATTATGAGCTTTATGAAAAAACAAAATCCATGGATGACCGGGATACCAAATTAGCGGAAACGGACAGAGCGACCATAGATTAAGACATTGACCCAGGAATAGACGATACGAAACCACAGACAACGGGAAAGAAAATGAACGCTTCTCTCTTCTCCTCTGTAGGCAAAAAAAAATCGAATCATCTATCTAGAGCAAAATAGCAAGGAACATTTGTTTTGTATACTCGCCAGTTCGATTAGGCGTTTGAAAATTTATTTCAAGCCTATATAAATATCAAAAGGAAAACATCCCATCAAAATAAAATCCCTCAAATCCGAACCGATTAAGAACAATGGTGAAACATCACAAGTTAGGTGTCATTTTACCCCTGCCCTGTATGGAAATAGCCCGGCATGCAAATGGGGGCCACGTACTCACTGTGGCGGCCATACCCCCCTGCCACGGCCCTCTATAAGCCACCGCCGGGCTAGAGGAGGATGGTATTGGCAGGTTGGAAAGATAAGTTGTTTTTTTCCTCAAGAAGGAACTGCTGCCTACTTGGAAAGAGCTTTTTGGACACAAAAGTTTTAAACAAAGAATCGGATTGGAAAGAAAATAAATAATATTTAATTGTTGAAATTTTAAAAATTGTATTATTTGATTATTTTTTTGGTAAGATTGACTTATAAATAGATACTAAAAATTATAATTTTGTATCCTGAAAGATGTAGAATACAGTTCTATGTATGAAATAAAAGCAGAACTCTGGACAAATGTTATCGACTCGGTAGCTACTCTCAGATAAAAATCTAGAAGACAATTAAGTGGACAAGTCCATCTCGTAATGAAGTGGTTGGCACATTCGATAACTATGCTTGGGATTCCGGGTTAGCATCTTGGCAGGGTGAATGGTAATATCTTTGATATTCGCAAATTCGACCACATAACCGAATATCGCACGCAACTACACTGGCTCAGTATCAGACATAGACGAAACTTTCAGATTCATCACTTCTTTACAATATTTTAAATAATCCCACTTCGCCTGTTTATCTGAGAGAGCTCTTCAAACCTCTATCACAACGCGGACTATCTTTTCGTTCTTGTAACGAGAGAACCCTTTTAATACCCTTTCTTCGCTCTAATTTTCTTGCCTCCTCTTTCACGGTAGTAGCTGCTCGTTCGTGGAATAATCTACCCAGTTATGTTAAAAACGCCTCTTCTTTATTTACATTTAAGTCAAGATTGAAATGTAACTATCTAAATAATTGATTTGTTCCTTTATCCTTCTTTCCTTCCTATCCCTTCCCCTCTCTTTGTCGTATGGTGTTATTTTTTTATTTTGTTAATTTTTGTTTTTAATTTTGTATAAAATCGTAAGGTTTAATGTACTTGTAATTTTCTCAAATTGAACGGTTTGGGTAGGTAGGAAGAAATTGCCTTAAGGCAATATGGCTACCCTTATATGTATACAAATTTTATATGCATTTAAAGTGTTAAATAAATCAATAAACGTGAAATATGGTTCTGCATTGCAATATTTTATTGTTCTTGGTCTGACTCTTGAAGCGTAAGACATACAAAATAAATATTAATATTGTTATAAAAATAACTACACCTTGTCAGGCAGCTAAACATGATCACTTAGAAGATCAGTTTTTACTACTATTGGTGTTTGCAATGTGGTCATGCGGAAAAATGACAATATTCGACAAAGGCCTTCCATATAATTTGCCAAACCCACAGTGAAAGAAGAAACAAATTTAATTCAAATTGCCATATTTGAAATTAAAAATTTAAAAAGAGTAACTCGTTTATTTTCAAAAAAACATTTTTTTGTCTCACTGAAACCGATGATAAGATCTACGATCTTTTACAAGGTTAAAGTATGTGGAGGAAGTACTTTTTGAATACATTTAAAACGTAGAAATAACATTGTGTCTATGTTTATGTTTAATTGACTAAATGTCTTAATTGATGTACAATCGTTACTAGAACAAGGGGCATTCAATGTTCCAATCCGCTAGTTGCGAAAATATAATGTGCTTTTTCTTAATTGGCACAGCACAAACTATGGCTTGCATGCACCAATGTCCCGATTGTGTCGCATTGTAAACTCGAGACAAGATCTGGGATTTATTGGTGTAAGTCTTTCTAGATTTCAACAATCACTAAGTAAGACCAGATCTTGTCTTGAGGTAATAATTATTTTTAAAAATTGTCCTTGCTTTAACTTTCTTTATTTGTGTTTTAATTTAATTGTGCCTGCTTATTATAAACATTTGTGTTTGGCTTTTTCCAATGGACTAAGTCCTTTAATAAATGAATGAATCTGTGAACCTTTGTTTAAGAGGCAAATACTGTATGTTAAAGGCTGTCGGAGAATATTATGCGTTCATTTTATCGATCCATTGCTATTTTTTGGTCTAATTTGTTGTCCTGATTAAACACAGCCTTAACTTTTTTTTGTTGTAATTTTGACATGAAATATTTATTTTAAAAGTTGTTTCTACAATAAAATATTTCTTAGTCCCGGGACTAGCACCTGAAACGTAAAAATGATTATCATTATCATTACCTTCATCTAACGAAAATGTTCAAGATACGCTGCAATTGGTGCACCAATGTAGTGCCCTATGCATCATTAGATGCGGAACGGGGAATAATGATGATGATAACAGTTCGGTCTAATAAATGAATTTGATTTTAAAATGAAAAAAATATCAACATATGTTTTTTTCAACAATATTTTGAGTTTGTCCAAATCCAAATTTTTGTAGACAAGGACTGGATTTAACTCCCTGGGGAACTGTTTAAATTAACATATTACAACAGAGATCAAAAATATTTAAAAAATAGTAATATAGAAGTCTAGGCATCTATCTACAGGGCTTATGACCTGTCAATGGCTGGTTTAAGTGGCCACTTTACACACTGTGTAACATTCACCATTCTGCCCATATTTAAACATTTAAAATCCTTCTTTTTATTCATATGTCAATGCTTGTAAAGTCAAAAAGCTGAAACCTTTATTTATGCGGGTGAAATTCATCTAATTGAATTATTTCACCTACATACTAGGCAACGCCTGAAAATCTTATTTTTTCAATTTCTATACTTCTTCATGGACCAGGTGGTATGAACTAGGTGACCATGTGGTATGAACCATGGACCAGGTGACCATAGACTTGTTGATAAATCCACCTGGTCCATGAAGAAGAAAAGAAATTGAAAAAAAAAGATTTTCTGGCGTTGCCTACTATGTAGGTGAAATAATTCAATAAGATGAATCTCACCCGCATAAATTAAGGTTTCAGCTCTTTAACTTCACAAACATCGACAAATAAAAGAATCGAAGGAATAAAGATGTTCAAATATGGGCAGAATGGTGAATGTTACACAGTGTGTAAAGTGGCCACTTAAACCAGCCATTGACAGGTCATAAGCCCTGTAGATGCCTAGACTTCCATATTACCTTCTCTCAAATGTTCTTCATCTCTGTTGTAATATGTTAATATGTTTTTTTGTCAAATGATTTTCTATTTCCACCCTGTGTCATAAGTGGTACCGTCGATGTAAAATAATACGTACGAGGATAGATATCTCGGGAGATAATCGTGACTTTTCAGACTTTTTGATACCACTTCAGTACTGGGGGAAGCTCCCTCAAGGGTGTAGATGGTGGCAGGGGGAGGAAGGTAATCCGGTAAAGGTGCGAGGAGAGTTACTTCCCCGTCAGATGTATAGTTCAAATTTAAGGATTTTTTATTAGTGGTCAAATCGAAGGGTTTTTTTTTTATCTATAAGAAATATTAGCGCTCTTATAATGTGCCCAAATATTTCCATTTTGGTGGTCATTTTCAACTTGTTGTAAATAACTCACTATTAGAAAATGGAAATCAAATTGGGGTAGGGTAGGGCTCGAACCTCGGACCTCTGATCCGTGAGTCCACAACGCTAGCCACGGGACCACAACCCGACAACAAGGAGATTGAGTGTAAAATATCATAAAACATGTCTGTGTCATTCGGGGTAAGAGATACATGTACAGATGTACAAGTCTCTTATGCTGACTATTGACTATGCAGCGGAGCTATTGAAATTTTTTCACCTATTTAATTCTCAAACAAATAATTTTAATTGAATAATTTTAAATGCCATATTAGGAAAAAATAAATCAATGCAAGAATATAATAGGTAAAGCTGTACACGTCATTTTGTGTTATTTTAAAAATTGTTTTTTGTTTTTTTTAATCATATTAAGTGCCCAATTGTATGTTTTTTTTTTTTCAAACTTCTTTTTACTTTTTAAGGAACAATCCACTGAGCTTCTGTTATAGAGGCTTGTCAGTAGGTAGGAAAGAAATTATGTTCAAGGACGTTACGAATTATAGACCACAACGCCCAGACCAATTGGTAATTTATATATTTTTTCGCAACTGGCAGGAATCGAACCAGCGACCCCAGTTTCACAGTTGGCCGATCACCAACTAAGCCACGACGTCTCTTAAAAATAATTTATCTCTTCATTTACCTTCCGTAGCCCTAAATTGCTGTAAACTTTACTAATTTTATTTATTTTATCAACATAAAATGAAAAATTTATATTTTTCTATTTAAGTAATTAGGTACTATAGCAAACGATCATTACTAATTGCAATAAAGATAAAAATCGTTATCAGTTAATTTAAATAATGAGCTTCCAGTTTTTCACTTTTTTTTCTGCTTTTCCCAAAGACATATTTTTTTTAAATAACATACATTTGCGTTCTTAAAATTTATCTCAATGTTTCAATTTTTGGGATCATATTTAAAAAGTTTTACATAACCCACTAAAAGACAATGTGAATCAAATTAGGGTAGAATGGGGTTCGAACTTAGGACCTCTGATCCATGAGTCCGCGACACTGACCACGGGACCACAATCCAATCGTATGTAAAACTAGTTAGTTGATACAATTTCCGTAACTGTTTTTTTACACCCGTTATTTAATTTTACATTTTATTCCTTCTTCTCAAATGTATTGTTTTTTAAACCGACTTGTGCTTGTTTATTTTATGTTTTGTTTAATGTAACATAAAATTTTGAATTCATCAAAACATAAGAACAGTTTCGGATAGTTTCTCCAAGACAGTTTTTGTGGCTTATTGGTAGAGGATTTTAATGATAATTACTTAATCATAATGTAATCTGAAGCAGAACTATCTATTAATAAATCTCGGGGTAGTTAGGTAAATTCAAAATCAGCTTTTATGAGTTACTAACTAAAAACATATTTTTTTCTTTTCTAAAATGCTTCAAAAATACAAGTCATTTATTGAAATTATCATAACATGATTTTAATAAATCACGACTTGCATATTTATAGTGTTCATGGAAGATACAAATATGCGTTTGAGCTACCCTCAACAATGCTGATTTTGGAGTTACTTTTAGTCGAGACCTTGTAAACCTGGTATCTTTATCTACTTTATGGATGGGAATACCATCTTTATTATAGTGGTAGAATAAAGATAAGAATACCATTCTTATTCTACCACGTCGACCTCGTAATGAAGTGGTCAGCGCGTTTGCCTACCATGCAAAAGTTCTTGGATTCGATTTTCGACATGTTTGACATGAAATATTTATTTGAAATGGTGTTTTCAACTTAGTATATTTAAAGAATAGAATTCTTAAGCGTAAGACTGATCATCTTATATTCATGTAACAAAATTGATCAAGGTACGCTGCTATTTGTGTGCCAATGCAGTGCCCTATGTACTATAAGGTACGGAAAGGGAATTCGATGATAATTAAGAAAACTATCGTTATCAGTTAATTCAAATGATGAGCTACCGTTATTTTTATCTTTCTTACCGCTTTTCCCAAAGTATCCTTTTTTTAATAAAATATTTACGTTCTTACTATATAATTTAGCCCAATGTTTAAATTTTTTGGGCCATTTTCAACGAGTTGTTTATAACTAACAATGAGATGATGGGAATCAAGTTTGGGTATAGTAGGGTTCGAATCTTGAACTTCTGTTCCAGGAGTCCGCGAAACGAACCACGGGACCACATACCGATTTAATGTAAAACTAATTTATGATTTACTTTTTTTCCGTTAATTTTATTGCTTGAATATTTATCCCTTCCTCTTAAACGTGTTGTTTTTTTATTTTTAATATATTGTTTGTTTTATTTTTTATTTAACATGAAAATATGGATTTACACAGAAATCAGAATCATTTTGGTATATACGGTAGTTTTTCAAAATTGTATTTCTCCAATTCGCTTTTTGTGGCTTGTAGGTAGAGATTTTTAGTTATTACAATAATGTAATTTAAATTAGAACTATCAATTGAAAGTAACACATTTTATACACTGTAGTGAAATATTTTCATACATAAAACCTACTGAGATCAGCATTAGTATTTCGCACATAAAGGTGCATAGGGCACTTCAGCACATCAACCGTAACGTATCTTGATCACTTTTAAGATACGGTGATATGTCTTACGCTTCAGGTGCCAGTCCAAGAACTATACTATCAAATGTGAAACCCTTTGCATGGAAGGCAAATGCGCCGACCGAGGCGAACAAATAAATGATTGATGAATGCTAAATCGAATGACTTAAACAAAAAAATATTGTTCTAATTTAGGATTTAAATTTAATTGAAAATATTTCTATTTAAAATACGTCCAATATTTGAAAGAGTTTTATATAACGAAGTATCTGCGACGCTCCTTCTGGTTATTCGCGTATCTCTTGAAATCAGCTGATGTATTTAGTTCTCAGACACAAAGGGAATATCGTCAGATGAAAGGGGGGTCTGTGATCTGCTTTGTTCCACTTTTACTGCGACGATACTAGAAAGTAAAGGAGGAAAGAAGAACGAACAAGATTGGAACCATTGTTCTAATGTATTGAGAGATATCCTGACCACTCCAGCCCCTTGTCACTTTCCACCCTTCTCAGATCCAATATCGAATAAAAACTGATATTCAGAAATAATAATTGGCTTAATTTTTATTTGGTTGTAATTATTTTTTTTTGTTTCGAAAGTTTTTTGTTTGGTTGTAAAATATTAAATGGCAACAATATTTTATTCACACCATAATTATCTTATCCGCACTCAGTGACGCGTAGGACACTGTATTGATAATACAATCGCAGCATACCTGGATCATTTTTGTTACATGGAAGATGAGGTGATCAGTTTCAGTGATTTGCTTGCTTTGGTAGTCTGGAAACAATTAGATATTGCAGAGTAGAACCGTTATTATACACAATTTTTTTATCAACAATGTTTTGAGATCATGGGTATAAATAGACTATGTCTGGATTTCAGAAATCCAGTTTGTCTACGGTAATTTGGACATACTCAGAACATTGTTTAATAAACTTACTGATATAAGAGGAAGTATAAGTATTTTAAATATGCTTTTAAGAAATAAACTGGCTACCTCAGAACGATTTAAAAAATAATCAAACTCTTTATATAAACTAAACAATTAAATATAACTTAACTCTTTTAACTAGAATCTGTTAAATTTATTTATTAATAATTAGTCACTTATGTAATTGTAGACGACTTTACATCATAAAACAAGCCTCATCCTCGGGGGACCACTGGTTAAACCTAAGGATATTAAAGAGCTCGCCCCCTACTAATAGCCCGATTCTTTACGGATCTGGGCTTAGAGGGGGAGATTTAGCGAAATGTAAACTCTCGCCTTCCAGACAGTAGTCAGGCTCTTTATAGATCTAGGCTTGAAGGGGGAGATTTAGCAAAATTTAAACTCTCGCCTTCCACACAGTAGCCAGGTTCTTTATAGTTCTGGGTTTGGAGGGGGAGATTTAGCGAAATGTAAACTCTCGCTTTCCAGACAGTAGTCAGGCTCTTTATAGATCTGGGCTTGGAGGGGGAGATTTGGCAAAATTTAAACTCTCGCCTTCCACACAGTAGCCAGGTTCTTTATAGTTCTGGGTTTGGAGGGGGAGATTTAGCGAAATGTAAACTCTCGCTTTCCAGACAGTAGTCAGGCTCTTTATAGATCTGGGCTTGGAGGGGGAGATTTGGCAAAATTTAAACTCTCGCCTTCCACACAGTAGCCAGGTTCTTTATAGACCTGGGCTTGGAGGGCGATAACTATTTACGGGGACCCGTCACAATAGATCTTCACAAGTTGCAGTGACGTCAGGGGCTTGAATAGCACTGACCCATACCTCTAAGAATAAGAATAAGAATAATTGTAAACGAAGAACTAAAACTTGAAAAAAAAAATTCAATATGGATGCAATACGAGAATATCAATACAAGATCGTATAAAATATTCTAAAACGAGACAACGACAGTCGAGACTAATAAAGTAGGGATTTAAATAATACGATAAACTACCATAAAAAACAAATCAAAAGACTCACAAAATATTATCACTAACAATAGAATATGATTTTAAAAAAGGTTTATTCTTTTTTTTAAATTACGTAATCCATAAGGGTTTAAAATTTTTTAAAGAATTTTTTTATTGTTATTAAAGCAAAAACTCGCTGGAATAACATATTTTTCACCTTTATTGAGTAGACAAGTATAACGTGGGGTACTAGACCCGTTGGTATATACCAATGTACCTACCTCAAAACTTGAGCGTCGGTAGTGTATCTTCGTAATCATTCACAAAATATATATATATATTTAATGACATCACGGTGAAAGTATGATGTCCTCAATTTCCGATTGTACTCGCGGCCCTAATGAGGCATTCGCAATACATGGCCCACCCAGCCGAATCGCGTTCACTCGAAGACGGTCGTCACCTGACGTTGCTGCGACCGTTGTCTTGTTTCTACATTCCCTATGATGTACAAGAACTTACACGGTGATTAAAGTGCTGATGGCATGTAATACATTTAGTATCAAGTAAATTTGTAATTAAGTGGAACCACATGCGAGTTTCATAAATCTCTCTAGCCATTATATTACATCCAACATCTCAATCCTTACCTGGTTCACAGTTCACACCCAGTTTGGTAAATACTGCCGTATCCCTTGAATTATTAATCACCGAATAACTAACTACATATTTCAACCTGATTTATGGATAAACTTGCGTGCCAAAATCTAGTATCATAAGCCTAAGCATACTTGCCCATTATTTCTCATTGTACTTAACCCTAAGTATTCTCAGTATTCCATACACAAGATAAGGCTTGAAAATATTCAGAAAACACTTTTGAGACATCTCAATTGGAGATCTAGATTTACGGACCTTAACTATAAAACTTCTTATCATAAACACTATAAACTTAGTCTTGAGGATCGTCGTTTGGTATTGGATATGGGGATTTTACATGACATTCTTAATGGACGTCTTGATAGTCCTGTTCTGGTTTCTGAGTTAGCCCTTAATGTACCGCACCCGTCACACGAATCTACCTCTTTTCCATATACTTACAGTTCGCACCAACTATGCACAGAACTCTCCTCTGATTCGCTTGGCGCGTAATCATAATGTATTTTTAGATAAAATGGACATATTTAACTGCAGTAAACTCACTTTTAAAACAAGAATTAAAAAACTATTATATAAAAAACGTTATGTTTCTTTATAAAAAAAAATTTTTTTTTACACTATAAATTTAAGATGTTTCTATTCACTCATATTAAACACAAACTCACCCTGTCCATAAACCCACCCTCACACGCAATAAACTCGCCCACATGCACTTCTATGAATTAATATCTAACTGAACTGGATTTTTATAATTGTATTTATTTGGAAAACTGATTTGGCTTTATTTTATGTTTTTTGGTAATGTTGAGTATATTTTTTTGTATTGCTGTTGTTTTTCTGAATAAACAAAACAAAACAATATATATTTTTTATTAAAAAGCAACAAAATGTTTTTTTTTGTTTCAATAAAAAACCATCGCAATATTTTCAGTGTGTTAAAACGTTTGTAGGTGAAGCTGGATTTCATTCCTTAGGGAGTTATTAAGGTTTAATTTGTTCTGGTATAAAAAAAAACAGAAACAAAAAACATCTAAATAAAATAATTAAACTATCATGCAGCTTACCGAACTTGACTACTACGACTGAACTCTATGAGAAAAAAAATATTTGACATAAAATACTTGACAAAAATTGAGACGATAAATGTTGTACACAAAATTGCGCTGGGACACATACAAGACAATGACGTAACATTAACAAAAAATGCTCACATAAACAGATATAATACAAAACAACCAAACTACCACTTTAAAAGGGTCAAAACAAACGTTGGAAAGTCAAAAATACTGTACAATGGCTTAAACACTACAATGACTTACCTTACCACTTAAAAAATTACCACCACCACCACCATTCCCTTTCCGCACCTAATAATGCGTAGGGCACTGGATTGATACACCAATTGCAGCGTATCTTGATCATTTTTGTTACATTAAGGTAAGATGATGATTCTTACGCTTCAAGTACCTATCCAGGGACTATAAAATATTATAGTGTAAAAACACCCTTTTTTCAAAAAAAATTAACAACAAATAAAAATACAGTATTACAACTAAATACAATTTTTTACATTAACCATATACATATATTAACATTAACGTTTCCCACCTGTTTTAGGTCCCATACTTACGTTTTGTGACCTAGAAATACTAATATTTATTTTATCTTTATGTATTTGAAGCAAACAATTCTTTTTGTATAGCAAGTTTATATTTAAAACCTTAATTTTTTTAATAATTGAACATTGGGACGGTTTTTTCAAAATAACTTTTGTAATTAATTTTTGGGTTTTTTTTAAACCAGTAATTTTTTTTTTTCAAAAGCACCACCCCATCCGATTATTCCGTACTGTAATATGGATTGGGCGAATGCAAAGTAAATTGATTTTTATTTTTCGACAGTTAATATATTCCTTAATCTAATAAATAAATATTTCATATTATCCATGTCGGGAATCGAACCCGAGACCTCTTGTATAGTAAGCAAACGCACTGACCATTACGCCACAAGGCCGAAATTGAAAAATTACACTGGAGACAAATTAAAAATTTACCTGAAAAAGCACATGTTTTTTTAAACAATAAATAAAATATTAAAAAAGTATTTTAAAGCGATAAATTATTTAGCCTTTCTTCATCTCTTTTGCTTCTCACAAGTCAATAGTTAGAAGGTATTTGAGGAAATGTGGATTCTTAAATATAGGTAGAATAAAGAATGTTACTAAGTGTGTATAGTGGTCATTAAAACCTGCCAATGGCTGGTCGTAAGCTTTGTAATTACTTGGACTTCTATATTCCATTCTCAAAAATGCTCAGGTTCTCTCTAGCGATAGGTTGCAATAAATATTTGCGTTCACTGACGTATATAAATAGACACGTTATTTCCAAAGCAACTGAATCTTACATTTTGCAAATGTTGCGCTGTCCTCAACAATTTGAAATTAAGAGATGGCAAATCACGATCCACATGCAAACATTAGTGTAAGGAAGAGATATTCATATTTCCTTAGTTTGTTCTTATTTATGCATAACTCGTTACCACAGATTTGACACTAGCTGACAGCTGTTAAAATTTTGTAAAATCTACTTTAAAATATAAAAAAATATCAACTTAATTTATCTTAGTAAACATTAGTATATAACCAACTAACAGACTTATGAAACTACTCTAAGCCTACTAAAACACGCTTTTACTTTTACCATCACCACAGATTATACAGTATTTTTGAATGAATACAAAAATCACACGTAGAATTAAATGGAATACAAATATCACAGTGTCCGAATATGCACTAAAAATTAGATTAATAATATTTAGTGGTGTGTTGGAGAATTGGCAGGGAGAGGGTTTGCAAGGGGAGGGACTAAGGGGTTAAAAGTTCCACAATTGGTTAATTTTTAAATAAAAAATCGGTAAGTGGTTATATTATAATATTTGTAAACATTATTTTAAATGTTTGACGGCAAAGTTAATGCTATAATCATAAATAATTATCTACTTATTCCATAAATGGGATTGTAATTAAGAATGAAACAATAAATCGTTTTTTTAATATTTTAAATGCAATTATAGCATTTTTCTTCACACGTGACGGCATATTTCTGCGTAGCATTACGTCTGATCACTATGAAAGTCCGTTAGAGAATGAAAGCACATAAGGCAATTACCCACGAATTGAAATGCCATTTTCG
Source organism: Micrasema longulum (assembly GCF_059751315.1). Taxonomy (NCBI): domain Eukaryota; kingdom Metazoa; phylum Arthropoda; class Insecta; order Trichoptera; family Brachycentridae; genus Micrasema; species Micrasema longulum. Next base: position 417,409 of record NW_028277484.1, on the reverse strand, counting down.
CGCAAGTAACGTCTCAATTTATACGCCATTGTTGGCGTTTGTATGGTTGACCTAAATATTTTAACTCTCGAAACTATTTTTAACAAGTTGGAAATAAGAGGGGTTCTCAATTATTGTAAGGGAAACTTATTGTTACGCACACATAAGACGGGGCTTATTAACATTTTGAATGGACTGTACCTACATGGTTAGTGGAATTACTTATAATTATGGTTAATTTTCAACCATAGTTTTGTCTTACTGATAAACTCTGCTATGGTGCACTGAACTTAACTAAAAAGAAAATTGTCTCCGAGAATAAAACAGATTAAATTTGCTTTTATAAAAATAAATCTACCCTGCCTTATGTGAATTTAAACATTCCTTTTCCACCTCAACAAACCTTTTGCCTCGTTGTCACCCACAAAATTTATTTATAATTGGAATTACGCGATCAATTAATTTTGTTTGTTCATTTTCACGTCATAATAAATTAAAGCAAATCTGCTTCTATTAATATTCAAAAACAAAATACATATTCATAAACCAAATCTTGTCAGAAATCCATAACTGCCACTTGCAATTATTTTATATACACAAAGAATAAATTTCATACTGCCGTTTAGCAAAATGAATATTAATTTATTTTAATGCATTACGAGTTTAAATCTGTTTAATTTATTTATCCAGAAAAACATCGTAATAACGCATTTTTTCATATACAATAACATTTTTAAATTCCCGAGTACTCAAATCAAATGGAAAATGCGTAAGAAAATATAGGAAGATACGAATTATAAGGGTTTAAGGATATTAGACATAAGAATTATCAAGATTTTTATTGAATTCAATCTAAAATTAAAAATATTATATATATTCACCTTAGATTATTGTTCTTTTTATGTATTTTTATTTGCATTTAATTTTATTTTTTTCAATAGTTTTTTTTTAATTTGTAAAAATATACACAAAATCGTCATCATCCCCATTTCCACAACCAGTGGTGCATAGAGCACTCCATTGTTAAACCAAATGCAACGTTATTTGATCGTATGTTACGTAAATTTATCCGTCTTTATGCTTCAAGTGCCAGTCCAGGAAAAATTAAATATTGTATTTTAAAAAAACCTTAAAAAAAACAATATTTCACATTCACCCTGTCAGGATACCAGGGGCGAATCGTCAAAGTAAGCGATTATGCACAGCTTACCATTATATTTGACTTTAAATTATAATAATTTATAGTAACCATGTTTATGGGAAAATATATACAGTAATTGTTATTTATTATAAATCACCGTTTATATCTTTCTACAAAAAAATATCTATGAAGTGCGCCCAGCGCCAGCGCCCAGTCCATTCTCACTGAACGATAAAACTAACCGATTACCTCAACTTATTCTTCCATACAAAAAAGTACACTGTATTTTTCGTCTTTCACCCAAGTCGGCTTTTTTAGTACTAAAACAAACTTGCAGATTACAAATATTTTTAGAAGATTCTCCATTTGGAAACTAGTATTTCGATATTTTTTTCCGAAGGACTATTTTTCTTTGATGGGATACCGTTGACATATTATGTATCACATAGGACAGGTGGCGTTCGCAGTGGCCGTTTTAGGCATTATTCATTTTAAAAGAAATCGGCCAGTGCTCAAGTCTTGACAGTACTGTCAATGACAGATCATAATGAAAATATCTGTTGAATGTCATTGTGGTATGTGTTAAAAAACTTTTTTACAAGTTTAGTATTCTAATAAAATAGTGTTGATAAAAGCTACGTATATCGCGTGGTTAGTAATAATTGTTATTTGAGTTGATTTTCACAGAACCACAGAAAAAGTAGTAATTTATAATAATATAACATAACATGTATGTACTTATATGTAGTACAAATTAAAGAACATTTTTAATAGATTACCTATAAAATAAATCACGGCTCGCCACTGCAGGATACCCATGACCTCAAAAGTGGTAGGTAAATACGAGTGAAGCCATCGATTCGAAAACACACATTCAAGGTTCTGGTTCTATTTCACGCCCAGAACTGTAATTTTTTCTGTCTTAAAACAGATGATTCATATTTTTACATTTTTATTTTTACATACACGATAAATTTTTAGTGACTATCAGAAGATTTGTGTTAAACAGTATTTACACAAATAATAAAAATGATAATTATATTTAAAAAATAATATGCTTTTCTGTCCGCCCCTTGATTAATCATTTTTCATATTTACGCAAATATCAAAAAGCAATTTAGTAACGTCGCCAACCTGTTCAATTTCTTCCCCTCGCCAACTCTTTTATTTAGCGAAGGAAAAAATTCACGATAACTTAAAATATTCATGGCCTGCACTCGATCGTATTTAAATATTTACATAAGTAATACTGCTGAGAGGAGCCCACTTGGATAAATAAAGCGGAAAATGGATCGAGCAGAAGCGAAAGGAATGAGGACTTATCAAAAAATAACTCGCATTATATTTGGGTAAACAGCCCCCGAACTGTTCTCCGCCATTTTACGTTTATCACGATTCCGTGGTGTCGTCATCTACTGTCGGGAATAGAGAATAATTTGCCGCCTTTAAAATTCAATAGACAAAAACAAAAAGGTAGGTAGGTTCTTGAAGAGTTTTATTAATTGAAAATAAGTAAATTTTATATTTTAAGCACTAACTTTGTGGTTATTCATTATAATGAAATACTAAATATTATTTCATTTTAAAAGTGCTAACTAAATATTATAATAAATCATGTTGTTATTTTAAAAATTTAAAATTAAAAGTGAGATGCATACGATCTTTAAAACTAGACAGTAACAAACCAAAAATGTAATATTTAGTAAGCACTGTTAAAACAATACAGAATATTATTCATTCATTAATTAAAGCTTGATACAGAAGTTTATGTAGTTTTAAAACCAGTCGGTAGAAAAAATATAAAATAAGTGGTTAAAAACCAAGGGAATCATTGTGTTTATTTATTTAGCTTTTTCTACCAAATGTAAATGTCCCCATTAGCTGGTTTATTGACAATTGGCAATTTCTTCGAATCATCCATTACAAGAAATTTTGTATTCATATAATATAAATTACAAAACATAGAAATAACAGTATTATTAAGTAAATTACCCTAAGTCAAAATTTATAAGGGAGAAAGTAGAAAGGTGGATATATTAAAGAAAAGAAAGGAGATACCCTTGAAGTTAGACACAATTATTGTATTTTTATTAGTAGACATTATTGATATGTTTTTAAACAACATTTTATTATCTGATTTTAAAATTTGTAAGTTATTCTTAGTTTGATTATATCTTTAAGTTTTTTTAAAAATATTTTTATTGTTGTACAATTATTTATCAACATAAATACACATTGTGCACTTATAATATTCCAATTTCAAATAATCTAAATTCTGAGTTCTGAAGCTCTGAGTTCTGAGTTCTGAATTCTAATTCTGAGTCACTTTTTTGCAAAGAAAACTGCAGCCAAAAGTCATCGTTTGCTCGTGGAATTGTATGGCAAACATGCTCTTGCAAAATCAGTGTTTCAAGTAGTTTCAACGCTTTAAAAGTAGCGATTTCGATATCAAAGACAAAGAGCGGCCTGGATAGCCGCAAAAGTTTGAAGATAAAGACCAGAAAGGAGCTGTGTATTATGAGCTTCTAAAACCAGGTGAACCCGTTACTGGAGAACTGTACCAACAACAACTGAATCGTTTAAAGAGAGCATTTTGTTTATTTAATACTTTATATACATATACGGGCGAATTGCCGTAGGGCATTTTCTTCCTACCTACCCAAACCATTCAGTTTAAGAAAATTACAAGTACATGGACATATTGAATCTTAAGATTTTACACAAAATTAAAAACAATGATTAACAAAATGAACAAATTAACACTATTCTGTAAAGAGCGGAGAGGAGATGGGAAGGAAAGAAGAAGGATAATGGAACAACTTTAATATTTAGATAGTGACATTTTAATCTTGACTTCAATGTTAATAAATAAGGCGTGTTAGTAGGTAGATTATTCCACAATCAAGCAGCTACTACTGCAAAAGAGAAAGCAAAAAAATTAGAGCGATGAAAGGGTATTATAAGGGTTCTCTCTTTACTAGAATGAAGAGATAGTCCGTGTTGTGATAGAGGTTGGAGGAACTCTCTCAGATAAACAGGCGAAGTGGGATTATTCAAAATATTGTGAAGAAGTGATAGAATGTGGATGTTTCTTCTATGCCTGATACTAAACCAGTGTAGTAAAAACTATTTGGAAAATATCAGATAGAGTTCTGCTCCACCCACCATATAGTCCAGATTTGTCAACTTCTGACTTCCATCGGTTTCGGTCGATGCAGAATGCACTTTCCGGAATACGCTTCACTTCAGTCCAAGGCATCAAAAATTGGCTCGATTCGTTCATTGATTCAAAAGATGAACGTTTTTTGGGATGACATCCACAAATTGCCAAAAAGATGAGAAAATGTTGAATTTCCGATGGACAATACTTTGAATAACAGATTTTCTTTAAATCAAATTTCCCGAAAAAAAAACGGTTATTAAATTATACACCATATTATCATTACAAAAAAGGTCATTTTGTGCAATTTAATATCTACAAATGAGAAATAAAAATGCTGGTTGCATGCGCTTAAAGCATTTAAAAATATTAAATGAAAATAATGAAATGCAAATTAATTGAATTCCGACGAAAAATAAAAGCAAAAAATGGTGAGGGTGTAAGGGTTCCCGACTGAACACTTTTTCTATGCTAATTTGTTCTCCGAGGCTACGCCATTAAAGCTAATAGTCAAATTCGAAAGAAGGAAACAACAAAATATGAATATGCTTCATTTTTATTGCCGATTTTTTACAGATCGGAAAAGCAGGGGGTGAAAGCAGTAGCGTGCTTTTTCAAAAAAAAAATAACATTCATTTGACTATTTATATTATAATTTACTTAGTTTGTATTTCGCGAGGCTTTATTTGTAAAAATAATTTCACAATTTCAATTAAAAATCAATCAATTGATTTATAATATGCAATTGTGTATTGTTCATTGCTTATTTAGTGATTTTCACCAAAAATGCGCTATTGAAATTATCCATAATAATAATATGCAAAATACATTGATTTATGTAAATAGATGTGTGTCGGTTTTATTCATTTATTTTATAATTCAAAGGTCGACGATATACACAATACACAATATAAAAATAATAAAAACACAAATTTTTAAAAAATGTCTTAATACATTTTCTTCGATAGTAATATTAAATAATAAAAAAACGTATCTTTGGTAAAACTTTAAATAAATATGTAGAAAAATTAAACAAGTAGTAAACTAAATATATACGAATAAAATTTGTATTATGTGAATAAAGCATGTAAAAAAAAAGATTAAAAAAAATTGAAAACATTATGCAAATACAAAAATTAACATGAAGTGAAGTGGTTTTTATTCATAAGTTTATTATACATTATTAGCTACATAAGTCCCAACTCCATGGGACTAAAAGTCTTGTGTTGAGATGGGACTAGCAATTAGTTGACACAGATACATGAGTATATCACCACAAATATAGGATCAGAAACATAAAAAATACATACTTTTTAAATACATATAAATGTGGCACATCAATATGGTAAACAGTAAACTCAAACATTCGGAAAATCATCAAGGAGTTAGTTTCCTACTTAAATCCCTTCCACTAAGGAAAATCCAGTCCCATACTACTTTCTTGAAAATAGTTTTTGTTTAACAAAGGTTTTGTTTCCTTTTTTTCTGCATATATAATAATAACCTTCTTCATTTCATTGCCTTCGTAACGTAAAAGTAATATGACTTGCTTTGCCGAAATTCCCTAAATTATTATTTTAACTATGCGTACCAGCTTTAAATACACCAGAACCCCTTTTAAACGGGTAATAGTTTCAAAATGACGTAGTACAAAAATGTATCTTTTTTTTACAGTGATTTAGCAGTGAGTTTTAGTAATATAATTTAAACCATTCGTTTTTGAAATTTCTTACATTGCTCTTTGACTTACATTTACAAGTATGTTGCTGTCTATTGACCATTGTTTCTTCTGGCACCTACACTTTTAAGCAGTGTTTTTTTTCTGTTTTCCAAAATAGACCTCATTTTATTTTTTTATTTTCTTGTTAATATTTAATATTGTATATTTGAGTTGCTTATATTTAAAAAGAGAAATCCCTGCAAAAAAACTGCATTTTCGTAGTTGTCAGCGCGTTTGCCTAGCATTCAAGAGGTCTCGGGTTCGATTCTTAACATTTTTGACATGAAATATTTATTTAGCCAAGTGTTTTCAAAGTAAAATATTGTATGGTCCCTGAACCTAGACCATAAGGCTGATCATCTTACCTTCATGTAACTAGAATAATCTAGATTCTAGATATTCTGCGATTGGTGTACCAATGCAATGCCCCATGCACCATTAGGTGCGGAAAGGGAATAATGATGATGATGTGAATAAAAGAAGGAATGTGATTTTTTTAAATTAATAATAGTGGTTCCGGTGTATATTATTGAATAAAGTAAAGAGCGTTGGACCAATCGTATTTTAAAGATCGATGATACATCCCTCATACAAACGGTTATGGTTTGACGTAACCCCAACCCCTCAAGTATCCCCCTTCGGCCTCCCCCACGACTGATAATTTGCATCCTAATGTCGCCTTTGGTTTTCGCGCTCTGTCGATTACTCCCCGAAACCCACTTGAGTGCTGCTCAGTTTCCGATTATTATAAATGGCGGTTCAAATGCATTTGAATAATATTTATGGCAAACGATGGGTAAGGACCTGATTTGCATGAAGGGATTTTCAGCCAATATAGCATGAAATCGCTTATAATAATAAGATCGAGTATGTAGATATTATATAATTGTATCATACAAAACGCTTGATGCCTGAAGCTTTTTTTATCAGTAAACCTTTATTGAACATAAAAACAATACATTAAGGAATAAATAAAAGAACAATGAAGAAGTTCAGTAGTTTATATTATTTTTATTTTATTTTTAAAAGACTATTAAACTAAAGTTTATATTTGAAGCACTAACTTTGTGGTTATTCATTATAATAAAATAAATAAAACAACTTTGTTTTTAACCACTAATTTTTATTTACTGTCAAACTGAGCCAATTTTTTTTTCCAATTTTGTTTGTTTACAAAGATTTTTGGTGCTGTCAACCAAAACGGAGTGTGAAGGAGACGGTTTAATCATGAATTAGAAGCACTGTTTTGCGAATCCAACATTGCACAGTTCGTAAAAATAAGAAAATTACAATGGTTCAGCCATGTTCACAAAATGAATGATTATCGTACCCCAAAAAATATTCTTTATACCACTCTGGAAAGCAGACGAAGCAGAGGCAGACCAAAATAAAGATGGCTGGATGATGCGGAAAGTAACATTAAAGCAATTGGTCTGACAAACTAGAGAAAAGCCGCAGGATGCAGGGAGGAATTGGTACAGATTCTGGATGAGGCCAGGGTCCACAACGGGCTGTAGCAATACTGATGATGAAGATTATCAGCATTACGATTTTTTTTAATTTTTTTTTTTTTTAAATAACTCCGCATGTGACGCCAGAGATTCTTGCCCGGTTATTCTTGATCAGTTCTTCCCATTGGTCCATCCACGACAAGAAAACCGGAAGTCTTGCATAACTCTCACATCATAGGTTGATTCATATGAATCAATGACGGCATTCAAAGTATTTTGTTTTTATTAAAATGTTTCTAAAACATTTAAATTTTTAAGTGAAAATTTTTGATGGGAGTTAATTGTAATTTATTATAGAAATAAAAGACAAGTGATATTTTAATCCACAAATTTGAAATATCTAGTGACCGGTTTCATCGCTTTCGCGACATCTTTGAGACTGGTATCTTTATTAAGAAATTCAAATGAAATTAAAATTAAACATAATTTTAATTAAATTTTAATTAAATTAAAAAGGTTAAAGATTAAAAATTACAATTGTGAAAAATAATATATTTAATTTGTAAATAAAATTATGTTAAAAATAAATTAAACTGAATTTCTAAATAAAGATACCAGTCTTGAAGATGTCGCGAAAGCGATGAAACCGGCTATTGGATATTCAAAATTTGTGGATTAAAGTACCCCTCGTCTTTTATTTCCATAATAAATTAACATGCTTTTTTTTTCTTTTCGTTTATTTGCAGGAAACTTTTCATTACAATTTAATGCTCCAATTTTTACCGCGCGCAAGAAAACATTTATTTCATCCATTTGTACGTGTGGCTGAAGTTCTTTATTCTGGTTGAATTTGCCAAAAAGAAGAAGAAGAAGAAGAAAAGAAAATAAATACAAAACTGCAAAGCAAGTAAAAAATATATAAACAATCGAAAATTGAAAAAATATAACACTAAAAAAAAAAAGAAAATAAGTTCATATACGCAGGCTCATGTTTATTGGTACATATACAAATATATATGTCCATAATTTGCGTATATACCTACTAATTATTTTTTTGCATATATATACTTACACACATTTATAATAAAAATACCGTTAATTTTAGCTATAGAAGGAAGCTTTTCTTTAATTTATTCTTAATTTTTTTAATAAATAAAAATGTAAAAAGATTAATTAAACCCTTTCAAGTAAGTTTTTTAACAACAAAATTTACATTGAATGAATACCAAAATAATAGACACTTAAATTGTATATTTATAGTTTTCTTAGGGAGTGATTTAAATCAATATAATTATTATTTCAGAGACGCATCCGTGCCATCCGGCGTTTATGTTTAACACGAATAACGCAAAAGGTTCATTATTTGTATGATCTCTTTCAGCAACTTCCCGTGTTAACTCTTATCTGCTGATTTGGGGCGTTTGCTTACTTCGTATTTGTCACCTTTAAGACCAGATGTTAAAACAAATATGCTAATCAAAAAGTTCGCGAGCCGTTAATTTTTTCTTGCCCACCAACCAACGCGTGTTGTCCTTTTTTACTCATGTACTCATGCAGGTGTACTCAGTTGCGAGCGAGTATATACATCAACTGATGAAGTACGTATTTAAAACAATGAGGAACTTTAGCCCTACGGGAAGTTGGATACAAAATGTTTTCTTGCGCGCAGTAAAAATTAGAGCATTAAATTGTTTTTTTTTATTATTTTTTTTATTTAACTTTTTGTACATAATGTTATTTGTACATTGGCGGGCTTATTGCCAAATGGCAATTTCTTCCAACCAACCAATAAAATAAAAGTTTTATTTTTATTATTCAAGTTACAGAACATATTCAATAGAAAAAAAAAGAATAAAAATTTAAAGATATATAAAAATAGAAATAAACGTATTTGTTTATAAATTACCTTAAATCGAAACTATTACTCAATGGGAAAAAGGAAAAAAGAGGAAAGAGGAAAGAGGAAAGGAGGAGAGATTAAGGAAGAGAAAGGAGATGTTTCTTCAGACGTGATTTAAACAGAGATAATGTAGTAACATCTTTGATGGTGGATGGGAGATGATTCCACAGTCGAGCCGCATGGACACTATATGAGTTAGAGAAGAAAGAGGAATTGTGTATGGGTATTAAGAGAGTGCCTTGAGAATGAGAACGAAGAGGTAAACCATGAACTGATAAGCGTTGAAATTTTTCACACAGGTATATAGGAGCGTTAGGACTATGAAGTACATTGAACAGAAGTGAGAGGGAGTGATAGTCTCTCCGCTGTCTAATTTTGAGCCATTTCAGTTGCCTACGATAATCAGAAATGTGGTCATATTTCCTAAGACCAAAAATGTACCTTATGCATGTATTCTGAAGTCGTTCAAGTTTATCAAGTTGCTCACAGCTTAAATCAGTCATGGAAACATCAGCGTAATCTAGAATGGGTAGTAGTAATGCTTGTACAAGAGTGCATTTAGTACTAATGGGTAAGAATTTTTGCAACCTTCTAAGTGAGTGTAGACTGAAAAATATTTTGCGGCTTAATTCATTAGTATGAGCTCGCCAGCAGAGATGTTCATCCATTAGTACTCCTAGATTTTTTACGGATTTCCTGTACTGAATATTGGTACCATTGACAATAAGAGGATTAAGTGAAGGTATGTCTAGCTTACTAAGCAATCTTTGACTACCTGCAAACATAATTTGTGTTTTAGACGGGTTTATTAGTAAACCATACTCTTTTGTCCATGTTGACACGCAATTTAGTGTTTTAGACATCGAGACAGAAGACATTGTATGGTAAAATTTCTTAAAAATGTACAAAAAAAATATTTTTTTAAAATAAAAACGCACTACTTTGAATGACGTCACTGGTTCATATGAACTATCCGATGATATGAGAGTTTTGAAGGATATCCGGTTGGTTCACCGTAAACGAACCAATCGGAAAAACTGTCATAGAACAACCTATGATGTCACACGCGGAGTTATTTCAGAAATACAAAACTTTAAAAAATCATAGCGCTGATAATACGATTTAAAAAAAAATAAAAAAATAAGCTTAGTTTAACATTCTATTAACAAATAAAAAAAGTAAAAAATGACACTGAACTTCCTCATTCCTGCAGAAAGGATCTTCTAATCTCATATGTAAATAATAACTTAAATATAATGACATTTGAATGTAGTTTTGTTTTTGTAATAAAAGTCATATTTGCTGACAAAATTTCAATGAGAAGTTTTACTACATCTGTTTTTGTGTAGTTTTAGTTGCATTATTAAAAGTAACATGTGATTATTTATTACATTTAAATTTTAAAGTCCAAAGGGGTGATATTTCTAGGTGTTTGAACCTAGGCCCTATGAGCTGATAATCTAAGGCCGTAGAGCCGATAAAATGAGGCCCGAAAAGCCGATTACATGAGGCCTGAAAGGCCCGAAAGGCCGATTACATGAGGCCTGGTGGCCAAATTTTCTAGCTTGCAAGAAAATGATAAATAAACTTCACATGATCAAATTTTTAGGGTGCCTTGAATAAAAAATACGTTTGTAAATTATATAGGTACACAATAATTGTACAATAGCAAGGTTAAGAAATAAAAGTTTTAAAATAAAAACTAACAAAATTTATACTACGTGCATGAAGAGGGATTTTTTCAAAATGATAACTAAATAAAAAAAGAATAATAATAATGAAATATTTCAATTATTAAGAAATATTAAATATCATGAAATTGTTGGGAGAAAATTTTTGAAAACAAATTAAATAAAATCTGAATGAAGAATAAAACTTTGTTTGAGAAATAGAACCTGAACCCTGGACGATTGTTTTTGATTCGATGGTAACTCCAAGGTTTTAATTTTTGGTAGATTTTGTTTAAATTTTATATCGTGAAATTGCATTTGTTCAAAAATAAATTATATGCAATAAAAAAATACATATACCATCATATTGGAAAAATGTTCCCGTCCCTTTTTTATAAATCATTTTTTAATTTATTTATATCAAGTTAGGTTACAAAGCCAATATTTTATAGAATTGAGATCAAGCATGGTAAATTAATGCGTTAACCACTACATTACAAATTTAACTAATTTCCACTCGACTTCATTTTCAGGACTTTTTTTAGGAGCAACAATCGAGAAAAAAGAAATCCGTCCAGGAATCTGGTTTTATTTCACACAAAAAACTATATTCCATATCTGATTGGACACGGATAAAGTGTACCTACTTGTAATGTTTTTAAATTTAACAATTCAAGGTACAATAAAGAATCCTCAGTGCCTACAAACCAGATACATTAAATATGCGCGAATATCACGCGTAAATAAATTTCAAGGATTATTTTATGCACTTTGAATGTTTACATCAAAAAATGCATTACAAGTCAGATCGTTGAATGATTATTGAGTGCTGAAAACACATTTCCGTATGCAAAACGAGTTCGTTGGAGGGGGATCATTTGCATACTGGAATATTTTTATCCATACACGACAGAAGGTGTTACACCCCCTATTCTTTTCCCTTCTCCTTTTTCCCACAACCCCCAACCCGAAAACAAATACATCACAATTTGTTCCGTTTGGTAGTAATTTGATGCATTCCATTAAAAGACGGGTCAAATTAAATACTTGAATAAATACATGTGAATAGATATAAGATTACCGTTTTAATTAACTCTCGTTAGTTCGTCCTGGAAAGTGTCGAAGGGACATGGTCGTATGAACGTCAACTGTCAAGATGGAGCGGCCTAGTCACTGAATTATCAGAATCATCATTGACGAATGCCTATAGAAGAGCACAAGACCGTTTCAGATAGAGGGAGACTGTCCACAGACGAGCCATGTCTGGAGTCAGGCGTAATCACCATCCTCAGACATGAGGCATGGATTGAAGAAAATTCATATATTAGTTAACTATTGTATTGTTTTGGGTTTATTTATTTGTAATGATGTTAAGTGGGGTCTGATTCTATAATTCGATAGTTCAGTACTAAACAGCGTTCTTCCCAAAGCCGTGTTCTCAGGTACTTCGGCCACGATACGAGGCAAAAAGGTAATACGGAAAAAATTGTGGTACCAGAGAGAGTGGAGGGAATTAGATTTTGTCGAATAACCCTCAAAGATGGATAGAGTTGGTGACAGAAGAGACTGGCGTCTATCTTCGGCGGCCTCCGTGGTGTAGTGGTCAAGACGCTTGACTCACGCACGGAAGGTTCCGGGTTCGATTCCCGGTGAGAACACAAAAATTAAAATGTGATTTTTCTCAAGCCTGGGTGCTCTGTGATGTAATTCACCACTGTAATTAGGCCTCCGGCCTGTTGTGGTGCAAAAAAAAATGTAAAAAAAATAAAAATAAAATCTTCAGAAGGCCTTCAGAAGCGCTGAAAACCCAAGAAAATGGCGGCGGATCCTAACGACGTCCTTCTCTTCTGCCAACGTGACCATGACAGCTCTCCCAAAACCAAACGACTTAGAATAAATGGTATGGTAGAATAAATGGTAATAAATGGTAACTTGGATAATGAAATAAAAACCTCATATAAAATATAGTCGTTTATTGTAAGAAGTGACTCTAACAGATCTAGCTTACTTTGGTAGAGATCTTGGAATGGCCGTGAAAGTTATTCCGAGTACAAAATGGAACCGGACCCTGGACGAGTGTTTTTGATTTGATTACTAATTAAGGTAAAAATCAACAATAAAAAATTAAGCGGAGATAAGTCATATTTAATTAAGACAGTTGCTGGTGCATTAGCCTATCATACTAGTGGTCCAAGGTTCGATTCCTGGGAGGATAGACATAAAATATAGATCTCAAAGGTTGTTCTACACTGCAAAATTATATTTTTTGGTATATCATTACGAATAAATAAATTTATCTAATATTTGCGACTTCTATAAAACACAAAATTAAATAAACTGTCACAGTTTTGTAAATAAACATGAAATATAAAATATCATAGTACATAAATCAAAAATAGATAATTTAAAAAAAAAAATTTTTTTTCACCTAAATAGAATTTATCTATTTTTTCCCTAATATTCAACAATAATATATTTTCTAAACCGGATTATTTTTAACATAAATATTTTAAACTTTTATATCAATAATCCGCTTGATTTTATACAGGCACCTCCTTAAGTTATTGTCAAATCGGTAAATTGAATTGGTTTAGAGCTACAATCCAACCGTGTTTTTATATGAAATATGATATCACGATCAAAATTTTCTGTGTCCAGGAAGATGAAAGATACAGTCTTGTGTGTGAAATAGAACCAGAACCCTAGATGAGACTTTTCGACTCGATGACGGCTCTCGAGTAAAAATACGCATCGTTGAGTAGTGTTTGGCACGTTTGCCTACTATTCTTGAGATCTTGGGTTCGATTTCTGCAGGGTGGACATGAAATATTGATTTGAAAGGTTGTTAAAACTGCAGTGTTTCGTTGTTCTTGAACTCGCACCTGATGCGTAGGACTAATCACCTTACCTTCATGTAACAGATGATCGAAGTGCGATGCGTTTGGCTCACAAATGTAGTTATACACCACTGGGTGGAAAAGGGGAATAATGATGACTATCAAAAGTATAAATATAATTTCTCAATCGAGAGACTAAGTTCACTGCATCGGGAAATTTAATTGAAGAAAAGTTTCCTTACACACAGTGAAAATTAGAGCATTTAGTTTCTTGAAAATGTTTGAATAAAATTTCCAAAATGGTTTTGATAAAAATGAACAACTTTTAACGACGTCACTCCGAAATCAATAAATGATGAACGACGTCACTAGTTCTCCGAAATCAACCAATGATGACATACAATGATGCATTTCCGATTACCCGGAAGCCAAACTACCAAGCGGAACAACTCACCGTAGAGAACTTGAGACATCACAGGCGGAGTAATTTTAAAATAAAAACAGCGCTGATAAATACGATCCATTTTTTTTTTATTTGGCTTAAATTGCCAGTCTATTAACTTCGGTTTTGGTAAAAGTACCTTATTTATTTGACCATTTTTTGTTTTTAATTTTATAAATAAATATGATTTATTGTATCATGTCGTATTAATATCCTATCCGTAAATTAGTACCACCGTGGGATCATCGAGGGTTTAGTGTCTGTAAAATATGATACTAACATATAATGCTGGTTGGCACAATCTTGCTTTCTGATACAAAACAGTTCCACCTCTATCTAAGCAGATAGATATCGAGTGGTGTGAGAAGACCGAGCTAATATCTCCGTCTTGGAGATTATAGAACCGTGAGTCGGCATTCATAATGGAATATCTCCTTCCAGCCCGGGTCGGGTCCTCGGTACACAAGTTTAGTTTGCCAACTTCCCTAATGTGTGTTACAGGTTACCGGAACAACGAGGAAGATGATAAACATTATCTTTGCTAGGCAGACCGCACCCGGCGAGTGACGGAAGGTATTCGTGATGACAATTTTATGCCGGTCGCGACCTAGACAAATAATAACGAAGATTCTGGAACTAATAACTACACGGTATTGTAAAATTCATATTCACCCTGTTCAGATCGAAGATTTCAAACCACAATAGGGAAATATCACATACTACGAGTACCGATAAAAACATATGAAATGGATTTAGAAAAATTATTTGTGTTTTCAAAATCAGTATGGATATTGTGGAAAAATGTTTTAATGCTTAATTTTAAAAAAGAAATAATTAAAAACATGTCCTTACGAAAACGCGACATATTTGGCATTGATAATTGTGAAGTCACGATTCATGACGATGTTCTATTTAAATTTTAACGGTCACAAAAAAGTTCAAAATTTATTCGAATCGTGACGTAATAGGGACGTGGTCAATGCAATGGACCGTTTTCGTGGGAATCCAAAATTATAAAATCAAAAATATTTTTTATGCTACTAATAAGTAGTAGAAAAAATTTTTCCTTACTCAACAGTACTTCATGGACTAAAATTGTTAAAAAAAAGACACAAAAGGGCTATACTGGAAAAGGTGGTTTCATTATTTCAAATGTGTTTAAAACCAATTTCGTAGGTCTTATACACATTCTAGCAAAAGGATATTAACTGCAAAATACTTTTGCCAGAATGTCTGAATGAAACTAAATTCATTTGCACCAGTGAAATTTCCATATAATTGCAACAATATATTTATGCTTAAGTTAAGTGTTTTTGCCAACAGTTTTAAAGTACTTAATTTAGAATATATTATGATAATTGTTTTAATTATTATTTTAATTTGACAATTCTATTTTAGAAATGTATTTTCCCCACTTTCGGTTTATTTCCTCATTCTCAACATCTTTTTACTGCTTTTCGTTTATTTTCATGTAAAAACTTGTATATTTACTCTTTAGAATGAACTTTTTCTACTATTGTATTTATATTTCTAAAAAAACTTTGACTGGACGTGTACGTATTACTTTTTATATTATTAATGTTGTTTTTTTTTCAAATAAAAATAAATAAATCCATGTTTATATCAATATTATGTATCTTTTTTGGGTGATACCGTGTATGTTGGATTTGATCCGACGTTTCGGCTACCATTGCAGGAGCCATCTTCAGGGAAAACTGTGTGTTTTATAGAGAAATGTATGTGTTTATGTAGTAGTTATTTGTACCGTGTCACAGTCAGCAGTAGGCACATTTCTAGTCTACATTTCTCTATAAAACACACAGTTTTCCCTGAAGATGGCTCCTGCAATGGTAGCCGAAACGTCGGATCAAATCTAACATACACGGTATCACCCAAAAAAGATACATTATATTGATAACAGTGACCGTGAAAACCTTCGCACCCATGTTTATATGTTTTTTTTTAAATTAACGTATCCAGTTTTTTTTAAGCAATTTTAATTTTTGGTGCATTTTTGTATCATAAGAAGAGTTTTTATATACAAAACTTAAACCCTTAAACATTGCAAAACGAACGCATTTTTCAGATATTATTTCAAAGCACATTAATTGAATATTAGAATTAAGAAATCATTTAAAAAGCCACGTTTAGTTTCTCGGAGAATAAAGTTACAGAACCATGTGTCTTTTTTATCTTACGTGACTATTTTACGCTTCAGCTAATATTTTCTAAAGACCACGTGCATTGTAAAATATCAAAACAATTTTTACACCAATTGTCCTTCAATGATAAAACTTAACCTTACGGAAAATTGTATTTAAGAAATGTATTCTCACGCGTGGTAAAAATAAAAGGATTAAATTGTACCGCAAAGTTTCTTGAAAATGTACAAAAAAACTGATATAAATGATTTTGATGAAAACGAAATACTTTTCATGACGTCACGACACATTTTTTTTCGTGTCGTCGTCAAATAGTCTATGAGTATTAACAAATAAAAAAATACATAAAAACCACAGAACTTCCTCATTTGGAAAGGATTTTTCTAAAAAAATGCTAGAATTTTTATTACTCTGAAAATAACAATATAAAAAAAAAACATATCTTGATCCTAAAAGCTTTACAAACATTAAATTGACCAAATCGAATTTAAATATTATGTTACATAATATTTTATGTGCTTGTGCCAATTTTTAGTTTAACAATCACGGATAAGGGTCCTGAATTCGATTGACAAGAAAATGAACACGACATTTTTATGTAAAATGTTTTTTTAATTTTCTGTATGATTTTCTCTAATTCATTTAATAAACCTCGATAGGTTTGCTAAAATTGGCGTGTCAATGCATTCAACGTCAAGAAAAATGCGTTTTTTTTGTTTCAAGAGTTTTATTCTAAGTTCATTTTCCCTGATAGAATCCAGCGTTCTAATTACTATGCAGAGTTGCTGTAGTTTCTGATACACATCGTCTTGAGGTTTTCAATATCCCTTTAGTTTCAACGAACCCCCGAGGAGTCGGGAACTCCTTACACCTCGCCTAACTATCGGTGAAGTCACACAAAATCCAATTATCACTAATGACGATACTGACACGAGATATTAAGTTTGATCAAGTGTCAGCCACGGGTAACGCGCTGTATTGTAATACCTTATTACCCGGTCAGTGGCGAAGGACCTACCTTCCAATTTCTTATACCTAGGCCCAGAAAACGAACGCCAAACGTCCAGAATTATGATTAATGACCAATTTACATACAAACATGAAATTAGTTGAGCCAACCCAACTTTGAATCGCCAATCCATCTTGTATTATAGTTTGCTAGTTAAGGGAACATATCGACTTACCCCGTAAAGTATACATCTTACCCATTGTTAAAGAGAATGAAGAGCGCAATGGAATACGCCCCTGAGCTCTCTGATAGCACTAAACATTATTAATTTTCTTTCTTTGAATGCCTGTAATGAATGCTAAAACTCCGCACTATTTTCGGATTCGTTTACAGGACTCCGTTTTTAGTTTCAAACGTAAAGAAATGTTAGTAGTTGATTTTTTTTAGGATTTGTATTTTTAAAAACCCTTTTAAAGAATGATTTTTTCAATTAAAATGTTATTTCATATATTTATCACATTTATTATGTTTTTGTATATGATTGATAACCGAAGGCTCTAAATAATATGTATCTAAATAAATGTTGTTGTCCTAAATGATCGATGAGTGGATCAAGCCAAATAGGTAAAATGTGTGTACTATGTATGAAATTTGTTCTATTGGTCTGAATAAATTAGTTATGTTTTTTATGATTAATTTAGTTTTTTATTGTTTATTATGTTAATAATAATTAGGTTTATTGAATTTATTACGTTTTTTTTATTATTATTATGTTAACTTTGTTACATAGCTAATCTTAATCGTAAAATGTTTCCCTCGGCACGGGACACCCCAGTGAGGAAACATTATTATGTACAAAAAAAAGAATACAAACAATGTAAAAGTATAAATAAGTAAATAAATGCCAGTCCCTAAATTAGTTTTTTCCGAAATTCCTTAGGAATTCTATAAAAAAAATATGTACGTACAACATGTTTATAATACATTATAATTTGTTGTATAATGCTAACAATTTAATTAAAATTCGTATTTAAGCACTATTTGTTTTACCAAACTGTTTGTTTCAATATAAAGGATTCGTTTGCCTTTCATAAAAAAACGATATTTTTGCATTTTTGTCACATTTCGGAGCGATCCGATTAAAAACAATAATAGGTTGTTTTTTTTAAAAAATATAATGGAATAAATTTTATTCATAAAAAATACTTTGACCCCTAGAATAAATTCATAAAACTCAATTTGTTCTGGGGGTTCATGCATTTTTTATATCGCAAAAACATCTACTATTCATACAATTTTTAAAACTGTGCCTTAGGTAAAATACACATTTAAATTTAAATGCGCTGATAAATAAAAATCACTGCTATTTTAAATAAGCGTCAGTGTATTTATTAGAACAAATCACTGCGCCTACTAAGACAAGCGCTGTGGCATAGTTTGTTAGCTGTAAAACTGTCGACGCGAGTTTGATTCCCACCAATTGCATGAAAAAAAATAGAGACTAAAGTTTTTTTATCTCGATTAGTCAAGGTGTTGTGGTGTATTTTCTATAGCTTTCTTCAGTATCCTCTCTCTCTAAAAAAGAAGCATAGCAGTTTATTATTTTAAAAATATAAAAAATCATGTTTTACGTTTTCATTTAAAACACAGCGACGAAGCCTTGTGTATGTTCATGCAAATCAACACAAAAAGAAACCTGTGATTATGACAACATCATCAACACCATCATCCAAACTTTGTCCGTACCTGATGATGCATAGGTCACTGCATTGTTAACGTAAGTGCAGCGATTTTCGATCGTCTGTTACATAAAGTTACGATGTGGTTTATGGCCCCGAGGGTAGTGTCGCAAACTCACGGATCAGAGATCCAAAATTTAAACCCCACCCTACCACAAATTTATTCCTATTTCAATATAGTCAGTTACTTACAATTCGTTGAAAATGGCCTCGAGTAAACCAACTTTTATAAAAAAAATATACGCTGTTTTTTTCCGCTGCATTTTTTTAAGTGCTAGACGGATAATGTTACCCTCCATGTAATAAAAATGAATAAAGATACGCTGCGATTAGAGTCACAATGAAATACCCTATGCACCAATAGCTGTGGATTAGGATATTATAATAAGGTAATATCAATCTTTTGTTTATTGTCATAGCGATGTTTCTCTCTTGATTTATTTAGCCTAACATTAACTTTGCTAGAACAATTTTCTTTTCCAATATACAGTTGAAGATCGTAGGGGTACATAGTTGCTCCTTTCAAACTATCTTGAAGATTTCCCCCCCTCTGGGGGTGAGTCTGCCAAACTTTAGGGTCACTGGCGTCAGAGCCTCACGAGTAGGTATGATAATTCAATCTTAATCTAATGACTTTAGCAGTGGCTAAGTGACGATGGGTGTATCTCGGGGCGGGGGTGGAGCCATCTAGCTTCTCGTGGACGCTAATGGGAGAGGAAATCTTTCAGTCTGTAATTAATATGGATATCCGCATTTGCAGACATTCAATACAAAATTAACGGTAGGTAAATTGAATTTGTGCGGCGAGAGTTTGAACAAAATCGAACGATGATGTGAACAAAAATCTCGATTATAATAAAAATAATACATTCCTTTCATTTAAACAAGTTTTAAATGTGAATAAAACAAAAAGCAATAATGATTTAGGATATTAAGGGGTAATAATGCCACAAAGGGCTAGATTGCATCACAATAAATTGCCGTAACCAACGTTTAAAGATAAATAAATAAATTATTGTTGTTAAGAATGAAAATATGAAACCATTTTATCGTTCGATTTATCTCAATGTGTGGTTTTATTTAAAGTCAACTCTTCAATTAAAAAAAAACATGTTTCAGCTTCAAATAATTATATTTATCAGTTTGTTTTATTTTTACTTTTATTTATTGATTTAAACGCCTTGTTGGCTTTTATATGTTTTACATACTAACATATATATATATACAAATTAAGACAGACATGTACTTCACACAGAAGTAGAAAAAAATTTAAATGATTTTTAGAAGAAAAAGAAAAAATATATATTTAAAATATCATCTTTTTATAATATATACATTAAAATGTGTACCTGAATTGAATGAAAACATAGAAAATAATAGACAAACAAAAACCGATGGTAAGGAAAAAATAAGAATGAATTTTTAGGGGATAACACTAATAACAAAACTAACCCACTACAACAATGATGAAGAACATTTAAGAGAAGGTTATATAGAAGTCTAGGCATTTACGGGGCTTATGACCTGTCATTGGCTGGTTTAAGTGGCCACTTTACACACCGTGTAACACTCACCATTCTGCCCATATTTGAACATCTATATTCCTTCAATTCTTTCATCTGTTGATTTTTGAGGAGTTAAAGAGCTGAAACCTTTATTTATGCGAGTGAGATTCATCTAATTTAATTATTTCACCTACTTATTTTTTCCATTTCTATACTTCTTCATGGACCAGCTCTACTCTACCTTCTCTAAAATGTTCTTCATCTCCGTTGTATTGGGTTTATATAAACAGCTCCCCAGGGAGTTGAATACGGTCCTTGTCAACAAAAATTTGAACAAACTTAAAATATTGTTTACTAATAATAAAGATTTTTGTTTTCTAATAATTAATTTATCGTGAAGTGTGTTACGAAATGAGCGCCGATTCAATAAATAATATTACATTATATTCTGTCCAAATTGGAGACCTCGCAATAGTTACTACCTTTTTCCTTCGACTAGGATGATATAACATTTATTGTTTTATTACTTACTTTTACAAAAACGTGTATTACAAAAAATATGCATGCTTATCTTAACTCTTAAAAGATTGTGCTTCAAAATTATTTTGCACGCGGTGATGTAACATCGTGTTACCTCAAGCGAAAGACAGAGTATTCTGAAGTTCAGACAAAAAATATATCGGTCATACTCTTCATGTGATGGGGTGCTATTCAAAAGTTTTTGTTTCAACTTAATAATTGTCAATATAAAAGATAATCCACATAGTCACAATTCTTTGTTTTTGACAGATAACTCTATCATAAATCTATGGAACAAATATAATGTCAAACCTTTGTGATTTTTTCACTTCACAAATTAACTGG
Organism: Micrasema longulum; assembly: GCF_059751315.1. Taxonomy (NCBI): domain Eukaryota; kingdom Metazoa; phylum Arthropoda; class Insecta; order Trichoptera; family Brachycentridae; genus Micrasema; species Micrasema longulum. The sequence continues at coordinate 395,890 of NW_028277484.1, read as the reverse complement.
GGCAGGTTGATAGAATTGCCTCACATGAAAAACAAAATGTTGTAAGAAATTAAAATGAGGAATTCCACTGTTTTCTAATTATTTTTTTTCTATTAGCGTACTATTTGACTAAGCAAAAATATTTCCAAATATTTTTTTTTGTGCGTTATTTACAAAGATATGATTTTTTAAAGTTACATTTATCAAATACCGCGTCAAATGACTGTAATCAGTGTGTCACTTTTCAGTAGTGACGTCATGAAACGGTTGGCCTTCTTACTTTCACTGACCGCGGTAAGTTGTATTTCTCCAGCCAATAACAAAACTGACAAGAATCTATGGAATATTGCTTTCATTACTTCATTTAGTTGATCGTAATTTGCTCATTTCTATGTTATGGTTGTTTTTACGAACGTTTCGATTTAGAAAAACCTAGAAAGTCGACATAATCTCAGGTTGAAATGTCAAATTTTACAAATTATACCCTTTTTTCTATGGTCAAAACGTTCCTTACAAGGTGCGGGGCAGGGGTTTTAAAGCGGAAACCGGAAATACTACACGTAGATATAAGGAGTGACGTCATTATTTATGATTTTAAAATGAATTCTATTTTAAAAAATTTTTATTTATTTTTGCGTGCGTTTTAGAGATATTTCATCCTACTACTCCAAAATTTTTAAATATTCACGTGTACACGGAAACATCTTTAAAATTTAATTTCGGGTTGTGCTGGAATTCCTCATTATATTATATATCTATTTCAATTATTGTAACGGATGCTGATTTATGTATTTTTGGCAATTTAATTTGTATGTTTAACTTTTATTCATCGTTTTGTGTGTACATTTTTCCTATTATTTTTTTTTCCATTTTACCGATGTTATTGTTTGATACTATATTTATTATATGCATGTTTGGTGTGGCTACCTACATGCATAATGTGTGGATATGTGACTTAAATTGGATTTATATTTCTTGCGTTTTCTGTTATAATTGTATTTCTTCTCTATTGACAGGCGCCGCACAGTGTTTTGACCCATACAAGCTACAAGATAAAAAGTCACTTTTGAATTCTTAAACGATGACGTCATGGGGGCATTACCAGATAGTAAGTGTGACGATTGTAAGCCTAATTGGGGTGATTAATGCTTAGGGTGATTCATACCAGAATATGAAAGTCGGATAATTAGTTTTTGAAAGCCTAATTACATTTATTTGCATTTTGGCGTCCGACGTATAAAAGTTGTTTATCAAGTTTAAAGTTTTTTATTTCGATTTAAAAAAAAATGGAAGCTATTTTGGAAGGTATGTTGTATAGTTTTTTTTCTAATATTTTAATGTATTTCATTTAGGTATTTAAAAAAACAATAATTTAACTTATGTATTTTTCAGTAGTCAAAAAAATATCAATTTCTAACTTCTCGAGAATTTATCTCGGAGAGTATATCAAAGTAGCAAAATATTATTTTTATTTTTCAATAGACCAGTTTATTGTTAATTCATTACAGTTTCGATATTTTACCGCACGAAGTTGCATCTATCTTATTTTGTTATTTTACAGGTACCAGATACGAGATTTCCAGGCAAGAATTGTACGTGATGTGGAAGAGTTTGACGAAGAAAGAAAGGCTTCAAGGAGTGTTAAATAATATTGTTAGTAAATTTGAAGTCGATAAACTCGGTGCAAATAGTGAAAAACTGTTAAAAAATCAAATTAAGCTTATTTGTTTAAATATAAGCAGAAAATGGACCGAATCTGGCTGTAAACTAGATAGATTTGTTAAAAAAAAAATTGAGTGGCTCGACGGTAGTGAAAATATTTTGATATGTGAAAACTTTCGACAAAGTCCTTCAGTAGACATGAATGAACCATCTACGTCTACTGGAAGGCCCGCAAAGGATGTTGGGGCATGCAGTGATTAGTGCAAAAGGACAAAAGTGCGTGATTTAGTGAGTACGAAGACATCTGAAGAACTTTCGTTTGCCACGCAGGTATCTATTCGAGCATCAGGAAAACGCACAGTTGCCGATCTCCTAAAGAAAATTTTGAAAGCTATTCCCAATGAAGTAGCAAAAATACGTAGGGAACGTCAACAAGTAAACAAACAGCGGGCATTGACAATTGAGGAAGCGCTAAGTTTATACGTTGACTGTAAATTATCTTCGCATTCCTACAAAGTTATGCGTAAAAATGCCATAAAAACCGGCCACAACATATATCCGGCATTTTATTATTTAAGAAAAGCAAAAGAAGCATGTTGCCTGAGCGAGGAATTTGTCAAAATAACGGAAACTAGTGCAGAAATCCAGCTACAAGCGATTTTAGATCATACGGTGGGACGATTTCTAAATGTAGAATCAGAAGTCTTAAAAGAAAGAGTTCCTTCAGGTTCTGTACTGACTCTTATATGCAAGTGGGGTGGAGATGGAAGCTCGGAACATAGTAATTATAAACAGAAATTTTACTCAGAGCATGCAATAGATGAATTTTTATTTATTATGTCATTCGTTCCAATACAACTAAGGCTTAATGATGACCCTAATATAGTAATTTGGCAAAATTTAAGCCCTTCCTCAACCTCTTATTGTCGTCCTATTAAATTTATTTTCAACAAAGAAACTGATATTCTTACTAAATCTGAAATCGAAAAACTTTAAGATGCAATTGAAAAATTTTAATGTTAATATTGGAGGTGTAGTATTGTCCATTAAATTAAAAATGCTTTTAACAATGGTAGATGGTAAAATTTGCAACGTTTTGGCTGAAAATAAGTCAACCATGTCCTGTTATATTTGTAGTGCCAAACCCAGTGAAATGAACTCTATTAGTATTAATAGAGTTTCTCGACAAGAATTTTATTCCTTTGGCTTATCTACATTACATGCTCTTTTTATATTTCTCAAAATACGTCTATTTGAAAATCACTTATAACAAATGTTTTATTTAAAAACCTTTAAGTTTTATCATCATCATACCATATCCGCTCCCTATGTGGAGCATATGGATTCCATAATCTGCCTCCGGCCAAGCGATCGACCTCCCGTACATCCTCCCAAGTTAAGTCCACGTACCGCAACTCTGACGCAAACTGCCCACAAATTGTCAACAGTGGACGACCAGGACGCCAAGAACCTGATGCCTTGTAACATAGGCAAGCATGGTTAAGGCTTTCGGAAGGCATACGTAGTACATGGCCTTGCCAGCCAAAACGCCTTGGATGACAGCAGATACCAAGGGTTGCTGTGTCCGTTGCCTCACTTCTGTGTTCCTTACAATGCCAAACTTTTAAGTTTATTTAAACCCTTTCAGTTGTCATGTTTAACATAATAAAATCAGCTGTAAAATGGTTATTCTGACAAAACAAGTGAAGGCAGATTAGTTCTCTCGGGTGAAATCTTTATTTTATGCCTAAGTATCTAATATAATTTTCAATGATTTATTTTATAGGTTGACCGATTTATCAGTCAATAGAATTAAAGTAATAATTTCAATTATTTATGATCCTTAAATACATTATTGGATGCAGATATCAATTTCCAGAAAATTTATTTCGTTTATGAAATAACAAAATGTGACAAATTTTTTATAAAACGAATTATTAATACATATTTAATATAAAAACCTCTTTTGAGGATTAAATGAATCGCATGCGTAAGTTAAAAGTACATTCAGAATTTTTAGTTTCTAGCTTGTATGAAACGAAACACTGTGCGCCGTGGCGCAGTTGGTTAGACGGCCAACTGTGAAACTAGCGTCTGATGATTTTATTCATATTTACATGCATTTTATTGATAAAAAAATGTAGCGTCTTTTTTTATTTGAATATTTCTGGATATTAAATATTACTTAATATGTTTTTAAGATTCAAAATAAGAAAAATAAAAAAATATTAGTAATGAAAACTGGCATGAAATAAACTTAAATAAAATCACTCGCGTTAATAGTTGTAAGTACCTTCATGTATTTATTTTTTGTTATACGTCTTTGTAAGTCTTGCCTTGTATGGCTATTATTAAATTTTTGCCTATATTTGTACATGTTTTATATCTGAGGGAGAAAAAACGAATTCTTTATGTGAACCGTTTCAGTACTAATAACCATTTCTTCCGTCTTTTCTGGATACAAACGTCTCGACCTCTTTTCCAACAATACGCAATCTCACCAAACGATCCTTTTGATGCGAGACTTACTGTGACAGGCAATTTTCCCTTTTCAACGCCATTGAACTGCGATAAGAATCGAAAACGAGAAGTAAATAATACTTCTTCATGCTGCACATTGAAAACTAATCCGCAAACAAATATACTAATCATCTCTCATCATAAACATCTCAGCAACTATTTTGAATGCTGTAAGGTATTATTAACACATGGATCCCTTTCGAGAAGTTCGTTTTAATTTATCAGCGGAAGATTTGAATGGCTTGTTTTATACGGAGCTTAAGAAATGATCCTGAAAATGCGCTGTAACTGATGAAAAGCTTTGAAATTACACTGTTGTGTAGCAAAAATGATGAAATTACTCGCTCTGGGTTTTCAAACGGTGGAGTTGTCAGTTTTTCCCTTTGGGTTTATTGGCAAGTTTGTCAGTTTTCTTGCGCCTCGGTTCTTGCCCCCGTTATCACGAACGAGCGGCTAAGTGGGGTTTAACATTTCTAATCAGGCGAACAAACGCTAATGTAAGGCGGCACACACACATGCACGTGATGTAAGGAAATAGTTTGGGCCTTCAAATCTGTTTATTCAAGTTTGTTTGTAGGCCGGCTTGGGCGTGGGCAGACATAATCTAATGAGGCGAAAGGAAAAGAGGGGGTTTCTACATGTTTTCTTAAGGGGTTGTGTAGGGTACAGGGTACAATGATGATTCGGATGCTTTGTTGGCAGTTTGTACCTACAGATAGTCTGGAAGATGAATGTCTTAAACTCTGCACACACTATTAGACACGTAGGTGAATTTTAATTAAAACACCATCTCCATTCCACATTTACGTATAACTTCTTCTCCTTCTCATCCTTCTCCACATCTGGGCAATGAAATCTACACCAACTATAGCGTTATTTCGATCATCCACTGCATGAATTCAAAATTACAAAACTTAACTCTTAAAAGACTGGTAAATAATTCCTCGCGCGCGGTGATGTAACATCGTGTTACCACAATCAAAAGACGGTACACTTTTGTTCAGACATTTGAAAAAAAACACACTGTTTAAAGCCATTTCAACAATTTATAAAAAATAAACATATAATTTATCGCTGTTCTGACAAAATCAATTAAACATCATTAATACGCCGCTTTTTTACATGCGTGCGTCACCCATCACTGTCAATAGCCGACTGAATCTATTCCACACAAACACTGCCCACTGAACAGCGTATCTGTCTTCTTCGTTATGAGTTCTATCTTCATGCTCTCTCTTTTACAGATTTATCGCTGTATTAGCAGACATTCATTCTTCGCGTGGCAAGGATAAAAAAAAAGGTATGTTATAAAAATTTCACTTCCTAAATCCGGTGTAAAAATGTCCATTTGAAGATAACAAAAAAACAACCTTTTTTTTTCAAACCAATATTTTTTATAGCTCCAAAACTGTTCAATGCATTTCATAAGAACAATATGATAGAGATTAATTATAATGTTTCATTTTTGATTTTTGTTGAAATTATGGATATCAAAAACAGATTTATAAAGCTTCTTTTTTTTATAAATAAAATATTTTTTTATTGTAACTTTCTCATTTTTAGTGACAAAAAAAATGTTCTAATATCAGAACACATTTTTTAACTTTTTGATATGTATAAAATAAAAAATAAATATTAGCCCACACACAGGTCATGCCTTTGTGAGTTTTTATTTGGAGTTAATGTAATAGTTTTTTTGTATTTGTAAATAATATACAATTACGAGCGTTTTGAAACGTTGTGAACGCTAATAAAACTACGGATCACGTGAAACTAGCTATCGCGCCGGCAGTGCCCCTAGCGGCAAAGAGGAGAAGAACTAGTCACGTGGTAGACGGACTGGCGGCAGGATTGGTTATATAGTATTGCGCAATATCAAAGTAATGCCGTTTAAATGCCAAAGGTTTCTTTTAAAATTAAATACTCAAATATCACTCTAACAATACCTTTTTAAAATGCAAAGAAAAAATTATGATAAATAAAAAAATTTTAAAAAAACATTATCATTAAAAAAAACAAGATAGATATATCAAGTCTTGTATCAAATGTAGACTAGTGTGACACTACAGCCACACAAGAATTAATGTTCAGGTGCCAGTAACTTTGTTAAATATATGAACGGGAACCCAGCGAGCTTAAAGGGAATTAAGCCATAATCTTTCAAATTCAGGGAGAAAATATTTTTTTTGTTTTCGTACATTGTACCTACCTTTTTTGTACGTCAGCTTCGTGGTGTAGTGGTCAACGCGTTTGCCTGCCATGCAAGATGTTTCGGGTTGTTTCCCGACGTGGTTTATATAAAATATTTATTTAAAAAAGTGTTTTTACGCTTGAATATTTCATAGTCCCTGGACTGGTACCTATAGCGTAAGACTGATAATTTTATCTTCGTGTGGCAAAAATACCAGTGTACCAATGCAGTGCCCTATGCATCATTAGGTGCGGAAAGAGAGTGATGTAGAATTCGTATGGGTTTTATATTTGAACATGATTTGACCACTTCGACGATCACCATGCAATATGCACTCTCAAAATTTAACCCTTTGAGACCGTATGCATGTTCAAATGAACATTAACAATTTTTATTTTTCCACTAATAAATCAAATAATAATTTCACGTTTTTGTTTTCTAACTCCTGGTTATCTTCTCTATGGCATATATTTTTGTTCGCTAGATTGCCAGATTGACAGTGCCATCTAGACCGCCAGCTACGTACATGATGTGCCAGCGTCTCACGACGCGACGCCAGCTTCACCAACAAGGTTCCATCACCACGTTATGCTTCAACATCAGCTGGTTAGTGGAGTTGCGCAACATTCTATCCCCAAAAATACAGTCCGGTATCTAAATTTTCCTCCTCAATGAGTAGTTTACTCCCTTACTTGGTGGTAGTCAAATTTATACAAGAGTTGCTACTTAAGTTTTGAAATATGGCAACACTAGTGTAAATATGTCAAATCTGGCATTGTCATCGTAAAGTTTGTCATTTTTAATGGTAAACGTACTCAGAACGTTTTGTCATACGAGTAATATTTGTGTTGTTTACAGATACTTTGTCAAAGAAACAAATATACCCTGGCCAGAACACCCCAGTTGAGAGGTGAAAAGGCCATTAAAAAACGAAGAAAAAGAAGAAAGAAAAAAAAAATTTGGTTAAAAAAATGGAACTAAATCGTGAGCATTTTCGTGCGATGATTTTCTATGACTGTTGACGTGGATTAAACCAACAACAGTGTGCCGATCCACTCGCTGCGACTTTTGGTGACGAAGCACTATTTTGGGCTACCATATTATGCTGGTTTTCTGAATTCAATCGTGGTCGCATTTTGTTACAGGACGAATTTCGTGAAGATCGCCTAAAATTGGCTTTTATGACAGAAAAAATGCTTTGCGTTTACTGATATTTCAAGACCGTCGTGTGACATACCGTGAGATTGAAGCATGCTTGGACATTAGTTCCATTTGAATACATTTAATATTATGCAAACATTTGGTCGTCAAAAAGATTTGTTCGCGTTGGATACCGCATAATTTGACAATCGCTCAAAAGAGGCTCTTTTCGATTGGTGCAAACAAATGTTTAAAAAAAAAATTGCGGTGCTTCAAAAGACGTCTATAAGATCGCAACAGGCGACAAATTATGGATCAATGCATATGAACCAGAAGTTAAACAACAATCGACTGTATGGGTCTTTCAAGACGAGCCAAATCCAACAAAAGTTATTCGCCCACGAAGCACTTCGAAGCAAATAGTCGCCTGTTTTTTCGGAATTACTTGACATGTCACCACCATTCCATTAGAGCAACGTAGAGTGGTCAATTTTGAATAGTACACCACAATTTATTTGCCAGAATAAGGGAAACCAATTTTAGAAGACAAATGATTCTCCACCACGACAATGTAAGCTGCATCAGCTCAAACAAGTGAACTTTTGAGCATTCAAAACATCGAATTGATGGATCGTCCACCGTACAGTCCTGATTTGGCACCCAATGATTTTTTTCTTATTCCAGCATATCAAAAATAAATTGCCAGGTCAACATTTTTCGACACCTGAAAAAGCGGTTGATACGTTCAAATCACATGTTTTGGAGGTTCCTCAATCAGACCGGATAAAGTGCTTTGAATATTGGTTTAAACGCATGCAAAAGAATATTGATCTTCAAGGAGAATATTTTGAAAAACAATAAAGCCATTTTCGATTGTAAATATTTGTTTTTACTTGTCTATCTCAAAACTTAAGTAGCAACCCTCGTACTTCCTGGAAAAATGCTAATTTAGTATTGTTTTTTAAAATAAAAAGCTGCACGTCAAAGAGTTAAGAAACCTTTATTATCAACATTTTATATGTAAGAAATTGAACCCAACACCTCAAGAATAATAGGTGAACGCGCCAACCACTTCACATTGAGGCGGACTTATCTTCACAATTTCCTCATTCGGGTTTTTTTTATCTGAGATCAGCTCCCTTAAAGCACAATAACATTTTGAATTTCATAATTTTTTTTTTTAAATTAAAAACATATTTGCTTTTTTATGATTTACCCAAATATTTCATTTTGTTGGCCATTTTCAACGAGTTGTTAATAACTCACTATTAGGAAATGGAATCAAGTTGGGGTAAAGTGGGATTCCAATCACGGAACTTTGGTCCGTGAGTCCGAGACACTAGCCACAGGACCACAACTCAATAAAAAATGAAAAATTTGTTATACTAATATTACTAGTTGTTTGGTTATTTTCTTATAAACTAATTAAATTATCCAAAAATATATGACTTCAATTACACGTTTTTTGTTGGTAAGAATTAATTTTGTACTTGAAAATCATTGCAAAACAACCCTATTTATGAGGTCCACTGAGAGTCCGCCCTCTCACAAATATGCAATATGTATATCTAGAAACTTCCATGAATACTTTACCCCTCTAGTTCGTCTCCGATACATCAAAGTGGAGACATTCGACCCCGCGAGATTACCCACAATAATGACTGTGCAAAATTATTAGCATATTAATTAAAGAAAACGTAATTAAAACACTTGGATGTTAGTGTCGTGTGGTCTGAACTCGACACTCGTTAGAGAGCATTGTTAACTCTCGTCTGGACTTAACCCAATCACAAAATAATCCAACACCCCATCATAAAAAAGATTAGTTAAATGAACGTACGAGCAAGAAGTTTTGATTTTGCTTGTTACTCCGTGCCCCTGGTTTAGAAATCTTTATTTTCTAGTCGGGTCTTTATCAGACATGGGAAAAGTTGGCGCCCTTTTTGCCACGGGAAGCGTTCTGACATTTTATGGTGCCTATTAATGTATTTATTAATGTACTTCAATATAAATAATTACGGGGTTGGTGTTTTCCAATTAATTTCGTTTTATTGGCGCCTTGATGCCGAAGAAAACTAAGCTAATTACGCAACATTATTCTTCAATAGGTTTTGTTGGAAATGTTATTGAAAACAAGTTGAAGACCTCGGTAATTTCAATCGCGGCTTTATTTTTCAGACAATTGGGATTAATTAATATTTCAAAGGTATAAAATGTTTTTAAAATCGTAAGTCTTTATTTATTTTCCTAATAATTGTAGTCTTTACCTTAAAAAATACGCGGACCGAGTATACCTAGTCTAAAACGTTCAAGTTTGTTCGTGGAAACTCTTGGTGGAAGTTCATCGTAATTTATTATAGAAATGAAAGACATTTTATTCTTAGCTCAACATTTTTTGTTTTAAATAAGAACTAATTGTTTTATACTTCCAACTATGCTTTTATTAGATTTAATGTTTCTTATATCAAGTTTTTTCCTGAGGGTAGCCATCGAGTCAAAAACACTCGTCCCACGTTCTGGTTAAATTACACATACATAACTGTATTCTTCATCCACCTAGATACCGTCTTTACATGTACGTTCAATATGCTAATACTTCTTCCTTTCTTTTTAGATTATTGAATAGAATATATTTTCTGTGGGGAAACTTGTAAGATGATCTCAATATTTTGTGGGAATTTCCATCTCTAGGGCGATAAAGAAATAAATATCCGGATGGGATCGTTTTGAAAAAGTATCCAAAGGTCTTGGGTCAGCCGCGGACCGATACGTTTGGCTGTACGAGTATGGGGAAGAGTTCCCTTTGTTCCTCGAAGATGAATGCTCACCGGGAGATATGAGAAGCTACAATGGCTTCAATACTGAGAGCCACTGTTATTTATCTTCACAAAAATATTGTACTTATTTCACGTAAAAATATTGTGCTCATTTTGTTAACGTAAATATTGTGTTTTCATTAGTTGTTGAACTGTACAAGTTATCCATATTTTAGATACTAATTTGAAGTCAAAATATGTGATGATGCTAATTTCACGAAAACATATTAATATATTACTAGTTTCAAGTAAATATTAAGAAAATACTGGCTTCGTCATAATATTTAAGGTAAAATTTTAAACATAAATTGCGGTTTTAATTTTATGTAAATATGTTAGAGTGTACTAGTTTTCTATAAACAGGGTAGGTGTTGGTTAGTGATACGAGTACTAATTTTATGTAAAAAAATAAAGGGAGTACTAATTTTAGATTTAATAAGGTACTCATTTTAACTACAAATATGCTACTGATTTTACGAAAATATAGGTAACTAGTTTCCCTTAAAAAAAATTGTCGTAATTTTAAGTAAAAATATGGTACTCATTTTAAGTAAAAATATGGTTCTAATTTCATGTAAATACAATGCTGGTACTATTTTCAAATTAATACTTTAAGTAAAAATATGGATCATATTTCATGTAAATAAGTTAATTCAAGGTTTCCATGAATATTTTAGGTACCTGTTAATAATACATTTACTGTAAAAATATGGTCCTCATTATATGTAAGTAAAAATGTGATAGTAATTTTAAATCAATTAAATTAATTGTTTTCAATAAATATTTTACACACTGATCTCATTAAAATGAAGTAGGTACTGAATTTACACAAAAGTATGTATTTATTTCAAAGTGAAATTACTGATTTCTCATAAATATTGTTGGTATTTATTTCAAGTAATAAAATGATAATAATTTTACGAAAATTTAAGTACTTGTTTTTAATAAATACAGTGCTTAAAGTAAAAAAATCGTATGAATTATATATTGCAACTATTGCACGTAAAAAATACTCCTTATTTCATGTAAAAATGAAGTACTGATTTACATGAGACCAAATACTAGCTTTACAAAAAAGGAGCTTCTTATTTCATTTGAAAATATTGGAGAAACTCATTTCACTTTAAATAATGTTTGTGTGTATCTACTTATTTTACTTTTGAAATACTTTAGGTAGGTACTTATTTAATTATTTTACTTAAAAAGTTTGTATTTCGTAATATTTTTTTTTTGTAGTCATGTTAATTCTTAAGGACATAGCTATACATTTAATCAATATGAACAATTCGGTTATTTTTAATTCCGTGTACTCAAAACCCACCTTTCACTTATTTACAAAATGATTTTTTTTAAAAAATTTAATACAAAACTATTTCGTACATTTTCTATTAAAAATAATACTACACACACGTACAAATATTCATTATTTTCGAATTTATTTAAATTTAAACTATAGTTTAGTTATATTCAATGCATTCATGCTCATTTACCATGTAAAAAATATATATTTCTGCATTGATAAATTAATTTTCTCGTAACCTATTTTTATTAATTGTAAATACGAGTTAGGGTCTGGGAAGTTAACATGTAAATGAGTATATTTTTATGTTTTTATCTTCAATTCCGAGCATTTACAGTTACATGTTACCAAAGAGTTCCACATGTTCGCAAAAAAAATGATTTTACTTTATGGATAATTGAAGATAACAACTCTGTTAGCTTTCCATTGTAATCGGGGCACAGAAATATTTTCTGTCGCTTGTAACGATAACCCGTTTAACCTCCATTATTCTTTCTACCCCCTCTTTTTTTATATCAGGGGTCGATTTGAAGAGTTCGCGTGTGGGATGATAAAAAAAGTCAACATAACAATAACTATTTTGTTACATTTATTATGCTATATTCCAAATACAAAAATGTTTTTATTTATCTTTGCCCGCTTAAAAATATAAAAAAACGCATAAAGTATGTTTAGTTTTGATTCGTATGTGCATGAAAGTAGATATTTAAAATAACAATTATTTTGTCTAAATAACTAACAGAAAACACCACTTAAACAGAAATAATAAGAAACAAATTACACAATTAAACATAAACAAATAAACCTTAACTGATTTCTTTTGAATTTCAGTATATTACTTTTTCGTAGACATTATTTTAATTATTTTTTAAAAAATAACTTTAAAAAAAACATTTTTCGTACATTTTAATTTTTATATTCCTTTTAATGATTTATTTTTTTAACAATATGTTGGCGTATTCATTGGATGAAAGTATTGTGTTATTTATAAATCAACGGTTTAAAGAACCTTTTACAATAAAAAGTTTTACAGAAATAATCACAGCAGTGAACAATTCATTATGCAATATATAATATGAAAAATTTGAAAATATAGATTACACAAACATCACTCTGTCAGATTTAAAATTTACACTAAAAATGTATTATGTAACTTAGTAGACATTATAATAATAAATATGTACATCTCCCCTCCCCTTCTTATCCTCTCTTCAAGCATTCTTGTCCTTATCCCGCCCAATTTACAGTAACTTAATGTTCTTAAAATAAATATTTTAAAAATCTTTGATTATTGAGTACATGAAAATAACATTTTTAAATGTATAAATTGTATGTATTTATTTGATATGTAATATATTTTCTTTACTAACTTTGTCAACTATGTGGAAATCTGTTATTAGTTCTGAGTTTATACACTATATCTGTTTGTTTACTAAAAATATGTATGTAGAATTGCTGATTTCCCAAATAAAATAAAATAAAATAAAATAAATAAATAAAGTTGAAAAATTAAAACTTAACAACTTACTGAAAGAAAAATATTTTTAAAAAAAAACGACAAAAAAGTTTAAAAAAAATATATCTTATATAACAAATAAAAGATAACAATTAAAGCGAGAAAATCTCATGTTCTTAATATAAATATAACAAAGTAAAGCTGAGAATAATTCAACATAAACTTAAAATGACTAGTATTTAGGTAATAATGACATGTAAACTTTTTATGTTTTCTTTGCCTCGTTTATCTACTGTATATTATTTGAAGTGTTTATTTCTACAAAATACGTATTTTTTGTAAAATAAAAAGCAAAACGTGCCGTGTATATTGATAAATAAAAAAATAAATATTCAATATTAAGAACATTAAACATCTCGTTATATAATAATAATAATACATTTTATTCCAGTAAAATGGCGAGCCAATTATATCATAAAAAACAAAAACATATTTAATTGAAATGTAACAATGTAGAGATAACATACATAATTTATAATATATAAACTTCAAGTACCAAGAATAAGTACTTTGACGGACATTAAATATATAAATAAAAAAAATAAAGATTAAAGTTTCAAAAAAAAATTCAACTAAAAAACAAAACAAAATCGAATGAAAATAATCAACATGTAAGGACAGAAAGAAAAACAATGGAATGGTTTTTGTACAAGTGAGATAAATAAAATATTTTTTCTTATATTATGTTCTTACGGTGGTCTTCAGCCATCGCTTGGCTTTATATTATATTGACTTTAAATACCTTAAAAACTTTCCTTTCAACAAACAAGCCAGTTATCAAATTAAAAACAAACTTTTAAATTTATTTCAACAGAGGGGGAAAACGTTTTTGAGAAGGTAATATGGAAGTCTGGGCATTTACAGGGCTTATGGCCTGTCATTGGCTAGTTTATGTGGCCACTTTACACACTGTGTAACATTCACCATTCTGCCCATGTTTGAACATCCACATTTCCTCAACTCTTCCATCTGTTGACTTTTGTGAAGTAAAGCAGCTTAAACCTTTATTACGTGGATGAGATTCATCCAGCTGAACCAAATCACCTATTAGGCAACGCCTGAACACAATTTTCCAATTTTTGTTCAAACAAGGGCAGAATGTAAAAACGTTTTCCCTGTCTGTTGAAATAAATTTAAATATGAATAGCTCCCTAGGGAGACAATCCAGCCAGTCAGCAAGCATTTGGACATACTCAAACATTGTTAAAAACAAACTTTTCAGTGTGATGCCGACTACCAACTTAAGCAGAAAAAGTAAAGACATATATAGATACCAGAAACAAAATAATAATATTGCTGCTGTTTTTATGGGTACGAGAGAATATAAAACTTATATCTATGTATTCAAATGACCGCCTAGTCTTAAAGTGTTAATAGATATTATTTTTTAAATTAATAACCAGCTGAACTTTTATTTAAGAAGCTTGTCAGCAGGTGCGAAATAGTGGATATAGAAAGAGGTTATAAAAATGCACCACAACTTGTGGAACAATTGTCAAAAAAATATTTAAACTTGTTGCAACAGAGAAGGAAAACATTTTTGAGAAGGGATATGGAAGTCTAGGCATTTACATTGTTTTCAGGCGTTAAATAGTAGGTGAATTGGTATAGCCGAATGAATCTCACGCACATGATAAAGATTTCAACTCTTTTACTTCACAAAAGCCAACAGATGGAAGAGTTTAGGAAATGTAGATGTTCAAACATAGGCAGAATGGTAAATGTTAGACAATGTGTAAAGTTGCCACTTGTGACAGGTCATAAGCCCTGTAAGTGCCTAGACTTCCATATTCCTTCTCAAAAGTGTTTTTTCTCTCTGTTGTAACAAATTCAAATATGAATAACTCCCTAGGGAGGATATCTAACAGTCTGCAAGCATTTGGACATACACAAAATATTTAAAAAAATACTTTTCTCTGATTTCTGTCTTGTAACTGGCAAGATTCAAACCCGCGGCACTTGTCTCATGGTAAGCCTTTTAACCAACTGCGCCACGCCGCCTGTTCATTTATATTCTGAGGTCCTGTATATTTTAATAACTCAAAACAGTTTGTTATGAAATTTGGTGGTAAAAATAATGTATAGAATCACAAGAACACCTAGTTTTGCTCTTCCTTTGTCCGGCTGAACTTCCTTGCTACGCCTGTAGCGAATATACATACGTAGCGTAGGCGTAACTCCCTGAAGAGAATGAAGGCAATCAATCAAAACTCACACATTCAAACAATCTACCCGTATTTTTACCCTATTTACTGTAGTAAAAAATTTCTGTTTTTTCTGTTCTCTACAAAATAAATTTATCTGCAAAAATTGTACTGTAATTATTGATATCAATCCAAGTCATTTTTTAATGTATAAAATAAAGAATGCTGGCAAATCATATGCTATGTAAATACCTAGACCTCCATATTTTCAATAGTACTATTTTACCTCATATCAATACCAGAGGGAAAAAAAATAATTGGTATACAAAGATATAAATTTACAAAAAATATTGTTATAGTATTGACAATACTTTGAGCATGTCGAAATGTTTGTAGACAGGCTGGATATCCTCCAAGAGATCTACTTTGATCTAAATTTGTAGCAACAAAGAGGGAAAACATTTTTGATAATATTGAAATATAGGCATTTACATTACTAATTACCTGATTTTGGCTGGATTAAGTGGCCACATTTCATTCACCATTCTGCATATTTTTAAACATCCACATTTCCTCAACTCTAGCCTGATGGAGTTATTTCAGAATTAAAATCATAGCAATGAGAATACACTACACAATTTTTTAATTTTTTTTTTGGCTTTATTTGATATTCTAAAAAAAAGTTAAAAGCCACTGAACTCACCATAGTAGGTTAAAAGCCCAGTAAATGCTTAAGTTTCCACATTCCTTAGTGATTCCATCGTCTCGGTAGAGATATCTTTAAAATAAAATTTAAATGATATTTTCATCACCATCATGTGTTTTAATTTTTTAAACAGATTTTTTAATATATGTCACTGCTCATTTATAAGCTTTTTAATTTTTATATTGTAATGATCTTTTCAAACCTCTTTTAGTGCATTGTTTACACTTTTTCACGCTTAAAAGCCGATATCGAAAAAGCACTTTTTAGAACTGCTTTTTCCATTTAGCTGTATGAGAGATTGTATTTTTCTTAAGAAACTGAAGCCAATTCTCCGCTTGAGCTGGCGCATGGCGCCTAGATTGGTTTGTAGGCATTATTACTTCCGACTTGCCATCCTATCACCTACTCACTTATTATGATCTCCTGATAGCAATCCGAAAATTCTTATCTTAAACACAATATTCGATGTGTTCATAGAGATAGAAAACCTCTTTGAGAAAGGAAAGTAGTAGTTTAAACATTTACAGGACCTGTCATCGGCTAGTATTATTATTGTTAATTTATTATTATATCCGTATTTGAACATTCGTATTTTTCAATTCTTTTATCTGTTGGCTTTTGTAAAAAGAACAGGTGAGGTCTTGAATTAAATCGATTTAATCAGTTACCTGAGATTAACATATGATTCAAACCGTTTCAAGTTTTAAAAAAGCGTATTGAAACATATAATCAGAACCTTTTTTTAGTAAAAAAACATTGTAAAACGTTAAACATTAGTTCGTGGGAATAATGTTGTATACAGTTGAATGCATTCAAAGTTTTTCTTACTTGTAAATCAAACAGCCTAGATTTATTATAATATTACGTAAAAAATATATAAGACATTATTGTATTTTTTTACAAGAAATATTTTATATGGAAACAAGGACACTCATTTGATTTCGCTACTCATAATTTCATGAAATTTGCAACAAGTTTTGTCTTCACAAAGCACGAAGACGGACTCACAGATCAGAGATCAAAGATTTGAACTCAATCTACAATAACTTGATTTCTATTCTTACAGTTATTTATGACTTATTTCAACTGAGAATAGCTTCGAAATTAAAATATTTGGGTGAATCAAAAGTTGCAAATCCATTTTTTTATATTGTATTTTCAATACAAAGCTTAACAGCAAATATATATATTTTTTTAAATTTAACGATATTCGAGACAACGAAAAAATCCACGTAGTCTGTAGAGATTAAACTGATTGAAATATTTTGCATGTACGTATGTACAGATAATCATTTTATATATTGAAAACATCATCCCGTCTACAAAAGGGTTTTGATGAAAAATCAAAAACTTATTTTCTACATGCATGATTGTCGGCTCATATGACGCTGCTAAAAATACAAAAAAAATGTGGTAAATATCGGCGACCTCCATGGTGTAGTGGTCAAAACGCTTAGCTCATACACGGGAGGTCCCGGGTTCGATTCCCGGTGAGAACATAAAATTTAAATTTGTTTTTTCTCAAGTCTGATGTAATTCATTACTGTTATTGGGCTTCCTGGCCTGTTGTGGTGCAAAAAAATACTAATTATAGTAAAAATAAAAAAAAAACACTTTCGGGTTTGGTGGCAAATCAGTCACAATATTATTTTTTTAATATCACGAGGATTTTCAAAATAATTTGTTTTGCGGTTTACTTTTTTCATTTTTCATTGTTAAACCTTACGGGTTACATACATTTAACAAAATATTTTTACTTTTAAGATTCAGATTCTAAATGTTAATAAAAATATTTTTAACATCTTTTGTAAAGGTTGTCTGAGTCTTTTGTTTAGTTGTGTCTGGTAGTTTATTGTATAATTTCAGTTCGCTGGTTTATTAGTCTCGACTGTCCTTGTCTCGTTTTAGAAGGTTGTCTGTGATATTTTTCTGATATTCTCGTATTGTGTTTATGTTTACTACAGTTTTTTTCAAGTTTTAATTCTTCGTCTACAATTACATCAGTGGCTTATTTATGAATAAATTTTAAGGATTCTTGTTTAAAGAGTTCAGTTACATTTAATTGTTTGGTTTGTTTAAAAAGTTCTTTAGTTGCGGTTAGATAGGGTAGGTCATATACTAACTTTAATTCTTTTTTTCGGTCGTTGTAGTCTATTTATGTCATTTTGATATCCTATTCCCCATAGTAGTTACATTAAACATATTTTAGTTTTTAAATAGGCTTCAAACCTAAGATTTTTTACCGTTTTTGGAACAAAGTTTTTGATTTAAAAAAAAGACTCGATAATGTTGCCACTTTGCTAATCAAATTGTTGATATGAATTGTCCATGTTAATTGTCTGTCTATTGTTAGTCCTAAGTATTTAACATGTTCAATTTCAGTTAGTTGTTCATTATTTATGTAAACATCTACTTTATGACATTTTTTTCTAGATTCAAAACGGACAATATTGCATTTTTTTTCATTAAATGTAAGTAAGTTTGTGTTTGATTTTTATAGAATAGGCCAATGTCATCGGCATACATAATAATTTTTTCCTCTAAAATTATACAGTGATAAGTCATTAATATGTATAAAAAACAAATATATAATAATTTTTAAATAGCCACACAATTAAGGTAAAAAAAACCTTTCCGATTTTGTCTAACCTGTACTCCAACACAATCGCACAATATGTGTCCTATAAATCTCCATTCGTTTGAAGTCCGTGTCTATTTGAGTCCTCCTGCCACGCCCCATATGCCCTCCATAGTCCAATCAACATTTAAATTGCGACTGGACCACACAGTCCTTTGCCATTCGCCAAACAAACGGTCAACTATATATGGAAATGTGATCTGCCGGCCAATTTGTGAGTCGCGAACTGACAACATATGAATTTCATTCCAAATGCTTGCAGACTGGCTGGAGTTTCTCCCTGGGGAGTTATTCGTATCTAAACTTGCCGCAACAGAGAGGGGAATCATTATTTAGAAGGGAATATGGAAGTGTAGGCATTTACAAGGCTTATGACCCACCATTCGCTGGTTTAAATGGCCACTTTACACACTGTGTATGAATCTTACACGGTGAGTAAAGTGGCCACTCAAACCAGCCAATGACAGGTCGTAAACTCTTTAAAAGCCTTGACTTCCATATTCCTTCCTTAATAATGTTTTCCCTACCTGTTGCAGCAGTTAAGATATGAATAACTCCCTAGGGAGGAAATCCAGTCAGTCTGCAAGCATTTGAACATACTCAAAAATTGTTGAATTAACTACCTAGTAAAAAAAGAAGCCTACAAATTGAGAAATTGTTTTCAGGCGTTGCCTAGTAGATGGTTTGGTTCAGCTGGGGAATCTCAGCCACATGATAAAGTTTTTACTTTACTTCACAAAAGTCAAGAGTTGAGAAAATGTGGATGTTTAAACATGGGTAGAATGTAGAATGTTACACAATGTGTAAAGTGGCCACTTAAACCAGCCAATGACAGGTTATAAGCCCTTTAAATGCCCAGACTTTCATGTTCCGTTCTCCATAATGTTATCCCTCTACATTGCAGCAAGTTCATTAATTCCGTTCAAATTAACAAATACAAATATTATTTGAGAATTGGTCCATGCCAATTATTTAAATTGTATATTTCCAAACGAGAACAATAACAAACTGCTTATACCACTCACATACCCACATATTTGTGTGGGGCAGTAATTCTTTATAGTCTACAGCAAAAAGCACAAGAAATAAATAAAAAAACGCGAAAAATTCGATAAAATAAAAAATCAGTAATATAAGATATCAAACATTGATTTGAGTCTACTGAACACTTTATTTTATTTTTTCAAATATAAAAACAAAAATTTCGTGACAATTGTTTCGCCTTGTTATGGCATTTTCAAACGAATGTAAATTTTGCACTGTTTCACGATATTTTCATTTTAATTTTCTATATAAAATCATCTAGATGGCTATACCAGCCACCTTCAATTTTTTTAATGATTTTGAAATGATTAACTTATTGATTGAGTTTTAAAATGCATTAACAAAGTAAAAAAATTGTCACGAAATTTGTGTTTTTATATTTGTAAAAATAAAATAAAGTATTCAATAGACTCAACTCAGTGTTTGATTTTTTATATTTTAAGTTTAAATGTGGATTTCTACAAAATAAACACTAAATCAATCAATAAAAAAGCTGGTTCGTACAAAAAGTTATATAATGTTACACAAATCGCAAAACCCTTTTCTTAAAAACGCTTATCGAGTCTTCAAAGATATGTATGTTATTCGCAATATATTTTTCTGTAACTAACAACGTTTACCACATATACATGCAAGATAGAGAATTATAATATCATATATTGGAGAAGGAGAATTGATCATGAGCAACTATGAATATATTATCTTAATTACGTAGTCGCGGCTTAGCGTGCATATATTAGTGTAATATTATTAATAAGCGATTTATCGAGGATGATACTTAATAATGTTATATAACCAGGTAAGACCTTTTGCGTTGCGTATTTCGTTTTAATAAGATCCTTTGCTTCTAGTTGCATTGTTTAAAAAATCAGAATCTTTTACGATAAATCAAAACTGTTCTGCTTGCAATAATAAATAAATAAAACGTTTTTGTACATATAAAGCTCAATACGCCGCTAGATTTTTTTTTTTATTTTATAAATTTGGTAAAGCCTTACGAGTTACATACATTTAACAAAATATTTTTACTTTTAAAATTCATGTTCTACAGTTGATGATAATATTTTTAACATCTTTTGTAAAGGTTGTCTGAGTCTTTTGTTTAGTTTTGTCTGGTAGTTTATTGTATAATTTCAGTCCCTGGTTTATTATTAGTCTCGACTCTCTTTGTCTCGTTTTAGAAGGTTGTTTATGATAGTTTTCTGATATTCTCGTATTGTGTCCATGTTTACTACAATGTTTTTCAAGTTATAGTTCTTCGTCTACAATTACATCAGTGGCTAATTTATGAATAAATTTAAAAGATTCTAGTTTAAATAGTTCAGTTACATTTAATTGCTTAGATTGTTTATTGAGTTCTTCAATTGTTGTTAGATAAGGGAGGTCATATACTAACTTTAATATTTTATTTTGCTGTCTTTGTAAACTATTTCTGTCATTTTGATTTTCCTGTTCCCCATAGTAATTTCGTATAATATATTTTAGTTTTTACATAGGCTTCATACATGAGATTTTTTTCCGTTTTTGGAACAAAGTTTTTAATTTAAAAAAAACTTATTTATTCTTTTTTTCCATATGCGGTCTGAGTGGACCATGTGGATATCACCAGACGCCTCCTTCCAGAAGTATCGCCAGCCGGCACTCGCACCTCATCTCACGTCAATCCCGCGTCCCTCAGTTTCGCCGAAAAATCGTCATCGGCGGCCTGCTGGACAGAGGAAGCCGGCAGGTGTAAAGAAGAGGTAACTTGAGTCAGGACTCTCCTGAGGCATCCGCAGCACGTGTCCAAGCCAGGTCCGTCACCGCAGCTCGTTATAGGAGGCTGCTGCGTTCGTCATTGTACTTCAGTGTTTGTCATGAAATCGAACTACCTGCCTTATTTTTTTTTTTTTTATTTTTTTATTTATACCTTATATTCTCTGCAAGCACTTACTCTTAAACTCAGAGAACTTTAGTGTTTTTAGTTTAAGTAAGGCGCCAAGATTTGCACCCTTACAGGAGAAGTTACTGGCACTATAAAATATTGAAAAACTAAAGAGAGTTGTGCTTTTTCTACTTCAAATTATTGAGCTTTTATTGCAAAATTTTGGTAAAAAATCATCGGTTAATAAGGCACCTTTTGTGGGAGTCTTACTTTCTAAAAGTTTATTGATAAAATTTTTGGTCTAGGTATGTATTTTAAATCTTTATATTTTTCTCCTTCTTTCTATAGATTTCGCGATCTGTTTAGACCATCTTAATCTTTCTTTCTATCTCTTTAGTAGTCATCCTGGTGGTTGACGACCCTCTGGAGTCTCATGCATCACGATCTTAATAATTCTCGCTGCGTCCACCTTCTCAACGTGGTCTCTCCAGAATCGTATTCTCTGCCTACTCCATCTCAGTGTCCTCCTTATTGCAGAATCTGCGAAACCCTTCGTTAGATATCCTAACTCCCTAACTGTGAGGGCTCTACCTATGAAACGTCGTAATGTTTTCATTTCTCTTGTTCTAAGGAGCTTAATGTAATGTAATTTTAAATAAATAATAGTGGGTTCACTATACGAAGAGTACATCAAACCCGAATAACGTACATTAATAAAACTATTTCTTACATTTCCGTGCATAGAACTAGAATTATCTTCAATTAATTTCATGATTAAATGGCATTTACGTTGTTAAAACTTTTGTTTATGTATTTATTATGAGTGCATTAGTTAGGTTTGTATCCGGGCTATTAAAAATGCAAATTGAAATGGAGTTAGTACATCCCTAGTCAAGTCAGTTCTGTTAATCCATCAAATGCTGTCGTGAACAATAACCGAATATATCATTTATGTTAATTCTCTGCTAGACCTATCATTACACTCAAATTCAAATTCACTCTTTAAATTATTTCATTTTATCTTTTCTATCGAGGATATTACTCCAAATAACAAGTTTTAGGTTTCTCTGTTTTTTCCATGCTAACAAGATGTTTTTCCTTCAATTTTATATACGTAATTAATTAAAATTACGTTTGCAATTAAGTTTAATGCGCAAGTGTTTAAAATAATAACTATTCTTATTTAAAGTTCCATATTATTTGTGCCGGACTGCACGTTATGTATTTTTTAAATTTATGCGGAATATAATGTTTGAATACACGCATCCTCACACGAAAAACTTGCACACATGCACTTCTATGAATTAATATCTAACTGAACTGGATTTTTATAATTGTATTTATGTGGAAAACTGATTTGGCTTTATTTTATGTTTTTTTTATAATGTTGTGTATATTTTTTTGTATTGCTGTTGTTTTTCTGAATAAACACAATATTATTTTTTTTAAATCGGTACACGCAATTTCTGTTTTATAACGTAATTTTAATAAAAATTTTGTAAAGAATATTTAAAATTAAAATAATAACGTTTTAAAGTCATTTGGCATAAGTTAAGTATTTTACCAAAAACAAATTACATTTAAATGTACACGGCGCGACGTAACCTAAAAAAATACATAAACACAATAAAATCAAAACTTTTTTTTCATTTTTAGGACACGTTTTATAGTACTTTTTGCCAAATAATTTGAATAAAGTTCTCATTGATATATTGGAACTGTGATAGAGAATATTTTGACGTAGAGATGCGGAATTCTCGCAACTTTTGAAATTTGTACAGTTAAAGCGCTTAAGAAACAAGGCAGAGTAGTGAATGTTACGCAGTGTGTCAAGCGGTCACTTAAACAAACCAATTACAAGTCTTAAGCCCCGTTAATGTTTATGACCTATCATTGGCCTCAGGGGGTTAAATTCAACCCTTGTCAATAAAAATTTAGTAAATTCCAAATATTGTGGATTCATTTATTCGTTGAATTAAAAGTGGGTGGCGATATGTTTAAGAATTATACGCATGTCTTATTGTTTCCTTTAGTATTTTGTTCGGTAGTTTCTGCGCAACCCTTTGGAGCGATTTTCCCACTAACATTTTAATAAATTCTTCAATCAGCCCCTTTCTTCGCTTCCTCCGCTGCGCTAACGAGTTTTGTGCCGAACCATATTCTTATTACTGTTTTAATTGCACTTTATTGATGCGCCACAATGAAAGCTCATACGCTTCCAGCGAGCCTTCCTCCACTGTATACCTCTCCCTCACCCCCGAAGGAAACGGGGAGGACGCGAGATATTGTAGCAACCCCTTCTGAGAGTTTGTCTTTGAAACCGCCGCGAAGCAAGAGCAGGCTACCCATTGTGGTCTTTTGTACCTTTAAGATAAAGTTTTCATAATTATTTTCAAATTTCTGTTCATTATCCGCGAGTTGAATCGATGCTTGAAGGTAATATCATTAACATTGGAGTGGTCTGGGGAAGGTGGAGGAGGGTTGAGAGGTGGGTAATATAATGCGACTTCAACTTGAGGCAAAAATAATTATTAAAATTTAATCAAATTAATTCTATGAAACAACCTGATATTTAACTAGTGCAATAAAAATAGATATCATAAGATTTTCGTTAATTAATGCATCATATTTTGTTTGTATCTTAAAACATATATTATATATACGTGTTTCGTTATGAGTACATCAAACGTTCGTTATGAGTACTCAAAAAACTAGAAACTTTTAAGTATAACAATTTCATAAACCGAGATTTTAAAATAATTTTACTCTACTGTCATTTTCTCTTCTCTGTGAGTTTGCAAAGTTTCATTATCACCCCCTATCCTGCCTTTTATCAATCGTAGGTGCATAGGGTATCGGCACAAATTTGATTTCTTTAATTTTATTTTATTTCCCTTTGTTTTACTTTATTACATTTTTTTAATTTTCACGTTTATTGTTTTTTTTTTCTTTCATATTTTACATTATTTTATTTTATTTTGCTTTATTATTTTATGTTGTATTTTGTTTTTTTTTGCGTATTTTTTTAAAATCTATTTTATTATATTCTATTTTATTTTTGTACGGGGCACCCATGCACGCACCGCACAAATGTTTACTCCGAAGATAAAATAATGCACATGAATTATTTTCATAAAGTTTATATTTGAAGCACTAAGTTTGTGGTTATTCAGTAAAATACAAGTTACATTAAATTTGAAATTTAAAATTTAAAATTAGTGGTTAAAAACAAAGTTGTTTTATTTATTTTTTTGAACTATTTTTGACTAAAAAAATATAGAAAAAAAAAAGTTAATATTTATATTATGCATATAATATGATACATACTTGTAACCGAAATTAGATCTTATGTGTAGTCTTTTCAATATTTCTATGACTTTTGACTTAAATTTACGTCATTGCTTATAATTTATAAAATGAAAAGCATGTTGATATTGCGCTTTAATAGCCAGTTCTAGGACTGTAAAATGAAATGTTGGATCCTCGAATCATACTCTTCCATTTATCCGAAATAAGAATCAAAAGTTTTATAAATTTGTTTTGTTTGTTCAAAAGATTGCTGAAAATAATTTCAGACATACAGTAATCAAATAATTTAAAAATTTAATTAAATATCTATTATAGCATCCGAGTCATTGACACAGAGAGGATGGTGGCAAAATATAAACCTCCCTCTGTAAAAAAATAGGGGGTGTATGGCTTATCTGTCCTAGGCAGAGTAGGAGATTTTGGGGTGGCGACTTGGGAAGCTGGAGGTTGGAAATATTGGCGAAACTTAAATTAATATTAGCCACTAAGATTACTCGCAAAAATGGTCGTACGTTTCATTATAATTATCCATGGGTATACTACGAGAGAAGATAAATTTTCAGACTAACAAGAATCTTAGCACTAGAGACGAAAAGCTGGACACATTTCAGATTGCTAAAAAGAAGTAACAATAGTCGCACAATAGGTTCAGTTAGTAAGCGACCGAAATGTAATCCAAAATTTAATTTAATTTTTTTTATGAACATATTTTTCAAAATATTTTTTGCACAAAATTAGTTTTAAAATCTTTCTCACTAGAAAAATTTGTTCTAAAGAGGACTGCATAGTGTTATATTTATTTTTTATGCATTTCACTTGTCATTAATTTTTTTTTTAAGATTTAGATTTCTCTTTTGAAATATTGTTTGTATCAGTCAATTTAATTTTATGGAAAGCATGTTAAACAATTAGGCAAAAAATAATTCTTGGACCTTCATTATTTATTTATTTTAAAATTAATTGCATAATGTAAGTGTACATATCTAATAACAGGGAATCTTTATAAAACTAGTGAATGTAAAATAAAAACAGAGCGTTATCTGTTTAGGATAGTCTCCATCTAACATGGTTTAGCCTGTTTTAAGATAGAGTTTTTTATCTTTTAAAGTATAAGTAGTTCTATACTAATATAACGATAACCTTCTTTTTTTACCTCTTTTTTCATTTTTTCCTTTGAGTAATGGTATTGATTTAAGATAACTTGTACACAAATACATTTATTTATATTTTTATATAACTTAAGCTTTTTTCCTATTGAATATGTTTTAACATGAATTATAAAAATAAAACGTTTATTTACTTGGTTGGTTGGAAGAAATTGCCATTTGGCAATAAGCCCGCCAATGTACAATTAACATTATGTGCAAAAAAAGAAAGTAAACTATTTAATTTTCAATGCCTAGACAATCAAATGTAAGAAATTGATATTTATAAAGTATAAATATGTGCCAAGAATAGATGTGACTTAAACACAAATAATATAGTATAATATATAATAAAAAAAACTAATGTAAAGTCATGTTATACGTAAGAATATAAATAATATATGTACCAATTATATAAAGTGCTACGTTTTTTAATCTACTTATATTTTTTTTAAAAGTCTCTCGCTACACTATTTTTATGTGCAGTTATTTTTATTTTAAATATTGACTATGATATAATATTTTGCCCTCATTATATACTCGTATTCATGTTCTTGAGCTTTCAGTCAATATTCTAAAAAAAAAGCGTAAGTATGGAAAATAATAAAATAAATATCTAAAGAAAGGTCAAGACATCTCGTTTAAAGACCTCAAAAACATTTGAACTATTGGGCTTCAAGGTTTTATATTATTACTATCGGTCTTATCATCATCAATAATACAAAATCCTAGATAAACGTTTGTCGCAGGAGACAAAATTATTAGTTCACAATGGAGTCCTGGTGCAAGCCCTTATTTGCGGAGTGAAGTGTAGAATTGGAAAAACAAGACAAAATTGGTGCACAAATGTCGACATTCGTACATTATGTAAGGCTGAGATCAGCATTATTGATAAAATCAAGAAAGGTGTTCTCCGTTGGATTGGATATGTAGAGCAAATGGACACCGAAAGAACTGCCAAAAAGATTTTAAATACGAATGTTGATGAATTCAGAAATCGAGGAAGGCCGAGAAAGATATGACATAACCAAATTTTACAAATACTTGAAGATGGACATGTCAAAAGTCGGAATAATCTTAGTTAAATGGTCAGCGCATTTGCCTTCCTTGCAGAGTTAGGGAATGATTCCGGATATAAAACCGGTGTTCTTACTCTAAAATATTACAAAATTCCTTTACTGGAACCTGAAACGTAAGACTAATCAATTTACTATCGTGCAACAATAAAGATCGAGATGCGCTAAGATACAGATTTGTACTCCTATTTATTTATTTATTTTATTTTACTTTATTTGGGAAACCAACAGTTCTACATACATATTTAAAGTAAACAAACAGATATAGTGTAGAAACTCAGAACAAATAACAGATTTCACAAAGTATACAAAGTTAGTAAAGAAAATATATACATATAATATAAATACATAAAATTTTATACAAATGAAAATGTTATTTTCGTATACTCGTAAATATTTTTCAATAATCATAAGAAAATGGATATTTTTTTAAGAACAGTAAGTTATTGTAAATTAGGCGGAATTAGGACAAGGATGCTTGAAGAAAGGATAAGGAAGGGAAGGGAGATGAACATATTTATTATTATAATGTCTACTATGGTTACATAATGCATTTTTACTGTTAATTTTAAATCTGACAGAGTGATCTTTGTGTTTTCTATGTCTTGAAATTATCGCAGTGTTAGTGTAAAAACGTAATTTCAAATGTAAATTTAATATTTACCATATCGGGAATCGAATCTTAAACCCATAAAGAGATGCTAGACAAAGGCGCTGACCACGAAACCATTTCGTTTTTTAAAATAAAAAATAAATATTTTTTGCAGGTATTGCAAAACGGGTTTTGTTTCTGATTATTCGTTAGATATACTAGAATATTAATCATTATATTGTTAGGTTTGAATTGTGTTTGATGTCAACAATATAAATTTGTTCTAAGTATTATTTAGAAAAAAACATATTTTAACGTTGCTGGCAAAAGTTCGTCTTTATTTTTGCCCTTATTTCGTTGATAAATTCAGAGAGAATAGCACCTGCTTTTTTAAATTAAGTTACATGAAACTCAGCTACCCGTTATGAAAAAGACATAATTAAAAACCAGCAGCTAAACACCGCCTGCCGAATAATGAATTGTGGTTACGTTTTTAATGACTCTTTTAGCTGCACCCCATTTTGATTACGTCAATAATACTTCCCGGCGTTAATTTTTTTCTGGAATCTTCGAAGTCAGTTTGTCTAGAAGCGAAGGTGCGTCAGGAGACTTGTTTACCCTTCTTTTCACCAGAAATTAGATTCATTAAGCTTCTGTACCCGCTCGACTCCCGAGGGAGACTTTTCTTAACACCGCCATAAAAACGTCAAAGCAATTAAAACGCGCTCCACTAATCATGGAATATCAAATGAATTCCTGTATTTTATCTTAGGTGAAAACAGGAAAAGAAAATATGTTGAGTGAAGAACGAAGTTGTTTATTTTTATTAGGGTGGCTTTGGACTAATAGGATTTCAGGTAGACAATCGTATTTTATTAAATTAAGCTTAATCTTTGCTTAAAACTTCCATTTTTCGTTCACAAAATGTACAGATATAATAAAAGATATATTTAATTTCGAAATTAAGCTTGAAAATGGAATCAACAGAAAAATAAAGACTGTAAAACTCGTTCTAATGAATTTCTGTACGTCAGCGTCGCGTCGCCGTTGCAAGGGTTGCGGTCTAACAATCGGACATTTAAAGATATTGCCGAATAGTAGCGGCCTAGAGGCCAGAGTAATGAAGAGATGGATAGATTGTGTGGAAAAGAATTGTAGCTGATTAGGAACGATCAGACACTAGACGAGAATGGCCAACGCCAGGAGACCTCGTGAGGAAGGAGTAATTTATACCGTATCGTACTAGTGTGAAAATAAAACATAACAATAAAATAAGTATATATTATATAAACTATTTTATTTTGGCTTCTTAGCTTTTTGCAATCTCTCTTTCATTTTCATCCCTCTGTTGATTCCTTTGCAGAATATATTCAATTGTCACCGTCTAAACAAAGGGGTCTCCCTTGCAGCGGTTGACGCCACCCGATACCGACAATGGTACTACGTGGTTGTTGCTGCGTCATCATTGCGCAATCCTTTAACTTGTCAGTCGAAATCATCATTCTCTGTCCAGTGACAGGGATTGCCATTTAAAATGCTTCGAGTCATCGCCGAAGAGATTTACTTTCGGGAGGGAAAGGTTATGTTAGAAGCAAATTCGAATCCGAATAGAATTTATTTTGATTTATTTCCTACAGTGAGTTATTTGCATTTGACTAAAAATACTTAAGTATTTTATCTTTACATACACACGTATGCACGTATACATTGACATATTAAAAAAACTTTACTGATACCTGCCTTATGTTAATTTTGTTCACTGAATTCAAACACCGACAAAAAAATTCAATAAGACAGTCATCTTGTACTTTTTAATGTAGATTTAAAATATGTCTCTAATATATTTAAAAAATGTTATTAGTCAGGTAAGGCATTATAGTCCATTGTTTAGAATTTTTTTCTGTTCTGCACTTGTTCTTGTTTTTTAAATGTGAAAGGGTTGTTGTCTCGTATTATTGTACATACGAATTTTTAGTTACTATTATTTCATTGTCTTGTACGCAATGCTATTTTGTGTACAATTTTTAATGTTTTCATTTTCGTTTAGTATTTAATGTCAAATTGGCGTGTTTTTCATACAGTTCAGTCATAGGGGTCAAGTGGGGTAAGTTGTGTATTAGTTTTAATTTTTTTGTTTTTGTATCTTTGTTTTGTCGGTCTATCGTTATATACCTAAGATATATATTATTGCTTACATATTTACATATTTATTGCAGCAATTAACATTTAGTTATATATGTTAGTTTAAGTTAGTTAGTTAGTTATTTAGTTTAAGTTAGTCTTTTTTGTTTATTCTCAAATGTAATTTTAAAAAAGTATATTGTTAAGTGTTCTCGGCACGGGAAACCCCAGTGAGGTCACATTATTATTTGTAAGCAAAAAATATGAACAAACAAATAAATAAACAATAGGTTTGTTGAGTAGTAAAAATATACTTGAAAATTATTTGTTTTTTGCTGGTACGTCAACTAAACTGCCTAGCTAGGAAAAACTTCCCCGTTCTAAGACAGTAAACATATATTTTTTTAATCTGTTATTTTTATCATAAATATTATGGTTTTTGCTTGTTTTCTCATTTTTAAAATTAATATTCAAAATGAGATAAAATCTACATATTATGTAAATTTTTAAGTATAAATAATAAATGAGATAAACTGTTATAAATTTAAGTGAAATTGTACAGAAAAAAAAATAAAAAATCGTTTTTAATTTCCTGTCCTAAAGTAGTTCAAATATATTCTGCATTTTTGGATATGAAACTTCATCTTTAGACGTCTCCCTTGGTTATATCTCGAGTCGTTTTCCATCGATTCGTTTAGATGAATTTAAAATACTTACATTACATTTACCACACGAATAAAATGAAGTACAATTTTTTCATTTAACACAAAAAATTAAATTAAACACCTTTTTAGTTGTTCATAATAAATATAAAAATAACTGACTAATACATTTATAAAACGCATTACAGATATATGTAAGTGCTTTTCTGCAAATATTGATTAATCACATTATTACTGAATGTATCTGCACTACCTACTAAAAAAAGTGGTTGCGTGTTTTTACCCAAACATACAAACGCGTAGACTTTTGCTTAAATTAAAAATAATAGAACAATGATACATAAAATTTATAAGAATACGTAAAAATGGAGCAAAAATGCATTTTTTTTCCTTTATCTTTCTAGTAAATCATATTTATAAACCTTAATAAAGTTGGATAGTTCGATTGAAAAAAGCATAATATGGAAGTTCAAAAATAGGCAAAATGGTAAATGCTACTCAGTGTCTAAAGTGGCCACTTAAACCAGCCAATGACAGGTCATAAGCCCTGTAAATGCCTAGACTTCCATATTCCTTTCTTTAAGGTATTCTCCATCCCTGTTGTAATTTATTAATTGAATAATTAAAATATGTAAATGTACCTATACACATATATACTAGTATGTATGATAAATTAATTAAATAAGAAAATAAAAAAAATAAAAAAATAAATCAAAAAAATCATAAAAAAGATCTGCTTAAAGAGAAAAAGTGTAAACAAAATTTATTATAAGCAGTTTGTATTGGAAAGAATTAGACATCAATTAATTGTGTAATCCATAAAAAAGGTAAAATATCGCTTCAAATGAAAAAATTTGCATGTTAAAAAATTAATTGAATTAAGAATTTATTGTTGAAGGGTTTTATTTCAAAATATTTTTTTTCTATCAAAGCGACAACTGGCGGCTGAATCAAAAAGGTCTCGTCGGATTTAGTTTCTATCAATCCCTGTAGATGGGAGCACGCGTCAGAAACCCTCGAATTTTCCTTGCCCTATTTCCTTTGTGTACCTATACATTATACATAATATATTATTGTGGCTCTTTCAAATATATTTTTTACGTGCTTTTTACAAGCATTAGCTGTTTATTTTTAGCCATTATTTATTTGCTTTGTAGTAAATATAATACGAACATTTTTATTTTTAATTATAAGATTTTCAATGACGACGTTAACTACTTTTTTTATTTTTTAATAGACTATCAAACTAATCCATATATTTTTATGAATCGTGTTATCATCTCTATGCAAAGTTTTGTAATTTTAAAATCACTCCACCTATGACATCACGAGTTGTCGTCGGTGTACTACCCAAAAAAACGGAAATCTGTCACAACACCTAACGACGTTGAAATTCATTGGTTATTGTTTACAAGTGCCTGTGACGTTTCAAAACAGATATTTTTTATTCAAAGCATTTTTAATAATTTTTCATACACTTTTGAAAATCTTCGCCGTACCAATTAATGCTCTAACTTTTACCGCGTGTAAGAAAACATTTTTCAAGCCCTTCGTTTTCAAAACTTCCTCGATTTACATTCATATGTCAATAAATGTAAAGTATTCTATTTTCTTATATTAAGAATGTCATGAAATATTTTTTTGGTTATTTATTTATTTTGAGCAAATTTTTTTTTAAACTTTATTACAAAGTTCTTGCCAAATTGCCATATTTCATATTATAGCAATTTCTCTTATTTAATACTTAAAAATAATAAACAATGTTTTGAGTTTGTCCAAATTTTTGAACAAATAAAAAAAAGGACCGGATTCAAATCCCTGGGGAGCTGTTTATATTAAGATATTACAACAAAGATGAAGAACATTTAAGAGAAGTCTAGGCATCTACGGGGCTTATGACCTGTCAGTGGCTGGTTTAAGTGGCCATTTTACACACTGTAACATTCACCATTCTGCCCATATTTGAACATCTATACTCCTTCAATTCTTTTATCTGTTGATGTTTGTGAAGTTAAAGAGCTAAAACCTTTATTTTTGCGGGCGAGATTCATCTAATTGAATTATTTCACCTACATGCTAGGCAACGCCCGAAAATTTTATTTTTTTCAATTTCTATACTTCTTCATGAACCAGGTGGATTTATCAACAATATTTTGAGTTTGTCTAAATTTTTGTAGGCAAAGACTGGATTCAACTGCCTGGGGAGCTGTTTATATTAACATATTACAACAGAGATGAAGAACATTTAAGAGAAGGTAATATAGAAGTCTAGGCATCTACAGGGCTTATGACCTGTCAATAGAATGGTGGATGTTACAGTGTGTAAAGTGGCCACTTATACCAGCCATTGACAGATCATAAGCCCTGTACATGCCAAGACTTTTTTGTTACCTCCTCTTAAATGTTCTTCATCTCTGTTGTTATATGTTAATTTAAAATTATAGGCAAATATTGAAAACAACAAATGTTTTAACTACAGAGATAACTTTTGAGTACCAAATTCAGTTTTTGCCTACAAAAATTTGATTATCGGTTTCCATTAAAATTATTGCTGAAGAAATAAGTATCTGATATCAGGAGGTTGCACAATTAAAAGTTTTCGCAGTGGCGCCACCCAGAAGGTTGCACAAAGAGTTTTATCGTATTGTTTAAAAATACAGCGAGGTATATCTAGCGCCTTCAATGTTTGTTATTCGGAAATCTCATTAAGTTGATGCGCGGCTGTCAAGACGAGATTATGTTACAAAGTCCGACCAGAGTAACAAACTTTCCAGGAATGGCATCTTTTACGTCCGTACTTCTGAAGTGTAATCTTGAATCAATAATTCAGCGGTTTTATTTACGCAGCGAAGGCAGGCAGGGTACGGAGGGGACGAGGGGAGGGAGTAAGGGTGGGGGTTGAAATAAGGGCGTCACAGGAATACTTTAATACAAAGAAATACGGCGAAAGCTAGGTATTCTGGTTTTTTTATGTACCAAATATTTCCTGAAATTTTTTAACGCTTTTCCTTAATTTTTTTAATGGCATATTCGATTTATAGCTTTTCAAATGGTGTTATTTCGGGTAACAATGCCGTGTGTTTTAAGAACTTACCCCTGCTGATGGTGCCAGTGTTGCGATGCTATCCAAAATGGTCGAAATTAATAATTCAAAATACGAGCAAATTTTGTTTATATATTTATTTAGCTTGTGAATTTGCAATACTACATAAATTATTTTGACATTTATAAAAAATATACTTAACTTAAATTTATCGTTAATCCCGCATTTATTTATTATTTATTCGTAATGCAAACAAAGTATTTTGATCGAAGAGAGGAGACTCTTCCAGCTTCTCTTAAACTTTCTGATAACCTTTAAAGTTTAGGATGTTTTCAGTTCATGACGGTCTCTCCTTAAAAAGCCTGAAATCGCCTCTACCTTTCGTTCCATACTTGTGGATATCCTTACTATCTATGGAGAATACTTTCCCATTTCCAATATAGGGTAGGGTGGTTCAAAAATGCGCGGTTTTGGCTTTTAGAATTAATGCAAATAAAACTTAACATTTTAGAAAAATAAATTAATTTCAACTCTTTGCTATCTAGCTGTTACAAAAAAAATCGAGTTGTCTAACTCTTACCTATTACAACACATAATTTATTAAAGTAAAAATAGTCAGTGCGCACACTTATGCACACCCTGCAGCCCAAAAGTGCGCAAAGGGTGTAACACCAGTGTGCAAAGAGTATACGGTGCGATAACCAAAGACAAAATATCACAAACATAATCTCCATATCCCAAATAACTAGTGTATCTATCGTGCCACCATTCCTGGCATATTTTGCACTGAATCAATGGTTCCTTAAATATTTTTCCGTAATTTGGGCATTTCCAGATTTTTTTCTTTGGAGCTTGCTTTGTTTTTTAAGCATTTTTTTTTAAAGAAGCAGCTTTCTTTTTTGTTTTAGTATTTCTAGTTGCTTCATCTTCTTCTAATATGCTCATATAGAGAACTGCAAAGAATTTCCAAATTTTTGCTCGCACACTTTTGCACATTTTGTCGTTGTGCACTCTTGCACAGCCGGCGAATATTTTGTCAAAAACATACTACTACCGCTATCTAATGGAACCTCTCAAATTTTAGTCGTATGGCAGCTGATTAGATAGATTTGTAAAAGAAAAAACAATACAAAAACAATTAATTGCATAAAACCTCCACATGAAAGAGTTTTTGGAATAGATCAATATTATAACGAACAAGCAAAAAAAACTATTCTCTTACCTACAATCGTTAATTTTCACCTAGTAACACTCAGCAGGCAACGGCAACACGGCATCACTTTACACTACCACTTGGTGATTGAATTTCTTTCTAAACGTCATGGGCGGTAAGTTTAAATCAAAAAGCGTTCTTCTACACTGCACACTTTTGTACCACCCTACCCTATACCTAGGAAGCAGAATGTTTTTTAACATATAAATTTTATATGGTACCTAACAGAATAACTTAATTTATATGAGAAATATTACTTTGTTTGTACCTGCATCAATAGTACTAACAATACACTTATACGACTACTCAAAACACAAATAAACAACTTATTTTATCAATAATATTTTAAGTTTGTCCAAATTTTTGTAGACAAGGACTGGATTCAACTCCCTGGGGAGTTGTTTATATTAACATATTACAACAGAGATGAAGAACATTTATTTTATTGTGAACAATGGCTTTAAATAATAAGTATGCGCATTTGTGTCATATTTTTAGTGACTCAAATACTACAAGGTGGTCTCAGTAATAAGTAGACTTATTTCCATCATTCAATGAGTGGTACAAATAGTATAGGTTAATTCTAGTAGATAAGTAAACTCATTTCGGTCCCACCTTCAATGGTTCAAGTAGTATATCTGGAATATTTTTGTAATTTGTACAGATTACTCGAATGTGAACACAGATGAAATAATCTGTAAATAATAACCCATTTCGCAAAATATGAGTTCTGTAGCTTAATACTTCGGTTTATATTAACGTTTTTTTGCTGCCCTGAAAAGTTACACTTTTAGTTATACTATCTTATGTCTGCCATTAAAAAAATAAAAGTCAGTATGGAGTATTGGACATTACTCTTCTTCTTCGCAGTCTCAATCCTGGGGATTGATTTGCAGCAAAGCCCTGCATCTCGTCCTCCATTGGTATCTATTCTCTGCAGCCCTCTTCTGCTCGACATATGAGGCGCAGTTTAAATCTTCGCACACTTGCTCCAAATATTCCCGTCGGGGGCGCCCTCTATAATTTGTCCCCTCAGCCATTCCCTCTATCCATCGGGCTCGCCTCTCTGAGATGATTTTGATTAGGTGCCTACCTTCTTCGATTCTGTTGAGAACCTCGTCATTAGTGATGTGGTCTCTCTCTCCAGCAAATTCCTAATATTTTTTTGTAGTACCACATCTCGAAGGCCTATAGTTTTTTTTATCTCTTTCGATAAGGCACCATGTCTCACAACCGTACATCAATATGCTCCATACATATGTCTTGGCAAGTTGCTTGCGGAGTTTTAGATTAATATTATTCTACTCAAAAATCTTTGATTTTTTGTTAAACGCAAGCCTTGCTTGATGTATGCGGCAGTCGACTTTTCTTTTTGTCCTCCCATCCTCGGTGATCCTGTTTCCAAGGTTCACAATCTCTTAATAATATCAAAAATACTTATTTTATTTAACACGAATTTCTTGTAAGTAAATTAATTACACTTTAATACAACTCTCATTGCCGTGTTTTTTACAACTTGATTTTTTTCAACATTGTATTGTTTCCAAGAAACAAGGTGGTAGAAAATAGTTCAAATGTGACATTACAATATATTGGAATACAAATTATTGTCTTTTTTCTTCCATTTTTTCATAAAATCCTACTCCTGTTATCAATACGCCTTCCAGTGGTATGTTTTAGGTTTTGACTTAAGTGATGCCAGATTTTGATTAGGTCAATGCTAGTTT
The DNA here is from genome assembly GCF_059751315.1 of Micrasema longulum. Classification (NCBI taxonomy): domain Eukaryota; kingdom Metazoa; phylum Arthropoda; class Insecta; order Trichoptera; family Brachycentridae; genus Micrasema; species Micrasema longulum. The sequence goes on along the minus strand of NW_028277484.1, from coordinate 359,482 downwards.
TGTCTTGAATAGGTTGATTCTGGAAAAAAAAAAGAAATTTGCATTTTTGGATTTGATAGGTAGGAATTTTTTTTTCCATATATATCTGAATCTGGGTGTCATCGAAACAAGAAATAAAATGTGACAAGGTTGCTCTGTACGAACTGTTACAGAATGGATGCCAATGGTTCTCCCGATTGAACTTGTTTCTCCCGGCTTACCAACAGGATAATGAACTAACATACCCTATCGCTGTCAGAATCGGGAAAATTACATTGAGGGCAACAGACAATTTGACTATTTACTATGTGGTATATGGTGATACGGGCATTGAGAGCAGTCAATGTGAATTCCAAGAAAATGCGAATCTTTGTCAACAAATGATATGAATAAAAAAATAAAAAGAAGTAATAAACCGTTCACTAAAAAAATAATTGTTTTTGCAATATGTGGATCTGAAAAGAAGCCACAAGACCTCTAAAATGGATCCGAGTAAGTGGGTGGAGCTTTCTATTCCCTCAAGTAATACTATTTTTAAATAGCTGTAGATTAAATAGCTAGTCAAAGTGATCGTCTTACTGACTATGTAATACTTGCGGGTTCGCTATTTTGTAACATTCTACTCCATTCTTTGAAATGGGGGTCAATGCAATATAAGCTCCTCACGTTACTGTTACCTGTGAACATCTATTTGACGGTGCCCCGTGAATCAGTTCTCGCCATCGACCGATGATGCGACTTCTTTTATGATGTTAAGCATCACATTCATATAAAGTGTTTCCTCATCTGCACTGCAGAACCTACATCTGGAAGATTGAGAAATGTTCATTCAAGCGAGGTGTTTATTCAATCTGCAGTGCCCTGTAAGGACTTTAGTGATAACCCTCACTTGATTTCGTCTGAGTTTTAGCAGGTCAAAAGCAATTTTTTACGAATAATTAAATAATAATCTTTAAACATAGATTTATTTGCAAATAATCTTAATGACGTACGGCGTTTGCTTTCGAAATAATTCGTAGTATTTTTTCTTTTCTTTTGGATCTACATTTAGTTACTGTTAATTTTTTGTTCGAGAATCTTTTTTAACTTACTGCGATGCTACTTGTGAAAACCTGTAATTGGCTTATTTGTTATTTATTTTGTTTTAAATATAAGATAAATATAGCTGTTGGTTATCAAAAAATTAAACTCATTTCGCGTGGTGCGGACCAGGTACCTTTTGCCAGAAAATTATGCTCTGCTTCCGGGCCCATGACCTAAGTTTTTTACAAAGAGCACATTTGGGCAACCTATCGAAGGTTTCAGGGCTTATTGGAGCTGTATCAATTTCCAACCTTGCCAATTCGTCAGCTATCTCGTAACCATCGATGTTTGAATGTCTAGAGGGGTGTAATAATGAATCTTCTCTATCCCCTAGAGCGTGGGTTATTTGAGGATATCTATTTTTTTCATCTGACTAATTTTTGCTTAATACATGGCCACATTGATGACTAAACGTAAAATAAACCCGCTTTGAGTGAACCCAAATCCTCACGGGACCTATGCGACATCGGATCGGTGATACTACATAAAGAACTCACACGAGAGGTGGTCTTACAGTCTAGATTATTAATTTATATCAATTTTCTTTAGTTCTGTGCTAAAAATTGGTGTTTATTACAGAAAATAATACAATATATTACGTTTGCAAAACAGTAGTAAGGGTAAAATTAGGTGTAATTCAATTGTGTAAAATTTAATTATAAGCAAACATATCAGACACGGTATATTATCACTAGTTATTGTAAATACCTGTTCTGAGTTAGGCAGCATTTTTTTTTATATAAACAGCATGTTTTGTATAAGTAATGTCTAAGAAATTTTATTAAAGATGAAATAGTATTTTAAAATATGAAAATCTTACAAAAATTATGAAACTAAAAAATTGTTTAACTTTCAACGAGTATGAAACTGAAAAATATATGTATATATATAAACTCCAAGAAGATATAAACTGATAGAAAAATAGTAGAATCTGGTAAAATATAATAATATGTGAAATTTCATAAAACAATATTTTTTTAATACGACACACTGACAAAAAAATGTTGAATCATACACAAACTCGTAATTGCTGCACCAATGGGCTCCTTCTTATTTTTAAAAGCCACTCTTTTATATGAATTTGAAATTGGTTTTTAAAATGTGTCTTGTGGGAGTATATTGTGTACATGAGGACCGATAAAAATTGAAATGCCTTCGAACAAAATAAGTTTCACCTGTGGAATGTTTATTTTGCCTTCAGTTTTGGATCTAGTGGTTTAGTATGGGTGATGATGAGTGATGTTTTGTTTTTATGTATGTCTGCTAAAACTGTATTTATAAAGAATTATCCTAACATTTTGGTTTCACAAAATAAAGGTTCCGATTCACAGAGGAAAGGCGTTTTGAGCATAACTATAATAATTTCATTTTGCACCTTATTTAATGGGTAAAGCAAAGCGATTGTAGCTCCACCCCAGTTCATTATGCCATATCCAATGAAACTCTGACAAAATAGACATTCCTTAAATATTTGAAATTTAGGATATTTCCTAGAGACTTGGACTTGTTTTCCATACAGCTTTAAAAGCATCAAAGTGATATTTCATTCATGCCAATGCTTTCCAATTTCTTGAAAAAAATGTAGTGCAGAAAATTGGTAAAATAAAGCAAAGTAATAATGCCAAACACTCTTCTTCTAGTGGAACAAAAGTCCGTTGGTGACTGTTACTGATGGCTCAGCAGAAGTCGGTCTGTTAACAATTTTTAAGTTGCTTGCTCTTTATTTATTTAAACACTTTATATATATACACAGCTTACATACGTATGCATAAGTTACATACATATGCATAAGTATTTTTTTCCTACCTACGCAAACCTTTCAATTTGAGAAAATCAGTGTTAAATGAACATATTGTTGGTTTATTAATAATTTCATTACAGAACAAAAATTATTTTTTTTAAAAGAGAAGTAAAAATTGACAAAATATTAACACTATACTATGAAGAGAGGAGGGGGTAAAGAGGGAAGGAAAAAGGAAAGAAAAGGGAAAATCTTTAATATTCAGGAAGTGACATTTCATACGTGATTTGAATGTAAATAAAGAAGGGGCGTCTTTGACATAAGTGGGTAGATTATTCCATAATCGAGCAGTTTCTACTGTGAAACAGAAGGCAAATAAATAAGCGGGGTGAATGGGTATTGAAAGAGTTCTATCTTTACTGAATCGAAGAGTTAGCACATGCTGTTGTAGAGGTTGGAAGACCTCTCACAGATCAACGGGTGAAGTGGGAGTATTAAAAATATTGTGAAGAAGTGATAGAATGTGACTGTTTCTTCTATGCCTGAAACTGAGCCAGTATAGTTGCGTGCGATATTGCTTTTTACTAGAGCAAATTCTGAGAAGTTCCTGATTGGCCCACCATTTTTTTAAAAATAAAAACCTTTATTAGCATAAAAAAAAAACAATACTCACAATAAAAAAATGGAACACTTTATGTTGAACTTGCCGAAAGTAAGGAGTCTAGCTCTTGTGTTTGGCAAGTTTACAAAATATTATAAAAAAGAAACAACAAATGCAAAACAAAATAATACAGCAAAAAAAAATTAACTATTTTAAAAATTGAGAAAAATTATTTAATTTATGTTAACACGTCAATTGCGTATGTGTTCTAATGTATAGTATTACCGGGGATTGTACCAGATAACATAACCCGTGAGTTAAACATATGGTCAAAGGTGCATATTTTAATTTCTGTAATGTCCTGCCGGTAAAACAACTTTGTGACTACAAATTGATTGTTGATCACTTTGTTGATCCGGAATATAAAAAAATAATATTCCACACTCACAACACTAGATTAAAAACTTAGGGGCTCCCTGATCGTTTCTTGAATTACAAATTACTTCAGAGAACGAATATTAAATTGCATTTTTCCTAGGTTGTTCAATAATCTCCCACAAACCATCATTAACATGAAAGATCTTCGAATGAAAAAAAAGATCTGAAGAAATATCTTCGAAATACTTTATAGCACCTGTTAATAAATAAAATTTTAAAATATAAATAAAATAATGTAAAATTAACCTGTCATAAAAAAAATGTGTCCCACTGAAAAGTCTTTAGACGTGGGTAACGAATTGTAATATGTTTTTAAAATATCAAATAAACGCTGTTCTGCAGCACTGAAACTAAAAAAAAAAACTGATTTATAGTAATCCGGAGTAATCCGGCAGTGCCCTGGTCCGATATCTGCCAGATTACCCAGATACCACTGTACTTTGAAGTACGTCACAAGTTGTGATTTCCGGTTTCTGGGAAGCCAGCTCAACAATCTATAAAATATTGTGGAAATAAAACTTTTTAAATAAATATTTTATTACAACTATGTCGGGAATCAAATCCTCATGCATGGTGGCCAAACGCGCTTACCATTAGAACAATTATTACTTATGTATAATTAACATTGTAATTTAATACAATTTGTTATGGCCCCGTAGTAGAGTCACGGACTCAGCTCAAAACGTGCTCTCCAACAACTTGATAAAAAAATTCTGGGAGAGTTATTTACGACTGAGTAAATAGCTTCAAAAAAATTTTTTTGAGGATAAAAGTGGTAATACATACCAAGTAAAAACAGCTTACAGTGTTTACAACAAAAAACAAAATAAATCTTGATAATTTGTTTGTTTAATAAACATTTGATCGCACACCAACCACAAGAAGTCTGAAGAAAATCACGTCTGAAGAAACATCTTATTTTTCTTCCTTAATCTATCCTCCTTTCCTCTTTATTTTCTTTTCCCATTGAGTATTGATTTAAGTAACAAAGTATATTGATTTAAGGTTATTCATATACCAGGGCCCCGAGTAAATTGGGAAGTTAACATTTATCTTCAATTTTATCTACAAAGTAAATTCAGGTTTTCTTTATGAAAAGCGGAATATGCATTAACTTTTTTTCTATCAAAGATGTTCAATTATAAATTTGTTTCTTTTTTGGGTGATACCGTGTGTATTGGATTTGTTCCGACGTTTCGGCTACCATTGCAGGAGCCATCTTCAGGGTAAACTCAGTTTACAAATCCAACACACACGGTATCACCCAAAAATGAAACAAATTGGTAACAGTGACCGTGAAAACCTTCGTACCTATGTTATAGGTTACAGATTAAGATACTGTAAATGTTCATGCATATGTACTCATTTTCGTACACAAATATCGATTTTCTTTATAGACAGTCGAAGATAACTCTGTTAACTCTCCATTGTAATCGGGGCCCAGTACTTATTTATATTTTTGAACTATTATTTACTATTATCTATTGAACACGTTTTTTAACTTAAATTTTAAAAATAAAACTCCTATTTTGTTTGTTGCGTGGAACAAAATGCCATTTGGCAACTAACCCGCCAACGTACAAAGGATATTATGTAGTACTACGTTTCGTTTTTTCATTTATGGGTACTTTTTACTTGAATATGTACTATGTATTACTCATGTAAAAATTGTATTTATTTATAAAACTAAACTATATGAATAATTATATTCATTATATCCCTGTCCACACCCGGTGGTGCATAGGGCACTGAATTAGTTCATTAAATGCATCGTATGTCGATAATCTATTACATGAAGGATATGTATTCAGAATTATGTTTCAGGCGCCAGTCCAGGAACGTGTCAAGCATAGTAGACGAAAACGCCAACCACTACGCTTTTGAACCATTTTTTTTATATTTTAAGGCTCTTCAGCAGGTGGGATAGAGGGGATGTGGAAGAAGGTAACGAAAAGTACACCACAACACCGCTCTAATTTTTTTGCCTCTTGTTTGTCAGTTAAGAAGTAGCTGGTCAATTTTGGATTAATATACGCACTAATGTCAGAGACGATGCCTTTTCTTTATTTACATTTAAATTAATATTGAAATTTGTCGCTATCTGAAAATTTAAGTTTTCCCTTTTGCCGCCTTCTTTCATTCCCATTCCCCCTCCTCACTTCATGGTATAGTGTAGATTTTTAGTCAATTTTATTTTCTATAAAAAAATTGTACATTCTATATATATATGTTCAATTTCATAGTAAAATTATAAGATTCTATGTTAATATACCTAGAATATGTAAAAACTATTTATTTTCTCAAAATGAACAGTTGGTAGGAAGAATTTTCGTTATAGCAATACGCCCTCCCGTATATGTGTATAAAGTGTTTAATAAATAAATACACGACAAGGTGGACTTAAATATGCGTATTTCATTTTCTTTATCAGAATTTTCACCTGAGAGCCGACATCGAACCGAAAGCACTAGTCCAGGATTCTGGTTCAATTTCGCATACAGAACTGTACTCTTTATCCGCCCGGACACGGAGTCCATAGTAAAATAATAATTATATTCCAGGAATACGTTTTGCTGATTTGATTAATCTCAACAGTAAAGCTTCTCGGAACGAATCCATTCGCAAGTCGCACGTTCCACGCTTTATCAGAACGTGAGCGGAATAAAATTATAATCCTGGAGGAAAATCCGTTTTTTGTCAATTTAATTTTCTTTTCCAGCGCGGAGACTCGCTAACAAAATAAAACAATACGCCATGGGAACAGAACTGGGAACGAGAAACTCCTGCTAGTGTTGGTGAATAAATGTAATGTTCATTCCTCTACATTTACCCACACAACCGTAGGCGTACGTTCAACGTTCTACCGTAGATCGAGTATAGGGTGGTTTGGGTAGACGTGTTTTTTGATTAGCCTAATCTACGTAATTTATGCAGATATTGCAATTGTTTTTTTTTGTTTTGACTGACGAAAATTATTATTATTTTGTGTATAGTACGTGTAATAAAGAAAAATGTTATAAAACCTTAGTTTCACAAAAAATATTAAACAAATGCTGTATCCAATTCGCCAATCAACCGAGCAATTTTACTGAAAATAAGCACCGGTTAGATCATTATATATATTTTATTTTTTTTCAACAGATAGGGAAAATATTTTTGAGAAGGGAATATGGAAGTCTAGGCATTTACAGGCATTTATGACCTGTCATTGGCTGGTTTAAGTGGCCACTTTACACACTGTGTAACATACACCATTCTGCCCATGTTTGAACATCCACATTTCCTCGACTCTTCCATCTGTTGACTTTTGTTAAGTAAAAGAGCTGAAACCTTTATCACCTGGGTGAGATTATACATATATTAGTTTAATGACTCCGGTGAGTTGGGTGATGTGTTTAAAAGTAATCACAAAACATGACTTTCTTTAACATTAATACATATTTATTTTATGGAAATATTCAGTCAATAGTAATTAAATTACTTATTAATCATGAGGTTGAAAGACATATCAGCGAAGTCTCTTAATAAAAATCATGCATATTAAATTATTTATTTATGCTTTATTAAGTTATTTCACTATTTTCGTGATACAATGCCGCAAGGGCCAAGGTATATACAAGTATGTCGCAGTTTTTCATAATTTTCAAACTACACCGGTTTGGAAACGAATATAGAGAAATAGATGTTTTGTTTCCATCGTCAGTTTTAAGTAAAAATCCTTGTAGAAATAAAATCAAAATTACTTACATTTTTCGAATGCTGTAAAAATCAATCAGATTTTTCGCATTTTTCATCCCTACACTCAAATAATACTTACCCTTAACTTTATTTTTTTCCCTAAAACTTTTATAATTTTTCAAGTACGTTTAATTATGTACCCATCCGCTTTAATGCAGTATTTTATGTACTTTACTAAAATCTATATAATCTATAGCATAATGTCATACGATATTTTTTTTGTATTTTATTTTTATTTGTTTTTTATTACGTAAGTACCTACATCTTTCTCTCTTTAATCTGTGTCTCATGTCTGAGGATGGTGATTACGCCTGACTCCAGGCATGGCTCGTCTGTGGACCGTCTCCTTCCATCTGGAACGGTCTTGTGCTCTTCTATAGGCATTCGTCAGTGTTGAGTGACTAGGTCCCTCCATCTTGACGGTTGACATCCATACAACCTTGTCCCTTCGACAATTTCCAGGAGAATAGTTTTCTCCAAACTATCATAGTTCCCCTGGAAATATGTCCAAAGAACAGCGGGATTCTTTTCTCGCATATTTTATTTATTTATTCATATTTTTCTCTTACAAACTATAATTAATAATAAAAATAATGTGTCCTAACTGGGGTTACCCGTGCCGAGGACGCTTAACAATATACTTTTTTGAAATGTTTTTACATTAGAAAATAAACATGTGGATGTTAGTTTTTCTCCTATGTTCAGTTCCTGGAGTATAGATTAATTCGTACGTCTGGCCGTCCATGGAATCCGCAGCATTCACCGCCAACACCACATTTCAAAACTTCGATTTTTTCTTTTCAGATTCTGTCAGTGTCCAACACTCCACACCGTACACGACCACTGATAAAACCAAGGCTTTCACCAATCTCTTTTTGGTAATATTGGTAATACTTCAATTCTTCCCCATCTGACTCATAACACTTTTGGTTATACCAAAACGTCGCCGTATTTCACTTTAGAAGAACCTACATATAAAGTTTTTAATACTCCAAAACTCTTGAATTTTAATCTTCTACCTCTCGCATAAAATTTCTCTGGGCGTATATATGTAGATAAAAAATAATTGACAAACGTTATACATACATTCTAATAACGGAAAGTTCTATCTTTAATTTATTTATTTTTGATAAACAAAATAGATTTTTTCGTAACATGCTTTACTTGCCCCCGCCTTGATCCGTATTTTTCGTAGCAGAAGTGTATTCCCGTACCTCGGACTCTGTTCTCGGATTGCCCGCCTACTTCGTGGTCCTTCCACACACTCCTGCGGGGATCTGCGTCGGTGTTGCGTCCGGACACGGAACGTGTACACGTACCACTACACAGGTACCGCGCACACCAGTGTAGGTAGGTGCGGTGGTAAGGGTGAATGCATATCTCAGTAGCGTCTGAGCGAATTGAGAATATATCCCCGGGTCTAGGGTTACCCACACCAATTAATTCGTCAAAAATAAAATGGTGTGTTGACAATCTCATGTATCGTGGTAACATCCTAATATGGTATAGTATTAGTCTTACGTGATATGGTCATGAACTCACGTGGTATGGTAATGATCCTGCGTGGTGTGATAACAAACAATCTCACGTGATGTGATTTGTGGTAATCTTAGGTTGCGTGACGTATCTTTCAGGATTTGGCAACATTATTACTCGGCGTGTGTATCTTTCAGGGTCTGGTAATAATCTTTCGTGGTATGGTAACAATTTGACGTCGTGTAGTAACATTTTTCATGGCGTGACGCATCTTTCAGGATTTGGTAATAATCTTACGTAGTGTGGTAACAATTCGGTAGTCAGATGTCAGAAGGGACCATCTGTATTTTTTAAAGTATTTTAGTTTTAAACGGTTTTAGTAAATATTTCAGTAAACACATATGAAAAAAACATCACTAGTATTATATAAAAAAGTAATTAGTTATTTAAAGCTGTAAAAAAACACTAAAATATTTAGTTTTTAGTACGAATCAAGGATCTAGATTGAATCAAGATTGAATCAATTTCAGCTCTCTTGAATATTTTTGAAAATACACATTGTCCGTTTTGCCATCTGACTACTGAATTTTATGTGGTGTGGTAACAATAAAACCTGACATGGGGTATCCTTTATGGTTTGGTAACCATCTCGCGTGGTATGGTAATAACTTCATGTGATATTGTAACAATCTTACATAGCGTGGCGCCTATTTCAGAGTTAGGTAAAAATCTCGCTTGGTGTGTTAGCAATTGGCGTGGCGCATCTTTCTGGGTAAAGATTGTACATAAACCATGTTATCAATTGAAGCCAATCAATTTGACTAATAAATTCTTAGCATACATGTAAAACACAACAAATGTACAAACTTAGCTCACATTCAATTCAAACTAAATTATGTATTGACTAAGAAATAGCATTATACACTGTTGTCAAGCGTTCTCGGGATTTTCATTTTATTTATTAAATAAATTGCACTGTGTGTTTATTCATGATTTTTAAAAACCCGTTATAGTCACAAAAGATATATTATAAGGTCTAGTCATGTTATGTCTCGTCTGGTCAGTGTAGTTAGTTATTATAGTTATTGAAGTGTTTAAGTCCGTTGTATAGTATTTTTGACTGTCGTACTTTGTTTTTGCTTTTTTAATGAGGAAATGTTGTTGAAGTCTGATATTATATTTGAGTATATCAGCATTTTTTGTTAATGTTATGTTATCGTTCTGAGTGTTTCCTTGTGAAATTTTGTGTACAATTTTTATGATCTCAATTTTCGTAACGTATTGTTACAAACTGATGTTTTTTCGTATAGGTCACCCCATTGTACTTAGGTAAAGTTTAGTTTAATTATTTTATTTTGTGGTCGTTGAAACATTGTTATGTCTTGAACCTTGTTATGCCTTGAAACCTTGTTATGCTTTGTTCTGTCTTGTTACCGGTTCTCCAGAAGGCTCTTAATTTGCTTTTGACATGAGCTTCGTACCATGTTTTTTTTTTCGGTACGAGGTTTTTAATATTGTAAGAGAGGTTATGTAATATTTAGACGAAACAAATAAAAAGAGAGAAATTAAATATATGCATAGTATTGTGAATAATATTGTTTCGATATTTCGTGATTTTTTCTCTCCACCTATGTAATATTTTCTTTGTGTTAAAAACCGTAAAAAGTAAGGATCCTCTGCACGAGTTACTCTAGTGAGAACAGATTATTTTTAATTGTCTGGATTTTTTTAATGCAAAAATGAAATTCATTATTTATTTGGGACTAATTGAGTCATTTACTTACAAGTAATATTTTTTTATATACAGGTACAATGAAAAAAATGCAGCTAAACAAAGTTAAAATTAAATAAATTCATTGATTAAAATTCAACACACTAAATTTCCTTGCCTTTAAAGGGTTTTTTTGCGGATGATCTGAAGTAATTTTTTATTTATTAGAAGAAAAATAATTGACGTCAAAAAAACATATTTTATTCCAGTAAATGTTTTCACTTGACTCCATAATCTATGAATTAATATGATGCCTACGTAACATTCGTAACTGCTTACAAAAATGTTTTGTAACGTATTTCAGACTGAGTTTTGAGAGTGTAAACCTATGTTATTTTCGAAAGATTTCAATAGTGAAACATATATTTGAATCCAAGGAATGTAAACAAATGAATTAATATTTCTACGTGTACGTTTACGTTTACGTTGTCAGCCCTGAGAACAGCAGTGAACGTGGTCCTCTTCGGGTCGATACTCCCGGAGGCTGTGGGGTTGAGGGTGGGGGCGGGGGTTAAGGGTGTGGGTGGGAGGGAGGTTCGACCTCCCCATGCCACCCCACCTCCCCTCTACAGAGATATCGTCGAGTTCGATTGTCTGCGTACATTGTATACTATATATTCGAATTCTTATGTACTGCACCAATCAATATAAAGATATTACGTCTTTTCTGTGGGAAAATTTTAAAACGAATGTATTACCAGTGTTTTGAGTAAAATTGGTTAAAACCTTGTTTGGATAAAATCATTTAAACATGTAAAAATTTCAAATTCAGGCATTTTTTTTTATTCTGTTCGTATGCTGATTTAAAAAAAACACACAAATCAAATATTATTTTTTCTGAAAATGAACTTTATTTAACGCTCTGAATTTTTGAGCTTCGTTAAATTTTGTCTTCAGTGTTTTAATAGAATTAAGATTATTCCTGAAAATTATTATTTGTTTAAAAATTTCGCGAAATCAAAAAAAAGCTAATTGATGATTTTTCGTTCTACAAAATATTTTTTAAATTACAATTACACACATTTAAAATACGTTTATTTGAGCAATCTAGCAATATCTATCTCACTAGATAAAATCATATATATTAAGGGTTAAAGTACAGTTTTATTTAAAGAAATAACATTTCTTTCAAAATAAGTTATTCAAAGATAATCGTCTTCTAAACATGTTGTTTTAAACATAAAACATTTATAATTTAATGAATTTAATTTTGATATGTTCTTTATGATTGTTTAGAATAGAATTATATGTTTTTAATACTACGTGCGCATTATTATTTTATTGCGTGTAATTATTTTTGTTTAAATACACATAGACTTGCATTCTCACATAGAAAATTCAACACCCCACAACTAAGGAAAGCCTCGAATCCAAAATGCACTTTCCGACAAGTCTCCGAAGAGCGCGAAAGCTCGAAAACAGATCAGCAATAGAGCTGTAACTCCCGCGCTAGCACATAAAGCCTCCGAATACATAGAGCCTTACGGACAAACACAAATACTGCAATAGTAGATATCATTCCATTGGGCGAGAGAAACGTAGACGCCCAGTTACATTCGTAATATCTACGACTGTAGACTGTTAGAAAGAGAGTCGGAGAGGGATGGAGGGGAAATGCGACGTAGCTATTGGGCCGGGGGTTCCGCGCACAGACGCACAAATGGAATTTTTTCGATCCCCACGTTGAACTGTACGAATGTCTGTTTGCATGACGATTGTACGGGATGGAGACGCGCCCATTTACGTGATAGGCTGTGCGCTGTTACGTGTACGGACGGCGCAGCTTTACGATTCGGCGTCGTCTCGCAATGATAATACGTTTTTTTTCTTCCTCTCTCTCTGTTTCTAGATATGTATACTTATAGTTACCCGTACCTACATTTGAAAGCGCGGTAACATTGCATCAACGTGAAAATAACGCGTTTACTATACTCGTAATTTTTTCTTTAAATTTAACGTTTTAATTAGTTATGAGTAATAAAAATACGAATGAAGTGTAAATTATAAATAAAAACACAAAAAAGTGTAAATTAAAGAATTATAAAATATAAAATATAGCTTGTTTTGTTTGCTTTCCTATCAAAACAGTAAATTAGGTATATTTAAGTTTGCGACTATTTCCGTAGTATTAACTTACACATTAGTAAAATTATTCTTTGTTTTGCATATAACTGTTGTATTTAATATTTAACTTGTCATTGTCTAAATAATTCAATATTTTGGTTTTAAAAGAAACTTAGTTGTATTTATTTTAACGTTTTATTATTCATTTCTTTTTTGTTTTGATTCGCTACTTATCTTTTTATTATTATTATTTGGCTTAAATCTACGACTTCTTCATGATATCTTTTTACTTACATTTTTAAAAATAAAGACGTCCGTAATCAAATAAACATTGTACATATTGGTATTTGAAAGGCTTACAAATTAATACAAAATAAGATTAACACATATATATTATAGTGACGACTAGGAACACTCATGCCCGTGAACTTGTCCGACGTGCTTACAAATCTGTGTTGCGAAGTTTATTTGAATAATCAAAAACTCGCAAAAATAACAATTTTATTACTAAAAAATATGTTTTTTTTCTACAATTTAATTTGACACAGCAAACTTTATGATAATACTCAAATGTAGTTCGAATAAAGGATCTTCATCAACGCGACATAAATATATAAACTTCGAGTTCAATTATTGTGTTAGTTTTAACTGTTTTATATTTTAGACTCGATGTACGCAATGAATGAAACAGTATACAAACACCGACACGTGCGTTTGATAACTCACAATAGCCGGCCACAACCACACGCAAAGTCATTCAATTTATAATTACGATAACAATCCATATTGATAGATCGTCTGAGCGAGTGTAATCCGGGGTGTCCTCCCGGAAGTGGGCGAAGGGTTCGGATCTCGGGTGGCGTGGGTGGGTTCGTGTCTCGGATAGGGAACAGACCGGGGGCGGCGGTTCGGATCCCGGGTGTGGGAAGGAGGCACAAGTGTCGTAGGGTCCAACACTGCTGGCGGAATATCAATACTGTCTCCACTTCTCTCTGCTATTGCTTCGCTCTCGTGGAAAATGTCTCCGGCTGGTCGAGATAACCAAGAACAAAATTAAATCTCTTACATTTTGAAATGCAATGTAAAATAATATTTCAGCTAGTATATTTGTCGATGTTAAGAAAAAAGTTAACAGTTACGTCATTATTATTGCCCCGTTTTAGTCCCATGGTGAAAAGATCACTACATTAGTGCAACAAATGCAATGTATTGCAATAATCTGTTACATAAGTAATCAGTCTTACCGTCGAGGTGGCATTCTTGGGACAGTGAAATAACGCAGTGAACTATATTTTTAAAGAATATTTCACGCAAAACCTGCTAGGAATCAAAGCAGAGACCACAAGCATGTATATTGCATGGCGATCACGCTAACTTTGAAATTTAAACATGTTTTAAGAATTCATTTACTGTTTTACTTTCAATAATAATTATTGATGCCAAAAACGTATTTACTAATTTTTATTTTAGTAAGAGTTTTGTTTTTTCTTTTTACCCTTTTTTGGCAAAGCCTATGGGATAAATTATATTCAATATGGTCTCGTTTTTTACGAGTAAAACACTATTCAGTTATAGGGTCAAAGCACCAATGAATGACCGTTTAAGGTTCAGCTTGTAGTGAAATCCACATTAAAGGTATGAACTTCATAATTTAAGCGTACAAAATAAAAGAAAACAATGTACTTTTACTTTTTTATTGAAATACAAGTATTACAACTATTATTAATATTACTCTTAAAAAAATAGCAGAATCACCAGTGAATGACCACTACTACCCCAGTAAAAATAATACTCAGATTTAGTTACATCATAACATTATAAAACACCCTAACACATTTGAATGTGGATATATTCAAAGAATTGCATTAGAAATAGCATAAAATAAATCACTTACCACACCTTTCCTTATAAAAACATAATCAATCTCAGAACAATAACGGGAAGACAACCTTTTGACAACCCACAGTTCAAAACTGATACATTTGATTCATACCAAAAGATGTGTCCGCCTACTGTTTTTGTCGTAGTTTCTAGTGTTGACTGGACACATGTGGCAATTCTTATTATATTGTGTTTTATTAACCAATGGTCATTTACTGGTGCTTTTAGCCTAAACTGCTTTAACACAATTTTCATTCTTAATTGAACTATTACAATTCATAATGAATTTTAATTAAAACAATGTACATATGTATATATATATATGAATATGGGGTTCTGAAGCCTTTTGATCCATCTAATGTGTTTTTTTTATTCTTCCAAGATAAGGGTGAATTGAACAATTATATTAATAAAGTTCACGTAAAAACAAACGTTTTATGTATTTGTACGTACGGATACTTTTGAATTAAAGATACAGGTACGTATGTTTTTATTGTTATTGTAATTACATATTTGGTTCTGTCAATTTATATATCATATTTAATAATTCTTTCTAATGTAAAATATTTCCGCTTAACGTGGGTTTTTTACCGAAAGAGCTAAAATGCACTAGACCCAATAAAAACCTATTTTTCATATAAAAATTGATAAATTCAATAAAGAACATATTTTACAGATTTAAGGAATTCTTCTATACCCTATGCAATTCCACGTGCATATATCATATATATGAATTTATAAAGTATAGTATTACATTGAACTTTTTTCTTTTTTTTAAAAAAGAGAAACACTTAAGATCTTATTATTTACTAAAATATTTGAATTTTTAGACCATTTCCTAAAAGTCATAAATTACTTGTACTGGAAAAACGAAAATCGAGTTGTGGTAGAGTGAGATTTGAATCTCTGACCTTTGGTCTGTGAGTCCACAATACTATCACGAGACCACAACCCGTTAATTTGAGTGTTTTTTTCATAAGGTTATCACGTGGCAAATAAGTATCAATATTCGCTGCAGTGTCCTAAATACCATTACGTGCGGATAGGAGAACGATAAAAATTATTTCAATTTTTTATTATTTTTAAATTTTGTTAATTCCATCACATCTTTCTCCCAACTGTGCACGGACGCTTTTCTTCTTAATATTCTGTTTGTGGTACCTGAACCTATAACACCAACTGGCGACAGTTTCAGTACTCAATGGGGGGGGGGGCGGTGAGATGAGGGATGGCTCGCCTGATGGGTTGGGGAAGAAGAGGGGAGAGGAACAACCATAGCAACTTTTCATTAAACAGTCTTCAATTTTAATTGAATTTGTTCTCCAGTCTGCCTCGAATGCTAACGTTTTACAGGTGACCGCTAAAATATTCATTTTTCAGGTAATGATTAAATCTTTACATATATATAAAAAATAATTAATACTTTTTACGTATACAAAAAAATATTTATTGATTTTTAAAAAAATTCACGTTACGTCCAAACGACGTTTACAAAAATAACACAGGTAAGTACAAATATAGCAGGTAAGTAAAACAAATGAAAAAAAATAACATAATTTTTTTTTATGTAAGAATAACATAAAAGAGAAAAAAGTTAATTTAAAAAAGAAAAAAAAAATATTTTTTTAGTACTTATGCACAAAAAGATACAATATTAAAAAAAACAATTGAAGGTGAATGAGGAAGTTCTGTGGTTTTTGTATTATGTTTATTTGATTAAACTTTCAAAATAGGCGATTTATTTTCTTTTTTTTTGTGTGTCGTATTATCAGGCCTATGATAATTTCAAAATTACTCCACCTGTAACGTTATTAGTTCTAGTCGAAGAGTTCTGCTGATTAGTGAGTTGGCTTTGCATAAATCGGAAATTTATCACAACACCCTATCATAGGTTAATTCTTAAGAAATTGTGACGTAGATTATTTAAATAAAAAACATTTTCATTATTTTTTTCGAACGTTTTAGAAGACTGACATATGATATAAAATGCTCTTATTGTTACCATGTGTAAGAAAGCATCTTTTATACCCAATTTCTCATAGCAATGAACTTCCTTATTGTTAAAAAAAAATGAAAAAATGGTATCAACACAATGACATATTAAAAATAAATATAGAAAAAAATAATTTTAAAAATTAGGTACCGTAAAAATCACAGTAGTTCCATGTAAGGTCCCCGAAATTGGCTCAGTTGGCAGGTTGTTGTGCAGAAAATAATTATTAATAAAGACTTAATTATTTTTATTTTTATTTTGTATTATCAACTTAATTTATACGCAAATAACATTATCAATTATTTACTTTAAAGCATTATATATTTCAATGCATTGTTTGAAGTGATAAAAAACTTAATTTCTTTTTCATGCGATCTTTTCTCTATTTTTGATGTGTATATTGTCTTCTATTCTTTATGGAACTTATTTCAAATATGTATAAATACCATGTATTTATTTACAATTTACTTTTTAATTCGTACTTAAACATTTTTTTAACTCTATATACCTACTGTTTTATTTTTTATTGTCTTTTTGTACGTAACTAACAATTTATTTAAATTTTTTCTTACATTTTTGCTATGCTAAGTTTTACATTTTATTTGCATTGCAGTGTGCTTTTTTGGTTCCTACACATCTTAAAAAATAAAACATTATGTTTTTTTTAATTTATTTTTATTAACCATGTTTGTACTTTCTTGTGTTATTTTTGTAAACGCTCCTTGGGCGTATTATGAAATTTAATAAATATTTCTAGTATGTCCAAATTGGAGTAGATTAGTCTTAATTTGGACGCACTAAAAAAAAATAATAAACTTGTGCATTGCCTAGTTAGTAATAATAATGCCAGGTCAACCTCAACAACATCAATGAACGAAAATCAACAGATAAAAGAGCTGAGGAAATACAAATGTTGAAACATGGACAGAAAATAAATAAAAATGTGGATTTTGTATCATTTTTGCTGGAAACTGAGGATATTGGATAAAAAAAAATTTTTTTTTTATCTGTTATAAAATAGAACGTTTAATTGTTATACGGAGTTTCTCTAAAATGTATTGAAAAAAATTATAAAAAAATATTTTAATGAAAATTAACTATGTACGAGTACATTAAATGACGCCACAAGTTCTTTAAAATACACCAATGACAGAGTTATAAAATTTTTATTAACTTAAGTATGTTGAGTTATTAAAATTTCTCAAAACATAAAAAAAATTGTAGCGAATCTAATACGGTATTTGGAATTTTTTTAAATTTTTTTGGCTTAGTTTGAACTTCCTCGATGAAATAAAATAAATAAGAATAAAAATGTGTTCTACCACAATGTTTAATTATCTCAAAATATAAATAATGTATTGAATAAATTGTTTTTTTTTGCTTTTAAGAAATATGAATGATGACTCGAGAAAACTTTTCCGTATATTTCGCACAAAGGGTTCTATTCGGAGTGTATTTTCATTTATTTTTTACTGCTGCACAAACCGCTGTCGAACTTATGGCACTTCCATTTCCACAAGAAACGACGTAAAATACAGAAGCAATATGCTCCAACAACATCCCCACTCTACCCCCACTCCTACTCCTGTATTTCCTCCCCACTTTCCCTGGCTCTCCATCTCTTTCACCCCGCCCCCCTCACTCCTCACCCTCGAACCTTTCATTCGACGCGAAAGAAAAAATAAGTGGATTTTACTTCTCGTTGTTTTTTCGGAACTGCTCCGAGGGAAATCATTATTTATCTATATCTATAGAACTCTCATCTCGGAATAAAACGGCGCGATGTTTCATAGAACCGGGAGATAGGTGGGTTGAAGGTCTTACGTAGACCTCTAGAGTTTTGGTAATAAAATAACTAAGGAGGAAAATCTAGTTTATACTCGTAGTTGGAGACAGCGAAGTTCAGAGAAGTGTTAATACGCTTTCTTATGATGAAATGTGTATCTTTGGTATCATCATCATCAAACATTAATTCACACCCAATGGTGCATAGGGTACTGTTTTGGTAAAATACATAATATTTCCCAAGTGTTATCAGCTCCTTCTCCAACTTCAGAACTTCTTTCTGCACAAAAAGATGATAATCTGAAGGTGCCAAGTCAGGGGAATACGGGGTTGGTTCAAAACATATCTATCAAATGAGTCCAAGAGCGCCTTGGTGGCTAAGGCTGTGTGAGGGCGGGCGTTGTCGTGCAACAATCACACTTCTCTCATCAGCGTTCACCTCTTTTTGTTTTAAATGCTTCTTTTGATTTTTTTGGGTCTCATATTATCGTTGTGCATTGGTAAGTATAATTTCTTTCCCAAATAGGAAGCGGATCACAGCACGTGGCTCGCACTAAGCGGGATTTCTAACCCACTTCTTTCACTCAACTGGACACTTCAATGTGTGTTTACGAACTACCGTGTTCCTGAGATGCTCGCTCTGTTAGGAAATCTCCCTCTGCTACTCAGTGTTGCAAACCCTTTGAAAAACGAAAAACCACAGACTATTATAGTCACAGTACACTTACTTTCTGAACATGCCTTGTATATAAAGCAAAAGAAACATAAAATCAAAAGTGTATTAAATAATAAAACTATAAGTTTGTGTTGATATAAAAGCTTCAATCTTGATTTGCTAACAAGGCGAAATTCTGACTTTGCCAGTTTTCATTATGTGCTTACGATGTACATAATAAATCATGTAAGGCAATCGAAAGCAAACTTAGAAATCTCCATTGTAGGAGTTACTGAGATATTTGCAAAAAAAATTGAAAAAAAGAATTGTGAGATTTCTAATTATGCTTCACTAACTAAATGGAGAACGCTAAGTTTGCGGTGTCAAGTAGTATAATTGAAATCAGTTTTTGTAATATTTAGAAACGGTTTTGAACTATGCTGTTATTTAGGTAGGAAGGTTTTATGTTTAGTTTATTTTGGCATAAATAACAAATTTTCCGTTTTTGGTGGAGATTTCGTTGGATTTTTTGGTTTGGTTCTTATAAACTTATAATATAAGTATTTTTATAAGTGTTTTAATAAGTGTTTTTATATGTGCTAGCTCTATCTACTTACTAAAAAAACATTTGTTATTTGAAAACAAATTGTCATGATCATAGAACAATGACGCATGTAATTGTTTTCCACTTTACAACAGAGTGGTTTTATTTTATTGTTTTGACACTTTGTCACAACTCAATAAGTAAAAAAGGTACAATTTGATACTTGTGTTAGTTTTATACATACTATGAACTTTTCAAACATGGAAAATAAAGCGTTTAGATAACCTTTTCAAATTCAAAAATAAAGGAAGACCAATGTCGCATTTTCCACAAATCCGTCGTTGTTCTACAATCCCGACTAAATCCGCGAAATTGTATAAAAAAAATTTGACAAAATTTTTTTTGACCTGTCGGTTTTTTTGGCAAGCTGAAAGATGTTGCTTAGAAAAAAGCCCGCCAAAGTCCATATTTTTTGCATTAGTTGTATTTTTGTAGACTCCGTAACTAGTGTCACGGAACCACAACAAATTGTCGGTGACCGACCGAAACAAAATTTTCAGCCGAAACAGAAACCGAAACCGAGTTTCGGCTTTAATTCTAGTTTCGTCCAAAACTGGAACTGGAACTTATTTGAATAAGTTGAAAGTCTTTTTTAAACGACCAAAATGAGGCGTTGTTATTGTTTAACCTTGTTAAAAATTGAATCAGGAAATTTATTTTAACGCTTTTTGGTTCGTTGTTATTTTATAAATATAACTTATATGTAACTTTAGCCCTACGGAAAATTGGATACAATAAATGTTTTCTTGCGTTCAGTAAAAATTGGAGCATTAAATTGTATGGCAAAGATTCCTGAAAATGTACGAAAAAAAAAACATTTTAATTAAAATGAGCAACTTTGAATGACGTCACTATATAAACATATGAATCAAACTATGATATGAGAGTTTTTTTATATTTTTTTATATTAACGGTTCAATGAACTTTTTACAGTAAAAAGTTTTACAGAAATAATCACAGCAGTGAACAATTCATTATGTAATATATAATATGAAATATAACTATATAATTCAACTGAATAATTAAAACTAAACAAATTAGTTAAAGTAATTTATTTTTTTTAAAACTACAAAAAATAAAAAAGAAACATAAAATATCCAAGATGACAAATAAAAGATAACAATTGAAGTGAGAAAATCATATGATCTAAATATTAATATAACAAAGTTAAATTAAGAACAATTTAACATAAACATAAAGTGGCTAGAATTTAGCTAGGTAATGTTAGAGACGCCCCTTCTTTATTTACATTTAAGTCAAGATTGAAATGTCACTATCTAAATATTTAAATTGTTCCTTTATCTTTCTTCTTTCCTTCCCATCCCCTCTCCTCTCTTCATAGTATAGTGTTAATTTTTTTTAAATATATTTTTATTTTGTTAATCTTTTTTTTAATTTTTGTATAAAATTTTAAGATTCAATATGTCTATGTATTTATAATTTTCTCAAACTGAACGGATTGGGTAGGTAGGAAGAAATTGCCTTAAGGCAATATGCCCACCTTTATATGTGTATATATTGTATATGTATATAAAGTGTCAAATAAATAAAATGAAAAAGAAAAATAATACTACATGAATACTTTATAAATAATACGTTTTTTGGATCAATATGAAAGCTTAAATAATCTTAATAACAAATATTTTATCAGTTGGAATTAGGCAATAAATTCACAAATGTATAATTTATATATAAAGAAATAAACAAAAATACGTATCCAAGAAAACAAAGTTAAATTTATTAATATATTTTTAAATAAAATCTTTTCTAAAAAATGACGAGTGAGATTACATTTTAATGCATTAACAGAGTTAGTATTGAAAAAATCAAATATTTTT
This sequence comes from Micrasema longulum, assembly GCF_059751315.1. Classification (NCBI taxonomy): domain Eukaryota; kingdom Metazoa; phylum Arthropoda; class Insecta; order Trichoptera; family Brachycentridae; genus Micrasema; species Micrasema longulum. The sequence goes on along the minus strand of NW_028277484.1, from coordinate 337,835 downwards.
TCGAACTTATTTCCATACCTGTGTATTCTGGATATAGGTAAATGCATTTCCAAGTTGGTACGAGAAATAGAATTAGAATTATTAGTTATGGAAGACTTCCGGTTTGCTTGCCATGGATGGACCAACTAAACGAGATTAACCGGAAAAAACCTCTGACGTCACACGCGGAGTTATTTAAAAATTCAACACTTTAAAAAATCGTAGCGCTGATAATACGACATATGAAATTGAAACAAAATCGGTTTAGTTTAAGACGTTTAACAAATAAAAAAAAAATCCTCATTCTTCAATGTACGCTATATGTTCTTTAAGTTATCAACTGTAAAGTAATTACAAAAATATACATACTCGTATATAAAAGATCTCAGAACTATTAACTTTGGTCAACAAATCACAAAATTAATCTTGTTTTTATTTTTATGTTAGACAATAGCAATAAAATAACTAATTATCCGAATGGACAACAATCGTTTTTCATTGTGCTTATTTTCCACCCAAGTACAGCCGAACGTAATTCAACACATCCCGACCGGAGGTTTGGTTTCGGCCGAAGTATGGTCGAAACCAAAAACGCGGCTGGAACTCGTCTTATTGGCTGAAGCCGAAACTGAAACTTCAGTTGGTCACTACAAATTATATTAAATAAAAAATGAATATTACTCAGAGATGGAGAACATTTTAGAGAAGGAAATGAGGAAGTCCAAGCGTTTTAGGGTTTATGACCAGTAATTGGCTGATTTAAGTGTTCACTCAACACACTGTTACATTCACAGGTCATAAACCCTGTAAATACCCAGACTTCCTTGTTCTATTATCCATAATATTCTTCATCTCAGCTGCAATATATTTGTAGGGTTTATGGTCTATAATCGATGACACGCACGTGCTAAAACGTTTCACCTGAAATAGTGTGATGACCGAAGAAAGCAATGTTATTATTTTCCATAGAATCTAATACAACATTATAATGCAACTCTAACAGTATTGCACATGAAATCGGGAGCATCGTTTTGCAGTACATTCACATTGTCCCTGCCATGAAAAAATGAACTACAAAGGAACGTCGCTTATAAAGGCTCCTCAGGGCGTGGAAACGCAAGTCAGTCAGCCCAACAAATTAAGTCAGTCAGTCCAGCTCGACAACATGCGTCCGTTCATAGAATGCATAGAACCATTAATTAGCATATATTTTGGCAAATAATGTTTACAAAATAGCATATTCAATAAATTAATTATCAGTCATAATTCCTAACATTTCAATTAGTATTAACAAACTATGTAATAAGAATTTGATTTATAATCGAGATAAATTGTGAATGAATTTTACTATAGCCTTTTAAAAATATGTTCAAAAGCAACGTAACCTCCCGTACATCCATTTACCAGCGCTGTCATGCGCGTACTGATTGGCGCATACTTGGTATTGGCTGGCTGGGTATCGAATTAAAGAACGATCGCGATGGAAGCAAATTTGAAATTCCGTTCCGGCGCCGTATGAAAATGAAACAATCTATTCATATTAACAAAACAAAGCCTTAACAATTATTTGGTAAAAAAACCGATATACCGTAAATTCAATTGTAAAATTATTAAAAGTACCAACATAATAATATTTAACATAAATTAATTAAAAGTACCAATATAATAATATTTGACAATACCATAATATTTGTGTATTACATTAAAAATTCTAAAAAAATCACCGAAAATTGGAAAAAAAATTATCAAAGCTAATATGAGCATCACAGAAAAGGTGAAAATCAAACTCCCATTTAAAAAAAAAAACTAAGTCACGAAAGTCAATGTTATATTTTCCTTCACCCAGAACAAGAGATTTCCTCTTTTTTGATGTGGCAAAATTTTCGTTTTTTCGGGTGTACTTACTCCTTTTCACGTTTTTCTTGTGTAAAATTTGTAAGTTATTAAACAAACATTTTGAATAATAAAGTCAAATAATCATTTTATTTTTTATATTTTTGACACTTGTGCAATAATATTTACACACATGTCCACCCTCATTCCATTATAACACCCACTCACCCATCCTCTCACACACTTACACTCACACAAACACACTAGCATATATTGTACGAGTATTTAATGTATTTCTGTGGATATCTGTCATTGGTTTTATTCTCTGTTTGTTTTATTTGTTATATTTTTTTACATGCATTACTGTTGATATCCCTTATAAATAAATAAAAAATACAAGGCAGTAAAAAAATATATTTTACAGAAAAAAAAACAAAACTCTAATAGAAGGTAAAGAAATATAAATATTAAACAACGTATAAATTAAACATGAGTACATTGTTTTTCTTAGAGCACACATAAAAGTATGTTTATGCGTGCCCTACTTCAAGATAAAAAATAAAACATAAAAGTAAATAAAACGTTTAATTTTCACATTTAAAAAAATAGATTTATTTATAAATTTCATCGTCTACAGTAAATGATAACTCCGTTAACATCCTATTGTAATCGGAGCCCAGAAGGAAAGATGCAAGAAGTGACGTCATAAGTTATAAATAAAAGTAAGGTTTTTGATTATCTAAATCCCAAAAAAATATGGTAGCTTCGAAACAAATTTGTTTAAATTTTTTTGGTTTTCAGTTATAGAACAGTACCTAATCAAACGAAAGATTTTATTAAATTCCAGTTCTTTTGTTGCATTAAAGGACCATCAAAGTTAAATATTCGTTCACTAAGAAGTACTTGTTTTATTTGAAAATGGAACATCGGCTTCAAGTTGAAGAAGACGTATCGTTTTTTGATACCTACATTTTACGCTTCTCCGTATGCACAACCCGGCCCTTTTATCTACAAGCGGCTTAACTGAAACAATGTACAGTGACTAGGTAAAAAGGTTCATTGAAACGTTAACTTTGATAATTAAATTCTTGACAATTTAGCGGAGTTCCGATTGTTTTACGAAATGACAGATATGTTCATACATTCACAAAAAACAAGCGTAGATAAACATATGTATTTTGAGTCTGTCCAAATATTTGCAGACAAATAATGGATTTTACCCCCGATGTAGATATTACAATTAATATATAACAAGAGATGGAGAACATAGACTGAAATATTGATATCTAGGTGTTTACAGGGCTTACGACCTGTCATTGGCTGGTTAAAGTGGCCAATTTACACACTTTGTAAACAACTGGTCCAAGAAGAAGCATAAACATTGGAAAGTATTTTTAGGTATTGCCTAGTATTGAGACGAATCACACCCGTATTAATAAAGGGTTCAGCCCTTAAACATTATAAAAATAACAAATTGAGAATTGCAGAAGTATGAATGTTGATACACAGAAAAATGTTGAATTTTACAGTGTGTAAAGTGGCCGCATAAACCAGTCCATAACATGTCATACACCCTGTAAATACCGAGACATCGGGGGCGTGCGGTGAGGTTTTCGATTAGAAAAGTAGTACCTTATTTATTTATTTATTGTTTTGTTTGTTCAGAGCGTGAAAATGAGTTGAACTGATTTCCCTTTGACTACGTGCTGGAGCTGATTTGCTGCACTACTGGGTTGCTTGAGCTGACTTGCTTGGGCAGACTGCTTGGGTTGACTAAACGTTCATAGCCCTGTGGTATCTTTAAAGGTCACGTTATTTTGTTCTTCATGTCTCCATGACGTGAATGTACTGCAGGACGTTTCTCTTATGTAGACTAACGTTTTATGTGCAATACTCATCTTGCAGAATAAAATGTACTGTATTCAAAAGAAAATGTTGACTACCTTTATCTGTCGTTGCTCTATATTTCAGTTGAAATGATTTACCAAGTGTGTGTGTCATCGATCATAGACTATGACCCCCACCGCACCAATTCACCGTAAAAGAGTGGTCACTGCAGCTAAAATTGTAGTCGGTTTTAAAAGAGATACATATTTTGTGATTTAAAAAAAACGATATTGTTACGTTGTTTATTTTAGTTCAATAATGTTTTTTTTTTATGAAATGACTAGTGACGCTTAAAACCACAATTTTAAATAATCATCTTTGAAAATCCTTCGTTTTTTATTTATATAAAAAATACAATGAACTATTACCAAGAATTTTCACCAACAATCTTGATTTTTTAATTATTTCATTTTTACTTTTTTCATTTAAGTAGTTGATTTTATATTTTTTAGCTGATTTTATCAATTTATATCAACAGTTTTAAAATTTTGTTAATCTTTGAATAGTAAAACCAATGATTTTGATTGTGAAAATAATTAAAATTACAAATATTATTTTAAAAGCATCCTTAATTATGAAAACAGGCGGTTAAGTAATAATTTAAGAGAAAATGAAACAGAAACTATGTAAACGTTTATTTTAAAAATGACTCCTAAAAATTATTTTTAATAAACCGTAAAAATATTATTGGAATTTCGATCATCAGTTATCCTTTTTATAAGTTTAGTAAATAAGACTTTATTTACAGTTTTCATCCCTTAATCCATGAAAAATAAATACAAGTGTTGCCCTTATTCAAACACACGAAATATACACCGTTTTTAAAACTTCGAAAAACTGTAAAAGCATTTTTAAGATATAAGTTTTAAAAATTATGGATATATTTTTTTATGTATCTTACTAACACCACTAAAGTTTAATTAAAATACATGATCAATTGTTTTTTTAAATCCATATCTTCGATAAATTTATAAATGATTACACAATAATGAAACAAATATTTGTGCAAACCTTTTTATGTTTGGTAAAAAATTTCCCAGTTCGTTAAGCTTATTGTAACTTTGCGGAGACCAGCTTTAAAGCTGGCTTTAACCTCTTACTGAAAGTGATTCAGCAACAAGATTAATTGTTTATTTTTTGTGTTTATATTGAAAACATTATAAGAAACTAAAACGCCTTATTTTTCTTATTGCATTTCTTATACAAATATAAATATGGTGACCCCCATGGTTTTCCGGGTTCAAAGAAGTATTTTTTCTCAAGCTCTGTACTATAATTAATAAATATGTTTATTTTTACTTTCAATTAATTACCGAATTGAATTATAAAATAACTATAAATTATTAATAACATATTGCCATGTATTATTATATAACTTTTCTGTATTCCTTTTTTTGACATGTATAAATTTTGATTATTTATATTTTTCGATTATTATTTTCTATATTGTTTTGATTTTTTGAATATTGTTTTGATCATTTTGTATATTGTTTAATATGTTAATAAGTGTTTTTGATTTATATATAGAAGAGTCCCGATTTAACACGGAATTTTCTAACAAGTCGGGACATAAAAAAATATGATAGTGCTCTATGATAAAATTGTGTATTTTGTGCATTAAATAAATATTTCACCTCCGTTATTGGGCGCGTTCTGGCCTGTTGAGATGCAATTCTTTTTTTAGTATTTTTTTTTAATTTCATGTATTATTTCAAATTTACAGAATTTCTCATTATTTATAATCGGCGAATATCCATCATCATCATTTTCCGATTTACATTTACATATTATGCATGGGGAACTCCCTTAATGCCCAAACGCATGGACACAAATTTTGTCCCGATTTCATCGGGAATTGAACCTGGAACCATATGCGTGTTATTAGATCTTGCAATTTTTTTAATCTGACATATTTTCAGCGTCTTAAAATTTACCCTTTAAATCAATCGTCCAGCTTATTAGAAATAAAGTAAAAAAAATAAATAAAGGTAGAAATGAAAAAGTCGGTAGGTTGTTATTTACTAACATTAGTTAAAATTTACAATATTTTGAATTTGTCCAAATGTTTGTAGATAAATCTAGATTTCACTCCCCGTGATGTTATGATTTAAATATAACGATAGAGGTGGAGAACATTTTGGAGAAGAACATGTAAAAAAATTCAAGCATTTACATTTACTTCGCAAAAATAAATGCAATGAAAAATTTAACAATTACGGATGTTAAAACATAGGCAAAATTGTAAATGATACACAGTGTGTAAACCTGCCACTTGCAGGTCATAAGCACCACAACTTAATGCTTTAAATATAAATAATAACGTTTATAGTTATTTTTTAATGATCTCTAAAGTTGTAATTTGGAGAAATCTGACATACCGGACCATCGAAATATTTTTCAAGTTCAGCTTGACATCTTAAGCTGTCGCATCCACAAAATGTTGAAAACCAGTCAGAGATTATTTGTCGTCATTATAACAAGTTTGGGATGCACATTAGGTGTTGCTGACCTACCATAACGTTCTAATGCACTTTTGACGAAATTAATAAAATATTAACAATTCGCCACGGGAATAAATTACTTGCTTTTATAGAACCAACATATAATAATCACAGGAACTTTTTTGTGTAGGTTTAAATTATTCATATCTATATATAAAAGGAAATGGTCGTTTGCGTGTCCTCGATGGACTGAATAACTACTGGACCGATTTACGTCCGGTTTTCAGCGAAATGTAGATCTTTGCCGTGAGCGTATTTATAGCTAAAATCTTCAATTTATTGAATAGAAAAAAAAATAGAAGCTTAAATGTTTTTTTAATCCATCACCAGGGTTGCATTCAACGAGAATGCATAAAATAAAAAGTTGTGAAAATGTTATTTTTTAGTGCATAAAAAAAGTTTGTTTTTGAATGTTTACAAACAACATTCGTTTTTTAATAGATCCTAATCAGATTGTTTTCTAAAATTCCTTTTACAAATAAGTTTCTTATCTTAAATTTCTACCCATTTACTTCTTTTTACTGGATTTTGATAATATTAAAATAATATCAACTGACATTCGATACATTGTTAAATATCACATTCCTTAATTAAGTGCACCCCTATTGGTGAGAAAAACACAGTTTGACATTTGCAAAAAGAATGTTGTATTTACTTTAATTCAATATTTGAATATCAATTATTTTTAGATTATATATTAAATTATAAACAAGTACCTAGGTTTCTATTAATCAACGAAAAGTTTCATCATATTTTTTCATGACAACGAAATGTCGATTTCTTTTTCATGACAACGAAATGTCGATTTATTCGAAATATGAATGTTCACAAATAGGCAAAATGCTGAATGTTACACAGTGTGTAAAGTGGCCACTTAAATCAGCCAATGATAGGTCATGAGCTCTGTAAATGCCTAGACTTCTATATTCCCTTCTTTAAGGTATTCTCCATCCCGGTTCGAAATTATTATGTGATGCAATGCAATATACGATGCAATGGAGTATTTATCAAATATTATTTTTGCATTAGGTGAAGGATAATATAAAAAATATGAAATTGATATCTATCACAATAGGGAAATATCACACACTACGAATGCCGTTATAAATATATGAAATAGATTTAGAATTTTTTTTTTTTTTTCAAAATCAGTAAGAATGTTTTCATACTTAACCTTAAAAAATAAACGACATGTTTGGCATTGATAATTGTGACGTCGAGATTCGTGACGGTGTTCATTTTAAATTTAAACGGTCACAAACAAAGTTCGAAATTTACACGAATCGTGACGTATTAGAGGCATGGCCAATGCAATGGACCGTTTCACCAGAATTCTAAATTATAAATTAAAAAATATATTTTATGCTACTAATAAGTAGTCAAAAATATTTTTTGCTCGACGGTGTTTCATAGACCCTTATTTTGTTTGTTTTTTTACACCGTGATATTTCCCTATTTAAATTTAAAGAAGGTAGGTATTTTTTACTGTTTTACTGTTAAAAATGTATTAAAGGGGTTTTCATTTACCCAAGCATTTTAAATTTACATAATACCTTAAGTAGGAACTGCTTAAGTGGGTGTCTCGATACCTGTCCTGATGAGCGATGGTTAGTTTGAAAATCTGTGGCACCGAGAAATAATGCATCGATATTTCAATTGAAAAACATACTAACTCAAAAAGACCACGTTTTGAGGCACGCCTATAATAAACTTATTTTTAGCATGTATTATTTTTGTTTGCGAAGTTCTAAAAGTTAAGTTTCTTCTCTTTTCTCTTTATTTATTTATTTTACAGAAACAAACGGTACGGTTTAAAGACAGAACCGCATGGTTTCTAAATAAAAATCATACAACAATTTTTAATGTTTTTTTTTTTTTTTCACCACAACAGGCCAGGCCCAATTACAGTGGTGAATTACATCACAGAATACCCAGGCTTGAGAAAAATATCATTTGACTTTTGTGTTCTTACCGGGAATCGAACCCGGAACCTTCCGTGTGTGAGTCAAGCTTCTTGACCACTACACCACGGAGGCCGCCGAAATGCTTGCAGACTGGCTGGATTTCCTCCCTATGGAGTCATTCATATTTAAATGTATTGCAACAGAGAGGAAAAAACATTATTGAGAAGGGAATATGGAAATCTAGGCATTCACAGGGCTTATGACCTGTCATTGGCTGGTTTAAGTGGCCACTCAAACCAGCCAATGACAGATTATAAGCCCTGTGAATGACTAGACTTCTATATTCCCTTCTCAAAAATGTTTTCCCTCTATGTACCAATAAATGTGTAAATCATTCACATTAAATTGTGAACAAAGGGTTGTGTTTATGTTTATTTGTATGAGAGTAAGTGTAGGGGTGTATTTGTGTGTATTTGTATGAGAGTAAGTGTAGAGGTGTATTTGTGTGGAAGTAATTGTTCAGGTGTGTGTAAGTCATGATATCCAATAAAACTATTTGAGACTACGACAAAAATTGAGCATTAAGGTACAAATTCTGAGTTTTTTTTTTTGAAAATGCATTTATTAACCCTTACAGATTATTACATTTATTTTACACAAATAATATATAATTTAGTAATTTACTTTATTAATATTTTTAATTATTTCTATATTTCCATTGATATATACGATATTATGTATACTCAAAATACAGCACTAAGCACCCGCCTTGTGTTCCATTCAACTTAAGTTCCGTATCTTAACTTGTAGTCAGTAAATGTGAAGCAGCGAGAAAAGATGCGACTTGCAGCTTTGAATTTAAAAATAACAACTATTCATGAACAGTACTTTTTATGCCAATGTAGACCCGACAACGCAATTTTTACATTAATTCAAACCATCGTTTTATGAAGCATTATCTTTATTAATTATACCTCAGTGTATATTCCACGTTTTTCTGTATTGCGTTTTATGTCATTTTTGTCTTTTTTACATTTCAACATTGTGCTCAATTGATTTTAATTTTTGTATTAATTTGTGGGACTCACCCGGAAACCAATGCCTACTGTCATCTGACCTACTGTCTTAGGGACAGTGTAGAAGGTGAATTATGCATTTCCTGTACGTAAACAAGTAAATAATTTAAATATCCAAAATACTAATTACCTA